>NW_020447852.1:1105611-1230951 GCF_003343035.1 Apteryx rowi | reverse complement strand
GCACGGCTCGTCCAATGCGAGGCGGCGGAGGGAAGCGCTCGGGGCCCGGCTTGATCGTCTTTACGTGCGCCGTGGCTCCCGAACCAGCACGGGGAAAAAAACAACAACAAAAAACCCCACCCAAACCCCCACACTTTAGAAATTCATGCCGGGAAAGCTAAAGCCCGAGGATTGCAATGACATCGCAATTCAAGTGTATTCGAGCAGCTGCATCGCTTGGTTATTTACCGCAACACAGCTACGTGCTAACATCAAAAAGGGAAACTGCCAGGCAAGTTGGGCCATGCGTTGCACACCCGGGGCTACGAGTGACTGCCTGAGGAGGGGAGGGATAATCCTCCTGGAAGTCTCCTTCCCCCTTTCAGACACCTGCCATCAGCAACCTAATGGAGAGTCTGAGCCAACGCCTGCATTTTTCCATCTAATAGACGGTGGCTAATAACCTTATTCCCCCATCCCCATGTAGCGAGGTGCAGAGTGAGGGCTGCCAGGGACCACGCACCCCTCCAGCACCCACGCGCCCCCCATACCGCCGGGCACTGGAGCAGGCCCCACGGCACAGCCGCCCAGCAGACAGCTGCTCCCTTCGGCCTCCCCTTAGCTTCAATGCCAGAAGCCGCATAGTCTTAGGCCTTATGCACATGATGGGTAAGGCTTTTTCATAACATTTCAATGAAGCACACTTTTCCCTTTTTCTATTTAATAAAAATATTTTATCTTCTTCAAATCAGTGTCTGTATTTCTCTAATAAGACTATATAATTACACTCACTCCCTGTATTACACTAACTCACATAGGTAATATTTAAAAATATTACCTATGTAACATGCTGATTCTTGTATGGCTGCATAAGGAAATATAACATTCTTCTGCTAGGGTCTTATATTCCAAATAAATTTCATTACAGAGTGACTGACCAGAGTCCACATTTGGCTTTAAGGCAGAATCTGGGCAGGAGAGGATGGAGGGCAGCCAAAAAAAAAACAAAAAAAACCACCACACCACAACTGTGGAATCATAGCTTTCCTCTGAACACTGCCATGTACTTTTTCTTTTCTACTTTAGTGGCTTATGCAATGTCAGAATTAGCACAGATTAAATTATACACAAGTATATTTGAAAAGCTAAATGCTTTTCTAGAGTCATCAGTCTGAGGTCTGATCTTGGGCATTAACAGTTTGCATGTTAATTAACAAGACTCCTGTACACTGCTATACTAATGCCACTTAGGCATTCATGGCATTAAAAAAAACATCTGACAGCTTACTCAGTTTCCACAGTTTTTTATGAAGAAAGCTGTTTTTAACTTGTTTTCCTGTAGAAATGACATAGCCATTGCTTTCAGCCATCCTCTTTCTTTCCACCCTTCCCAAATTTTATGTCTCTTCAGTTCTTTTCAATAAATCTGAGATATCATAGGGATTTTTTTTCTTTGATTATTTTAAGATCAGTCACTCAACAGATGAGAAGTCGCCTAAAACGTGCACCCCACCATAAGACAGACTGAAATGCAAGTTCTGCCATTACAGCAGAAGTACTGTTCAGGTCCACCCCCTACCAGCCCCCACAGCCAGGCAGCAGCTTCTGCCTCTGACCCAGGTTGCAGCTGCAGGACATGCAGCGTTATCAGCGGGAAGCAGGAGGGACAGGCAGAAAGCCAGAAGCACTTAAGGACAGTGCAGGGAAAGAGAACATACAACTGCTGGTCCCACTGTTTTGCAGCCTGCATTTCATTTGTTAATGTTCATGGGACTACTCTTTACTTACATAACAGCATTTAATATTCTGCCTTCAGCTGCAAATGTCAAGGAAGTCTTTTGCAGGGAAATATTTGAACCAATGAGAAGTACTGATTAAACACTGTGCTTTTGCCTGTTGGGGCGCATGAGCTGTTTCAGTTCGCTGAGTGCTTTGGCTGAATCTTTATAAAAGCACGTAGCTTGAAAAAAAAAAAAAAGTAGTAAATTCAGAAAACAAGATAAAGGCCAGTATGATCTTATTTAACACTATAACCATCTTGATGATTAAAATTACATAATACTGTTTGGATTAACCAAGTCACTGAGATGACAGGCTTGTTCTGCCAGCTCAGAGAAATGACGGGCTGGTTCTACCCTGTATTGTTCAGTATTATGTTTGCAGTTGGTTTATTTTTAAACCTAGGGCTTAGCATGGATTGTATATCCTGCTTATTAGACAGTGTATGTTAGATGCTAGTTAAGATAATATTTTATAAAAAACAAAGAAAAACAATTTGCAGTTGGAAAATCACTGTGGCCAAAATTCACCGCATTCTTCAGCTGATTATGAAATTCAACACACCAAACTATTACTCCAACATTACTAATAGAAAAAGTGCTTCTCTATTTAAGCAACAAAATTTGAGCAGCAAATCAAATAAAATGCCTACACTTTCACATTATTGCACTGCACTCATCAGGTAAGTTCTTCCTAACTTTAAATTAACACCTAGGGCAAGACATGTTAACATGGAAGGTTTGCAAAAGTACAGGTCTCTCAATATAAGAGAATCCATGATAACACAAGTTATGCCAAATGTGTACAGCACACAAATAGCTTGGCTTGTTTAGGTTTTTCTGGCATTTATAGATTGTATACCCAAAGCAGCACAATTATTCCAGTGTTTCTTAAGCAACCATGTATTCTACATTCTCAACGGCCTAAAACAATGAACAGCCTAGTGTGTCTGATGGTAACCTGGTATAAATACTGTATCTTTGCCATAAGAAAGTGGCCCCATTAACTTTCAGAATTGTTTACACTGTTCTAAGAGAAATATATCTGAGTGAGTGAGTGAGAGACAGTGAGAGAGAGACTGACAGAGTGGGTGCATGTGTGTGAGAGAATATTTTTAGGAAGATTAAAGTGACATCTAAAATTAATTTCGAGATGGTGGGTTGAGTGTAGACACTTGGTGGAATTCTAAGATCACCTACTGTCCTTGATAAAATGCTTTTGCATAAAGCGGTTCTTCTATTATGGTAACCTCCTCCAGCAGCAGTATCATGAATGCAAGGAGAGCAAGCCTAGGTGAACACCAGAAATATGATCTGCAAAAATGTTCCTTCCACCAAAATCAATTCCACAAGCATAAGAATCCTAGCTCAGAGTTGCCAAAAGCAGCGTCAAGGGCAAATACACTTAATTCCACCCCCCAGCTGCCACCTGTGTTCTGCTCAGATGGCTGTTTGACATATTTAGCAATGAACCCGTCTCCTAGGACCGTGTCCAGGCTCCCCTTGATCGGCACCACTCTTTGGCAGGAGTTGCACAGCTCCACTGCCCCGTGTACGAAGGAAGGGAAACCAGCAGGTGAGGAACAGGGCCTTGCCCCATGGACTAGTCTCATCTTAGGCTGCATGAACTGGTCAGTGATAAAATGGATTAATACCATCCAGTCTTCCACTCTGAGCATCTTATCTTTCAGCGTATTTACGAAGTACTTTGAATCTGAGCACCATAAACTAGTAACAGAATTAAGCTTACTATTTCATTATGAAACCTAATTGTATCAAATACAAGCAAAACATTTTCTTTAAAATTCTAAGTAAACAGTCTGTATTCTAACACACAAAAGGTCTGTACCAATTAAATACAGTATGGCAGTATATAAATTACAGTTCTTTACAGTAAATAGTAAAATACTAGAGTCCGCTTACTGTACACAACAATCAAAGAACAAACAGCAGCTTTTCAGTAAGGTCCCAGGTATCTCACTCATTCACTTGCTCAGAAACACGGAACAGATACAGCAGGCCATTCACTTCACTCATTGTTACCAAGTTACTTTACAAATATCCAGAACACTTGTACAGGCATCTACAGTATCTACATGTGGAACAACCTTCTTAGGAATTCATGAGCACCATACACAAATCCCTCCATTATTCCCATTATTAAAATAAACTTTACAGATTAAGATTACTTTAGCAGGTTCTATTTCACCTTGATAATAACCAGCAAGTAACAAGTGCAAAGTTTGCAGTCATGATCCATTTACTGCTTCTTTGTCTCCCCACTTCCCCCACCAAAAAAAACACAAAAAACCCAAACCAAAAAACCCTCAGTGTCGTCCTCTCAAACCCTTGCAGTAATACTGTTTCTGCAGTCAAACTGCCCAGCTGGCTTATGTTAACATACGAAACGCCAGACTTATAGCTTCAGGCATCGTTCGTCTTTTCAATACAATGCCAAGTCAGCACAGTGGCAGGCCTCTAGGAAGACAAAAAATATGAAGCAGTCAGATATTTCAGTGTGCTTAAACACAGAACGTAAGGCAGCATGGTGCCCAGTGACTAAAAGAAACATGGCACCAAGCTATCAGTTAAAACATTTACAATAGAAAGATATAAACAGCAAATGTGTCAGTCTAAAACAAGTTCTTTGGTAATTAAGAACAGCAAACTGTAGTTTCTTTTTTTTTTTTAAATATGGATTTACATCCTGTTTTTCCACAATAAAATATTTTCTTTGTTGTTTAAAATATATCTCCCAAGTTGTTGCGTAACAAACAGTCCAGTACCTCAATTATCTACAGATCAGCTTTAACTGTATTTTAGTGTGCAGCCATATCTGCCCAGTGGCAGACAACCTATAGATACACATTCATATATATAATATATATATTATTTATAAAAAATTAGGGAATTAAGTCAAAGACTCTAGAGAGTACACATTCGGTATGGACAGATTAAAATATACAACAGCTTCAAAAATCCATAGTTTTCTACACAGTGATGTGTGTAGTAAGTGCAAAAATACTGCAGTTCAGTTAATCCAAGATTTCCTGTTTTTCTGCTTCCTAGAAAAAGCAGAAGCCGCCGCATCTCCTGAATGACAGAGGACATCTCCTCCTGGTTTAGAAGTGGATGATGAGCCTTGAAGTAGAGAACTTCTCCGTTTCTCTGAAGTGGAAGATGCCTGAGATCGTGAAGTGCTACTCAACTTCTTTGTGGAAGCTGGTGCTTTACTGAGGCGCCCGGGACGAACAAACACACCATGTCGTGGTTTGCAGTGGAAGTACTCTCTGCCTTTTACAGTTCCATTGTGCTTTCCTTCAATGAAAATAAAGGCATAGAATTAATTGTTGGTAATTTTATTAGCACATATAATTGTAGCCTTGAAGTGTAAATATCTTTGACTATTATTTGTTGAATAGTCAAGGCTTTAGCTCTGAGCAATGGAAACAGAATGATACCACACACTATGGAGAGCAAACCTGGAAAGGAGGGTTTGAACTGTGATCAAAAAGATGATTCCCTGTAATATTACTTTGGTAACTAAAAGTTTAAAAACCTCAAACTTTGTTCATTTTATAAAATAAATGTCAACCTCAAAATTAATTGCTTATAAAGTCCAGAATTTTGCTATCAGAGAAACTTCCTGCATCAGTGTTGAAATCAATTAAACTCTTAGAAATACTATCTTCTCAAAAGATCTGAAGGCATTTGTTGTAGGAATCTTACTCTATCAGTACAGTGGTTCTTTTTCTCACCCCATCAAATTGGATTGAAGTTTAAAAATTGTGCTCTATTAATAAATTTTCCTCCAGTGAAAAAAAAGATCTCTGTGAAAGCTATAGACAGCAAACCAATTTGACAAGTGATTTCCATTATTGGCCCTGTCCATGAACACACATGTTGATTTAAAAAAAATCTGCCAATTTCAGGCTTTAATTTTTTTATTTTCTGTAAAGATAGATGGGTACCAATGGGAACTGCCACTCAAAACATAAAACCATTATTCTGCACAACACAAGGAAAATAGGGCTTTCAGACAGATTTTTAAAAATTAACTCTTACCAATCAAAGCATCTGTATAAATAGAAAGCCTAGAAAACTGGGTGCATCAGATGCCAAGCTAATATGGAGGTATTTATTTCCCAACACAGTGTATGATCATAGTGCAACTTTAAAATAGGTTACGCTAGCTACATAAATAACCCAGAGCATGTTTAGTCTTACCCAGCTGAACATTTAGTTCAACTCCAATCCAGATTCCAGCTGAAAAATCCACTGTTCCAACGTATCTCACTGTGCCCATCTTATTACTTCCAACACAAACTTGTTCACCCACCGCCACCCAACTAGGCAAAACATGGGCCTGGTCTGTAGAAGCACCTTCTTCACCATCAGAACCATCCAAGTGGTCCTTCCCAATAAAATCATCTGTGGAAGCTTCAGGATTAGTCTGATGGTCTGAAGTCTCTTTTGCCGATACAGAACGCACAGGRCTTTCCACAGCGTTTGCAATGTGGTCATCTGCTGCTGTGGAGCCCAGCTGCCCCAGGCGCGTGCTCTGCTCCTTGTCAGTGCCTTGGGGTAACGCTGAGGCACTCGCCCCATTAGAGGACACAGTGGAACATAACTGTGGAGCTGCTGAATGGTCAAAGTCCTTTCCATCTTCCACGCCCATAAACTCTGTAAACGAATGATCTTCAAGAACGTCCGTTGTGTTCTCAACTGTTGCTTCGCGGGTTGAAAATTCAATTGTACAACAAATATGTTTGCCATTCAAGGAATCTAATGCTGAAAATGATCCAGCTGTAGGTAACTGCTGAGAGTCTTTTTTAGTGGCATTGAGGGACAGTGGTGATTGTTCCATTAAGGCACTGTTTTGTTTCAAAGGTGACACAAGTAACTTTTCTGTCACTAACTCCTTTTCTGACTCTCGAAACTCCTTGTTCAAAGAAGATCTTAAATCATGTGCAAGAGATGGTCCTGAAGAGTCATTAGAGTCCAGCTCCTTCATGTGACCGGCTAGCTGATCTGTGCTATCACTACAGGGAACAAGCATGTCAGACAGAGTAGCATTAGAGGCACTGTGGGAAAAGTAGCCACTAGTGATACTGCTAGTGGTGGGGCTGCGGGATACCTCTTTCTCAAGAACACGTGAATTCATGAAGTCCGATTTAGAAGAATACCATTCCCTGTTCTCCAGGCTAGCATTGTAAACGCTGAAGTCAGCAAACTCCTCTGGTACATAAGGTCGGAAACTTTGAAAACCTTGTGGACTTAACTTCTTATTAATGGCCTCCAACTCACTATCTTCCTCCTCAGAGTCCTGCAAAAGAAGAAAGAGTCGAATGGGATTAGCAATTTACAATAGTAAGTTTTCAAAAATATTAATCTTCCTTGATTTTTTCCCCTTCCAAGGATGGAGAAATACACACACACACACACACATAAAAATATTCTCTATTGGGAGGATTGAAGCCACCTCCGAAAAAAGCAACTGAGCTATGTTAACTGAGCTATTCAATTTTTAGAAAATAAAGATGAATTCTAAATAGTTCAGAATACATAAAGCAATAAAGTTTGGCATAAGCTCATAATATTAAAAGGTTAGATATGTGCATCTTTTCACTGTACTCTATTTTTGAAAGCCATGTATTATAAAAGCTTTTCTTCCTATGATTTAGACTAATTAAAATGTTCCTATTGGAGGTATTTTGTAGAACAGCTTGACCACTTGCAAGATAAGTAAAAATATGAATTGAAAGGCCTTAAAGGGTTTAAGTTGCAATACTGATTATTAAAAACCAGCTTGCACAATGGGATTTTCTATTAATCTGATAGCCATGAGGCTCAATAGCTTTGCTTACCCCTTGCCATTGTTTAGCTATCACACCTGAACATGTTCACAGTATTTGAAAATAAAGGCAAAAGAATAAGTTATTACAGAGAATCTTTAAGGAAGCATTTGTGTTCATACACATACATGTTTAGAAGGAAACAAATGAGGATTTCGCAAGATACTAGTTAATCACAGAGAATTTGGAGTTAGTTCCCTGATCTGCTGAATTTCATTTTGATAAATAGTGGTGATGCAATGTGACAAGGCCACAAACACAGCTTCCACAGAGCACCCTCTCAAGCTGAGAGCAAAGGGCCAAGGACTTCAGCTGGTGCTGGGACATTTCTCAGATGCATCTTGATGTGCTACCCCCTGCCCATACAAAAGACAGCAGGCAAGGCTCCACATGAATGCTTTCAAGCATCTCATTTTTCCCATTATGTATTTTTAAAAATACTTCATTAAAGTAAATTCCCAATAGAAAGAAAAATATTTTCAGAAAAATAAAAACTATTCAAGTACTTTTAGTCTAGAGGAGCTCAAGTGCCTAATATTTCTGTATCCCTTTATCTGCATCATGGATTTCACGTAGAGGCAGATCTGTGTGGTAACTAAAGCAGTTCCATGCTTTCAGAAACCTACCATGAATCATCACTGAAAAAGGAAAAGCACAGCATTCAACCAGTTAACAACATATTTTGAGAACCAACAGATGAAACTTAGGATAAACATCCTCTTGAAAAAGTTTCATATACTTTATAATACCCAAGACACTCACATTCTTTCAGTGCATAACACTAATCTCTACAATAAACTACTATTCTCTTGAACTATACAACATAATGCTTACACAGCATGTGCTCTTTTGTACTACAGGTCACTTAATGGTCTAATGCTAGAGCAGAAACATATAAATGGTTGTCTCTACTTACATAAGGTTTTTTTTTTTTTTTTTTTTTTTTAAAACAGACTTCAGCTCTTATCTTACACTGTTTCAGTCATGGTATTTTGGTATGTCTGTGATGAGGACCAAGTTTGCAGGTAAAGGCAATACTTCTTTATTAAACCAACTGGCTTAACTGGAGAAATTAGAAAAGCTTTCAGACCCACAAGCAAGACATTACCTCTAGCTATAATTTTGTTTTGAGCATCCAATTAAAGACAAGCCAAAATTAGGTTATTATTTAGCAGATATCCTGGGGGTACTTTCTGAAGTTGTTTCAGTTTGCATTAGCCCTGCAACAGCTGCTTCCAATTGGCTTGCTGAACTCATCTATCCTTCACCTGGAAGTTTATCAAAGGAGAGAATCTGGACCATGCCCCTCTACGTCTTTAAAACTGCATTATTTACCAATTGACTTCTCTCAGTGTTGTTTGTACTTCTGAATCCAAATGCTCCACTGACCGTAAGAACTGTTCTCAATGCTCCTTAAGTTAGGTAAATRCTTTACTTTTTAAATACTTTAAATATTTTACAGATGAGGAAAAAGATGACAGAGACTCCTAGAGTGATTTGCCTTATGACATACAGGCAGAGAATCCACTCTACAGGGCTCTTTCAGTTAAGGTACCAACTTCCCTTCAATTTTCACTTCCATGTTTTATGATATTTTCTGAAAACTCCCCAAAAAATCTAAATTTTTGTAAGACAGCCATATCCAGATATTTATATAGTGCTCATCACTGCTGAATCTAAACATTGCGGATGTAGTGTGTATGACATCAGCTCTCTTCTGTTCAAACAGCTTTGTAAAACAAAGCTTCAGATAAACACACACCAAACAGAAGTTTGCTTATGTTATAATAATGCTGTTATCTAAAATATCCTCATAGGTGTATTTTAAGAAACACATGCTTATGTGACAAGATTTCTGTCCTAACCAAAAGTTTGTTGTTTTTATAAAGAAGAACTGTAAAGACTTTCTAAATGATCTCATTTTGTTTTATTCTTTATTTTTGAGGTGATCATTGCTCACTATGATCCTTTTCTGCAACAAAGGTTTGTTCTCATTCTTACAGTTTTTAGTCTATGCAGAAAGCTCATAATTGATAAAACTCAATCACATTACCCATACAGAGCTGCCTCTTACGCTGAATCACCACTGCCAATCATATTAAATTTTTGTTAGCACTGCAACCAGCATCTGAACAAGATGCCTCTACTTGTCCAAGTATATCTGACAAATCCAACCAGATTTCAGATTATTAGTATTTGCTCACATGAAGGCTTGGCATCCTTTGCTTACTACTTTTTACAACTCCTTTTCAGAATTATTTCTCATATGTAAGTTTGGATGAAGGGTTTATTTTGAAGTGATTCAYGTCTCCGGAGAGAAGCGATAGTATTATGAAGTCTCACATAAGACTATTGAAAATGATTTATATTATTACAAACCTCATTCTTTAGAACTGAAAACAATGCTAGTCTCTTTAAAAGTAAAGGGAAAAATCCATAACCACTTTATTGGGACTATGAATATCCTCTTCCAAGGCACTAAAGCACTATACAAAGCATTTCTCTTGTGTACCTGTTGCTCATCTCTTAGGGACCTTCTTTCAGTTATTCTGCTTATTGCTTCCTTTTCACCTTTACTTAATTTTCTGCATAGAACCAAAACTTTGAAATAAAGGTTATTTTCCAAATGTTTTCAAAAGTCCACTGTTCATTTATCAAATATAGTGGGTTTATTAAGATATTTAGTGAACTCCAAATCAATAAGCATTTTGCAAAGGAAATATTTCTAGTGGATCCTAGTTAAATATCCACTTGAAACTAAAGGCATTTTTGTAACAAACAGTTCTTCGTTCCTCCTTAGAACACTGCAAGATTCCTCATTTTACTGAAAAAAGTCTAAGGACAAACAGGAGCCCTGTTCAGAGTTAATCTGCGTAAGAGTCACTATAACCAATAAGCAGTTCTACAGACAGGCAGATCATTGGCAACTTGGTTAGGAAAAGTCTAACGCGTAGCCACAGGGACAGCTGTGCATGGTTTCAGTGTATCTATCACCATGACTATAAAAGATAAGGTACAGAGATGCAGCCTTATCACTGAGAACACGGGTCATGAAGAATGCAGCAAATGGGAGGTGATGAGAGCAAAAAAAGCTGCTACTGTGGGGACAAGCAGTATTTCCTTTCAAAGCTCCTCTTGAGCTTCCTGATAGGGAAAGTGCAGAAATAAAGCCATTTCAGGTTCTTCTAAATCCTGTGGATATAAAAAGAGTGGGAAAAAAGAAGAGAGCCCTCCTGTACTGCTCAGGCCAGTGGAAGAACCAAAGCATAAAATCGTTGAAGAACTGGTAAAGAAGCTGCAGCCTCTTCCCTGGGAAGTAATGGAAAGACTATAATGAAAACAGACTTAACTGATAACAGGAAGAACATGACAGCAAGAACCAAGGAGAGAAGACTGCAAGTCAAGRTTTAGCAATAACACAAGCTAAGTAAGCAAGAACTACGGCACAGAGAGTCTTTCATATGTCTGCTTCGTAACAAACATACGTTCTTTGTAGTTAACAGAGAAGTTAAAGCATCTGAGTCTTCAGATCCCTAAATTGCAGCAAGTAACCTCAAAGGTGCTAGTTCCTGTTCTACTCATTTCAAATGAGCAGTTACTTATTCAGCAGTTGCACCACACGTGCTTCCATTTTCACAGCATTAAGCTGTGAGAATTTCCTCTTGGACTAAAAAAAAATAGACATGTTAATTACAGGCAGAATTCAAATACACACCGTGTGAAAACATGTACTCTAACCTTAACATTTTTCACTGTACTCACATATTACAGAGTGTGCCACTATGTCAAGCTTCTGTTCTGAAATACTTGTAATATTCAACACATATGGAAGCAATGTTTGAAATTTTAGGTTGACTGCTCTATTTCAGGCTAAGAGAAGATAAACATTTTTGTTAAAGCTTCAGTTCTATTTTTTTTTCCTTTCACTGATGTATCGTGAACATTGAAGAACGCATTCCAGATAAACATGAGAAAATGGCCAAACATCACACTCATACCTGTTTAGATGCAGAACGTTAACCTAGTTAAGTTTACTAGCTTTCTGTCTGTTTAGCCACTTTGTTATTTCTAATGGATTTTTTACACGCTGTGCAATCTAAAAAATGCAAGCACATATCACCACCTGAAGCTACACCAATCATCCAATAATTAACTTGGAGCAAGAGGCCCTGTGCCTTGGAGTGATCGCTTAGAGCATTGATTAACAACGTGAGAACTGCATTATGAATCTGGCAGGGGGGAGCAGACTGCTTAGTGTGGAACCGTGACACTGCCCTACCTCAATATCTGAATTAATTCGGAGAACACTATCCAGCCAAATGTGTGCAATATATCCTCCAGCCTGGTTAAAATATACACTTGCTCCAGCTCTGAAAAACAGAGGAGCCTGGGATGCGTGCATCCTACAAAGGCTTCCTTTCCAGGCCATAAAAAACAGAAACCATCATTTCATAAACCCTATACCATCATAAACTGGCATTGCTACACAAAGCAGCGGTCTCAACCTCCTCCCCACAAGTGGCTGCTCCTTCTAGCCTGCCTCCCCTGTACCTGCTCAAGTGTCTACGAGGCGACCAGACAGAGGAATAGATCCAACTGAAAAATAACTCCGAAACAGTATTTTTCAGCTGGACGGAGCAGTTCCCTTGATCTGGCTTATTATGCAGCCAAACAAAAAGCTATGCTGAGGCAAGGGAGAAGTCAGTGCAAGGATAGGAGCAACCAGCTAGGAATAATAAGAATGGCTCTTTTCAGGGTCCTATTGGCTACCGCTAATTTAAAGTGTTCAGTGAATTAGCCTCAGTCTAACTGGGAAGGCCTGGTGCAGGATATTGCCCTTTTCCAGCTCTGAAAGCTTCTGCTTATCTTTGGAAAACAGCGCAGGCAAATAGCTATGTTAATGCCAGGCATGCRTGGCTTGGGACCCTGTTTTTACTCAAGAGAGCAAAATTTCTCTGAAGTTGCTATGGAAATTTTTGTAGCAATTTAGTTTCTTCAGGCTCTTTCTCAACCAACTAAAAGATTTTGCCTTCAAAATCCCTTCACGTGTACCAGTGACTCGGCTGACGTGCTGACTCACACTACGCCATGGAAAAGTAACACGATGGAGCATAAAACAGCTGCTATCCAGACAGAAGCCAGGCTGCAAATGTAAACACCAGAACGCTCAGGATACTTTGTTATCATCTACAAAATGGCATTAGAAATAACAAGAATAGATCTTTTTAATTGTTTGGCTATAGGGCCAGAATGAAAGTGTTGAATAGGAAGAATCCATCATTGGCACTTTGCGTGATAAGAGGCCTATAATACTTAAGAGAAATGATTTCAATGTTCCAAATTTGAAGTCTAAAGTTCTGATTAAAGCAAATATTTACAGCCAAGCTCCGCAGCCCTAGAAATGAGTCTTTCACACAGCAGAAATGATGATACACCTTTTGTTGAAGCAGCAGTGATGAAAGGATTTGACAGGTGAATAGAAAAATAAAAGCCCTCCACCTAAATGCACCGCCTGAATTATGAGGAAGACAGGCTGCAGGTTAATAAAGAGCTGCGATCTTATTTTAGTTGTATTACTTCCACATCAGCCAACCAGAAGCTTTGATAGTGTACCCACACCTAAATGCACAGTTACTTACACCAAGTGGGATCATTCCATTTACTCTGGGGTATAGTCACAAAATCTGGGTAATATACACAGGTATATTAGAGTGACAGCAACACGATGCACTAACCCACCCTTTACTTGAGCATTTGTGCACTGTAAAAGTTAAAGCCTCCCCTCTCCCACCCTCCCTGCAAGAAAAATCACACATGAATAATTAAAAAAAAAAATAAAATCAACTGAGTTATTTCAAATTACAGACTGCATTCACAAGCCAGGTAAGCCACTTCTCATTATAAMCATCAGTTACAATTGCAAATGATTATGTGCACATAACCCCTTTTGCCCTGCTACAGTAGCATAATTACCTTAAACCCACCACCAAATGGCCCTGAGCCCACCACCAGGCCTTATGACAGAAACCCGCACAAAACTTACAATCTTCTCCTCATGAATGCTATTGCTTTCTACTGGCATGCTGCTGGCATTACTTCCTGAAGGCACAACCCTGCCAGCGCAATGCACCTGAGATGAAGGCATGCTCTGCAAAGTTTAAGACACACAACACATCACACACAACACTGACCACTGAGCACAACATTAAATGCGTGCAGGTTAGAAAGCATTAAGACATCTTGAAAGTGAAACACACATGCTAGTTATACAAAAATTCAAGTTAATAGCTAGAGAAACTCATGCACTGCTCTCAACAGTGTTTTAGGTTGAGGAACAAAGGTCAGAATTGTAACCACCCTAGAACACCGTTTGACAGAATTACTTTTTACCGATGGAAAAAATACACCAGCATGTTGTTGAAGAAAAATGCAAATTACTGTTACTTTAAAATAGAACACAAGTACCCTGTACAGAAAAATACTTACCAAGAAGTGAAACAAACCCAATGTATCAGGTTAAAAAAAAAATCAAAAAACAAAAAACAACAAAAAAATCCCCAAACCCACATATAAAGTACAACCTGATTAATTTTACCAGAGAATTACAAAATATTCTTGCAAAAGATGCATGCTGCAAACAATTTTCCAAGTATACAGAATAACTCTATGTCCATAAAAACAAGGTTGTTCACAAAAATTACCTCTTGACTAAGCAGAGGTCGGCTTTCAAGTGGGGTCTTTCTTTTATGTTCCTCTTTCACAGCCATTAAAGGTTTGAAAAACTTTGGTGGCTGAGGAGAAAACACTTTAAAGGGACTGGCCATTAAAGCATGGGAATTCTCTGATACAACACCTAGGAAGAAAACAAACATAGCTCATGTCAATTCTTCACGTTTTGACTGCAAGACAATAATCTAAAATGATGGTAATGGAGCCGTGCATTTGTAAAGTAGATGGCTACAGAAAGTCAGGCAATACTGAGGTATTCAGACACTGCCCAAGGATGAGATAGCGCAGAGCTCTATGAGGGGAGATTATGTCCCTTTAAGGAGTCTGGAAACAGAAGGAAAGCAGAGAACAGCGGTATCTGCCTCCTCCGTTCTGAGGCTCCACTATTTCTCCTTTTCATCTGAGTCATAAAAATAGCAGGAAGTGTCCTTGAAATCAGACCTGACAGCTCTTTGCCTTCTTTGCCCAAGCTTCCCTCTGCTGCAATTCCTGCTGCATTGGAATCAAGCCAGCAATCACGCATGATCAGTGYGATCGAAAGGAAAATAATACGCAAGGAAGCAAAGAATGAACTCTTAATCCCACTTTGTTTCTTCAGTGCTTCTCTACCTATGTTGCCCGTTCAGGAAGACCTTGCTACGATTTGACCTAAAGCAAATAAAGCACCTATGACACACTGACCTGGAAGACCAGATATCCAAATCATGCAAGGAACCCGTAAAAAAAAAAAAAAAAAAAAAAACACCTTTGATAAAGGCATCTTAATTTTCAAATTTACAAGCTAATAGCAATTCCTTTATTTTTATTTCTGCTGATTTGTTTCACACCTAGCTTATTTTTCTTTCTCTTGTTTTTGACACCTGCAATTTCCCATCCTTTCCTGCACGTCTTTATGCATTTCTCCTTTTCCGTCTGTTTCCAGATTAAGTTCAGCTGCTAAAGCAAGAAGCTGGATAATATATTTAATAGGAAAAAAGCACTGAGAATTTAATTTTCAGTTTAATGTTGCAGGAATGTACTTTACATCCTAACAGCAATTAAAAAAAAAAAAATTGTCATTACATATGTACTTGACAGTCTCACCACTGCCATCTTTGTTCTTGCGAGGGGACTCCCTGGGTAAAGTACCATAGCATGATACATCTTGATAACTGGAAGAACAGTCAGATATATCTAGGTGACTTTCAGACCAACCCTAAGAAACAAAAATACATAAATGTACACTCTGATACACGCAAACATGGAGAAATAATAGGCAAAGGCAGACATGTCTTTTTGTTTTTTAAAAAAATAAGGAATTTCGAGTTATTGACTTGAAGACTTTTCTCTCATGTGGATGGATTATTTAGAACCTGATAAGCTTTTCAGTGAAGTATATTAAGTTTTCCTGTATCTTTCCCATTTCCTCTTAATTATCAGTTTCTACAGACCTAACATGAAGAGCAGAGAAGGACAAAAAGAGGTTTAATTCAAAATATAATTAGCACAGTATTTAGTAGGTATATTATGTAAACATACAGTTTAAAAAAATACAGTTTTCCTATTATTTTTTCAAATCTCAAATACATCTTGTTTTAAGAGAAAAAAACCTGAAAATGTGTGCTGCTGTTTTTTCTGAACACTCAAATTTACATACCTTATCATCTTCATCACAGGCAGAAAGATCTAATCGGCTACAGGACACCTACAAAACACCAACAGGCAGAATGAGAAAATGCCTAGCTTTTATTCATAAAATAYAAAGCTTTGAGGAGACACCATAAACACTTAGTCCTAACAACCATTATGTTCTCTTTTCACATAAGACTGTAAGGACAGCAACATTTGCACTGTTTGAGTAGGTGATAGGTGAATGCACCTAAAGAGAAGAGTTTAGACCACTCTTTCCCCCACACATACCCCTCCCACTTTATTATCTTTTAGGATGGAGAGTTGTAGGGAGGTGTTTCTATTAAATGATCCCTCTGACTCATTTCCATTTGTGCCAGCATTTCTATACTTATTGTATTAGCCCTAGCTCAGAATACACAAGTGTTGTATGGTAACGATTACACATTACATCAGCGCGCATGTGCACACAGACACACACACACACACACAGAAAAAAAGCATATTAGCACTAACTTATCAGAGAAAAAATGGTTCTTACATTGTGGACATTTGGTGTGCTGATGCTCCGGCGGATGTTTCTTGCCTTGGTGGACAGTGCTTCTTTGACTGTGACTGCCTATGTAAAGAAAAGCACACTGAAAGATGTGCTCATATCAAAGCTGGACCATTTAATGTTATCCTCCTGAGAAGTCATCAAGCAGGGTAGAAGCTTTTTTCACAGTGTGGCTAATTGCTGCTACTTGCAAACAAGGTTTACACATTTACAAAACTTCATTTACACACACAACAAACAAATCTTACATTCTTGGGCCCTTGCCTGTTCAGGTTCCCACTATTAAACTACCACTAGCTATAGTTACTAGACCCACCAGTGTTGGGCTTTATCTATTTCACAGCAGTAACTTAGAAATACGTTTACCTGTCCAATGTTTGTGTTCATTCTCTCTTTCAAAAAAAGAGAAACAAAAACCAAAAAAACCCAAACCAAAAAACAAACTAAATTTAATAATTTTAAAACAAAGACATCAAGCATCTCTACAAATTACAATGAACCATTTTTAAAAGTTGCACTAAATGCCTTTTCCTTGCCTGTCTTAGCCGTTCCAGGCTCAAAATGTTCTCCACTTGCAGGACGCCCCGGGTGTATTTTTCCATGTACGTTTCCCCATCAGATGTACCCTCATTCTCACTCCTTGCAGCCATCAGTGCCAAGGTCTCACGATCCTCAATTTCTTCTGTAGCCTAAATTGTAAGTTGCACTATTAAGCTCTTTAAATTAAAGCCTATTTTTAACCTTTTGAATGTGTTGATTCATTTATTCAGACCATCTCAATCCAGAAATTAACTTGAATCAATAATCCTTGCACAGAGCASAGACTTTTCAACACAGGTATAAATGATGCTGAACTAAGAAGAGCTCAAGCTTGGGATAAGTTTTGTACATTTATTGTAGTCAATCTCCTTTAAGAATAATGAGAATATAACCTGAAACCTCCTACGTTATGAATAAACTAATGACTTTCTTCCCAAATCTTAAATTCTCTGTGATCTCCCTAGAGTTTAAATTGTAATTATTAACATACAAAAGTGACAATTACATGGTGACAAGCCTATTTATGTTTCAATTTGTCCAATTTGTTTGCCTTTAAAATCAGTTTTATAGTAAGTTTAAATTTTGTACAAGCCTTGTATATAAAGCTATTTATATTGCCATCAAACTAATTTTTCCAGCTATTCCGTTTCCACTGACCTATAGCTGCTTTAGAGTAGCCTCTATATTCCCCTTTTAGACACTCATACGATTTAAAAAATTACCACTACTACAGGGTCTCACCACAAACACTTTGGCAAGATTCCTCACATCAGCAACATTGTACATGCACTTCCCAGTCAGTATCTCCCACTACATTAGGTCATTCTATTCCTTTCAGTGAATTTACCAGAGAAATATGGTATGATTTACCTTTGGGATATTGGATACTATTTCATAGGTCACTCCACAGGCATAATATATATTTTTCAAGGATATTCTCCTTTTCAGGCTCTGGGTAAAACTCTAGAAACAAAATAATTTTGAATTATTGTATTAACAATGGTTATTTATGACACTCTAAGAAAAAGGTTGCCATGCAAAAATTTGTTTTTACCACAAAAGTGCATTTTTCAGGACAATAATTTGGTAAGTTGCTTCTCAGCCCAAATGACAGTTTAAGCATTCTTTACAGTGTTACAACTTGTGTATTTCATATGGTCATGCTCAGTACAAAACACTACGAAGTCCAATCAGAATCAGCAACATTTTACCCCTATTTTGCACTGATTCTTATAAAATAGCTGTAAAACAGTTTGTAAAAACTGAGAAAAATGCAGCTGTAGAAGTCTGATACCCATACTTCTCATTTTATGAGCCACATGTTAAACAGGAATGAAAATTCCTTTTACTATAGCAAAGCATAACTCTGATTTCTAACTATAATTGGAATAGCAAATACAGTTTTCATATAAACCGCAAGTTTAATTTATTTCACTATCAATTAGCCCTTACATCACTAACTGTAGACTTAATTTTCATTTAATAAGACATTTTAGACAAATGAAACTAGCAAAAGAAAACACATCAAATACAAAAAGGCACAGAATTCAACTGCTTAGTAAATTGCTTAGTAATATGACAGCTTTTCTTTTTTTTTTTCTTTCGCCTTCAAAAAATCTGAAGCAATTCTGAAACATGGTCTCAATCATCTAGGAAAGAGAAAGGAGCATGATTTCAGAAGGCATCTAATTGCTTAAATCCACGAAACCACAGAAGAAGAGGAACAGAATCCACTTTTGTGGACAAAGAAAACACCCTACTTGAGATCACCATGTAAAAGCTGGAGGAAAATGTGAACGTACGGGTAGTGGTGGGGAACAAACCTAATTTGTAATTAACAGAGAGCAGCAAAGAGAAAGGAAGAGAATATATTGCATTTACATGAAACATTCCAAGGCTCCAAAGATGCTCTCAGGAACAGAGTGGCTACAGTGACCCTATATTAAATAAGCTACTGCAAATTTCTCCAAATCAAAGAATGTTTCAAGCCATACAGGCCAGAAGGTAAACTCCTTTTTTGTTGCAAAAGTAGCACCAGCTACACTCTGAACCAAATTAGACTGAAAAACGGACAGCTTGAAGTGATACACCAGAAGTGCAGGGCTTCGCTGCAACCTATGCTAATCTACTTTTTTTGTCCGTCTTTCACAAGCATAGGAGACTAAACTTAAGCAAAATGAAGCAAGTAGCTAGGAAAAGGCATTCATAAAATTAAGGATTTCAAACAATGCAAGATTAATATACACTTATTACCTGCTTGTTATAAATATTGGCTGCAATCCTTTTGCGTAATACCAGTTCCATCGCAGCCGGATGACTGAGCTGCACAGTGGTCTTCACTATTAAGTAAATCCTCTCATTCTGAGGAGTTACCCTATTCAGGTGCACTGAATCATGGACAGAGGAGTCCCAGGCAGCAGTGGCTGAGACCTACACAGACAAATCAGTAGAGGAGAGAAAGGGAAATGAAAGACTCCATTACTCTAACAAAAGGTATAATTTACAGTAATCTAACATGAACTAAAACCACTCTTTAATGAAGGGAAAAAAAAAAAAGTCATTGAACAAAACAGAGCAAATCCTCCCATTCACAATAAGGAATTTATCAGAAGAAGCATGAGAGGGGTGTTAAAATCTGGTGGATCACAATGGTGAGCATAATCCCTGCAAAGTGCAAACCCTGCCCCAGAAAGGAAGTCTTTGCACAGCTGGAGGCAAAGGGGAAGCAGAGGCAAGGCTAGTGAAAGGAATACAAATCCTCATGCAACTATATTAAAAGTGTATCAAATTCAACAGGAAAACTTCCATGTGTGTTGGATTGGGTTAAGGACTATGCAGAATAAATGCTTTCCCATCCTGCAGAACATCTTTTTCCTTCCTCTGCCTCCCCGCCAACCTCAGCATCCCATTTATCCTGGAAACAGTCTCTTAAGTATTGGTTTAACTGAATTGGTATGAGAAGTGGAAGAAATGAAAGTTAAGTAATTCCAAAATGTATTCAGAACCATTCATTTCCAACAATTCTCAAGCTTTTTATTTAAAAAGCAATTGTGAGCTACAAAGGAAAAAAAAGATTTATTTAAACATTAGGCTTTGCCTTGTTTGGACAGTAAAAGAAGTACTTTTCTCTGAAGAATCAAGAGCCTGCAAGAGGAATGATGAAGGGGTGAAGGAAGAAGAAAAAGAGATTTTGAGTAAGGCTGCTGAACTACTCTTTTGTCAGAAAAAAAATTAAGACTTGTCACCTTTGAATTAAGGCAGAAGAGCCAACAAGCCATATTCTCTCAGATCTTAAACAAATATGCCAGAAAATAAAGGCAGCACTAGATACAGATGATATTTGTAAGATAAAAATAGTAACAATGATTAAATACATACAAGTAGAAAAGAAAGCAAAAGAGGAAAGCTTTAATGCAAGTCACAGTTGCTGAGAAGGAGGCTTGCTAACAATTTACCTCATCATCACTCTGTTTTATGATTGGTAGATAGAAGAATGGACTCCCATGCTCCTTTGGTAGTATTGAGTTAACTCCTGACGCATGGGGACCTATAAGTTGTTCATTGGCACTGAGGTCATCAGCTAATGAAACAAAAGTACAAAGAAAAAGAATGAAATAGTTTACACCAAAATATATTAATATATAGAGTCAAAGTTGTAATAAAGTCCTAACCATATTTCATGCTACATTTAAACCTGATTAATCCTAATACTATGCAATATTTTGAAGATGATTTCAGCATACAAAAACAGGGGAGGAAAACTAGGCTAAGACTTTCTCCAAACTCATTCTCACATGTGACCTGAACAGAATTCAAAACTATTGCTAGATATTCATAAAATTAACTTACCGAAACAGAAAATTCCACGTGTCAGCCTAACTAGCTCATCTCTTAGTTAAATCACTTCTGATGTATCAGGGAATCTTAAAACAAGAATAACATTTCTGGCTACATTAGGCTTTTTGCACAGAAAAAAMCCCACAGCTGTGCAATGATCCATGGATCTGTTTAAATATCCTATTTGGTCTTCTGTCTGCTAACTCTCCTCTGATAATAAAAACAAACAAATAAAAACATCTCTTGTGAGCATATAAAGAATGTACATCATTTTCAAAAAGCAGATTCTAAAGCAGCCATTAACGTGATGCCTATCTAAACATGCCTATTGGCCTATGAAAGAGCAAGATGTGARAAAGCCTGTGGATACTCTTCTGCTTCATGTCCAAGCTTATGCTTACAAACTTGCTTCCTAAGCAGTCCTTAAATACAGTCCTAACACCAGTATCTTGTTATTCACTGTGTCTGTGCCCTACAAATTTAACCCAATAGTTCTCGCACATGTAAAACTAAGTGCCTTCAAAGGGAGAAGGCTTAGATACTAACAAAATATTCATCATACTCTTAATACATTCTTTATTAAACCAGCTGTTTAAATCTCTGCAGATATCTCAATGGAAGAAGCGCTGTAGCACTTGGGAGATTTTCTATCAGTGCTTTAATGAAATATGGATTTCATTTAACTTGCCTTCTCATGCTATTTTCTGTTGTATAGTCTACCCCTGCATTCATGTATTCCCCAGTTCTTTACTCTAAATTTTAAAGTAGTTGTGCTTAATTATTCCAATATGCGGATTCAGAAGAAAAAAAACTTTCCAAAAGCCATAGCAGCCAATGCCATTGCCAGAACTTATTTATATTTTCTTGGACACTTAAGATTCACTCTTCTATTTATCAGTTTATTGATCCAAGCTAAATTTTGTTATTTTACTAAGTTTCTTAATCTGCCATTACAACATACCATTCAAATCAAGAAAGAGGACAGGTATATGCGTTTCCATTCCTGCAGGTGGAATCCTGAAAGAAAACAAACTGCTATCAACAAGGAAGGCAAACACATACTTAAGCTAATTTGGGCAAACAGATCTCCATGCAACGGTCATATAAATTGTAACCAATGATTAAAGTGCTCAACATTTTGGCAGGTGATTTAAATGTATATATTGCATAGACAATGTTTTATATATCTACGCATACAGTTAAACGTAGTGCTTTACTAAAACTTACTTCACACGGCACAGCACATTTCAATTTCTATGAGGATGACAATTTTCAATGTCCTGTTCAGCTTCTTATCAGATTAACTATTTCTACATAACACTGTGAAATAATATATATTTTAGTCATCTTATACATAAAGGTTAGTAGCCTTTCAAACAAGTGGATATGTAACTACTGGCAAGACACAGTCTTTATACCAATACATATACTTTTAGCAATTTGGACAACAGTACTTCAGCTGGATAAGGAAACAAACTCGGAAATTTGAGAGGAAAGAGTATCACTAAACCATTTGCCCCACTAAAGAAGAGATTAGGTATTATTAGAGACACCAGTGTACACACTATTACAGTTACATTTCTTGTTCACACTTTCCCAAATTTAATGTGTTCCATTCTTCATTTTTCATAGTTCTGATGATCTTAGTTAAAACAGAAATTTAAATGAAATTAAAGATAAATGTCTTGGATATTTAAATGGAACAAAAGAGAACATATCCTTTTGAAGCAGAATCTTTTCCCTCCCCACCCCACTTCAATGAAATTATCAAGTGTTTTAATTCATTTTTGAGTCACTCTTTTTTGTTGAAAGGTCTAAAACACTACAGGATAACTTTCTCAGAACTGTAGAAAATGGAAAATATTACCTTAAATTCAAAGGTGATGTGCAAACTTTGAAAAGTTATATAATATGTTAATTAAGCAAACCTTTCTTTACATTCAAACCAGAACCTGATTTTCTAGCCTTCTGTCAGCTTAGTGTAAATTGTGGTAATACAGGAGAACATGGAAAGCTGTAAAACACATCCTCAGATTTTTACTATGTAGTTTGCAATGTTCACACAAAAAAAGCTAACCGGTCCAATGTTTTTTCTGAACATACCAGTTTGCGGGGGCACCAGGAATTCCACTGCCTGGTGCAGGGACAAACACTGCATTCCTCTCTTCCGTCAGCCCTACCCACTGTTCTACTAGTCGGGCTTCTCGTTCTATATCATCCTCTGATTTTTCTACAGTGGAAGAGATTAATATTATATTTATGACATCTTTGGTGTTCAGAAGAATAAAGTACTCATAAGAGAAATTCCAAACTTTCAAACTTCAAACCTTGTTTATTGCTGATCTTTTGAATCTGCTCATCTAAGTATTCTCTGCGCTTTATTAATGCATCAGACCATCTTTCTCGCACACAGTTTAAATCTTCTTCCTAATGCCAAAAGAGAAAGGACAGTTAACCTTGATCACAGCCTAATAAAGGGTAGTGAATTCTCTGATAATTTCATCAGAATCACTTTTGAACAGCTTGCACAATGCAGAAAAGTTTTTTCCCCAGTAACATGCATGCTGATTAAGTAGCTCATCACCCATGAATGGAAGCTCATTTGCTTTCAAGTCTCAAATTCCAACAGGAGGAAAGGAAAATGTGACTATTTCTCAGTTGTTGTATAGAATTCTATACTGGACTAGGCTAATTACTCACAGAAGTGGCAATCAAACTCTTTAACAGTAGGAAAAAAGAAAAAGAAAAAAAAAAAGGTATCATCAGTTGATCATAAGTTCTCCTGAAGATTAGACAGGTCAGTATTCCCTTAAACCTGCACAAAATTCCATAGCTAGCAGCTGCTATCAGTACAATTAAAAGATTTCTCATGCAAACAAAACCCATCATGCAATCATGCTTTGTGGTATCACAGGAAAATCTAGTTTGTTCTTCTCTGTGATTTGTCAGGAAGCGCATAAACAGCCCGCAAGAAGTTAGTACCTAACTGACATTTTTGAGATTGCTGTAAAAGCTAATAAACTGTCCTAAGGGATATTAACAGTTTTGCCCAACTGGTTTAACTTCTGTAAAGCTCTGCAATTGAAATAAGACTTCCAAATAGAGGTTTTGTAATGTGTTTTTCTTTTTTAGGTATTTCCTCTTCTCCCCTTTATCACCTTTTAAATGATTCTTCTTTTATGCTTTTTAAATTGTGACTGTCCTATATCTACTTATCACATAGAAAGTCATGCTCAAAGTTTGTTTTCTTTTAGATGAGCTTAAAATAGAAAAATGCTTCACAAAACTTGTGTATTCCCCACACTCGTAACTTCCACTCTCTCTCACCACTAGCATTTCAGAGAACTGTACAACTTAAAAGGTTAAAACATTTTCTTTAGGAAAACAGAAAACAAAAGACCAAACCCCTGCACTATAAATTTTGATTGGCAAAGATTCATGCAGCTGCAGTTTTCTTTCCTAAGATATTTACTGGAAACTATTTTCACTCTAAATTGAAGTTGCTAAGCTTTTATTCATATAGCAATTCAGGTAGCCAGTTAGAAGAGCTGATTGCTGAGTACTAGAGAAAAGAGCACACTGCAAGAGTATAAAGTCACAAGGTAAATTGAAATAGCAATATTTTATAGCCCAGGTAGCCTCTGAAATGCACAGAATATATTTCAAAGATGCTTCTGCTTGCTCCAGTATGCTTATTCATTTGAAAGTTGCTAGCTATTAGCAGTAGCTGTGCCCCATGCCATAGGATTGACAGCAACAGCAGCAATACCTGGTAACTATCCATATCACCACCATCATCATCATTCTTCTGGTAGGAGAAAATAAATTTTGTAAAACACAAAAGAACATGCATTTTTCTCAACAGAAACTCACGGAAATACCCCCAAACCGGTATAAAAACATTTCTGCCACAGAAAATTGTAAAATACTAAAGTTATGAAATTCAAGACTTCTATTTAATAGGTAGATTCAGATTTTTCTTTGTTATAGGCTATAGCATCTCAGCTGACTGGAGTATTTGTGAATATATTCAGGAAAAAAAAAAAAGCGCATAGAATATAGTGCCAGAAAAGGACTGATCTAGTATATCACCAGCCTTTACATTTGACAGGTTCATCTGCATTTAGGCTAATTACTTGTGGCTCTGAATGTAACTTTTGACAAATGCACCCAGTCAGTTCCTCACCGCCCTAGGTGGTCTGCTTCCACTTGTTCTTTGCCCTTACTGTTAAAAGGGTGCTTTATTTCCAGTATGAATTTGCCCAGTATCAGCTTCAAGCCATTTATTCTTACCAAGACCTTGCTCTGCTAGCTTAAAGAGCCCTTTGGCATTCAGTGATGACTGTTTCTGATACTGATCAAGTAACAGCTCAGCCCTTTTTGAAAAGATGAACAGTATCTCACTATGAGACATTTTCTCCACCCATTGAACTACTTCCTTTTCTATTTTTCTCCTCCTCAACTTTCAGCATCCCTTTTAACAGAGGAAAACTAACTGAGCTAGAAATCTGCTATTAATTTCACCTCTACACACAAAAGCAAAAAAAAACCCCAAAAAACCAACCACCATTTCCATACTCCTACTGTCTTGTGTATATCCAAATATCACACTTGGCTCTTTCTCAGTTATATTCTGAGTTCTAAGCAAGAAAAAAAAGAAGCAGATTCAGTGCCATATGCTCACATTATACATATTATCCTCAGACACATGTAAACCCGCAAGATAACAGTATCATGTACCAGTGTGCTAACTAAGGTCCCTTTTGGTACTATGTTGGACAGACTCTAGAACAGTTTAAAAACCAAAACACACACAAAAAAAMCCCCCAAACCCCACAATGCCTGAAGAAGTAACTGTCCTACCTGGTAGCTGTCCAAGCCCCTTTGCAGTTTAGTTGACCTGGCAGTCACGCCACCTATAGAGACTGAAAGAATTGCTTCTACCATGAGAGGCAATGTTCCTGAATGCTGTACGGGCTTCACTGTCACCTGAACTCTGCGAGAATGACCCTGAACAGGTAATCAAGAGGAGAAGAGAGGGGGAGGAATAAAAAATAATAATAAAAGCAATTTAAAGAAAGAGAAAATAAGAATGAAATTAGGAATTAATTTAAGCATTAATAAAAAGACGGGGGAAAGATACATACCTGCCTAAGCTGGAAAATACCCCCTGTGTTTACATCCTTTGCCTGATGGAGTTCAACTGCAGAGTACTCCCCCATCTCATTCAGTTCTTGTATGGAAATCCACATTTCTATTCGTCGAGTTACTTCATTCCACCTAAAAAGACATCCCCGCAGAAACTAATGCTTGTCTCACCACAGTATAATTTCTGCTAGCACCACAAGTATTAGAAAGCCTTTGGAAAGCTGATGGAAACATATTTTGTGTAATTTATTCATACCTGTCTCTCAGTGTCCTAGTTTTAGCACGAAGAGAATCAACTTCCCAAACAGAGCTGCCATTGCCTGTACATCTGTGACCCCACACCTCTATAGCAAGAGCTCCTTCAGAAATGAACTCCAAAAACTCCTCTGTAACATTCACCACATAGTCCTGGAAACAAGGTGAAAAACTCACATTCAAATGAAATAATCTGATCTCCTCAATTGATTTGACAGGCCAAACAGCGAACTACCAGCACAGTAAAACCATACAGTTTGGATCGTAAAACTTGACTCTGGTCAAGCTGTGAAAACAAATCATCTCAGCAACTCCTGCTTATGAATTTAAAGTTTTCCTGCTTTGAAAATTTCCATAAAAAAGTCACAGCTCCAATACTCTCTTTAGAGTTACTGAACTTACCAAACAAGTATATAATAAGACCTCATTACAAAAACTATAGCTTCCATACACATTAAAGATGACATGAATGATGACATGATGGGATGAATGCAAAAGATCACTTATAAGATAATTTTTCCACTTTGCTGCATTTTGGAGAGGTGATGAAGTGAAACATTATTGCATTTAAAGTATAGTAAAAAGTCATTAGTTATATGACTAGATTCCCTCCTTCTTCCCCCAAGGAAAACAAGGCTCAAACTCTAAATAGTTTTTCCTCAAACATACCATCCTCCTAATAAGAGTATTTAATGTTAAAAATAATTACCTTACAGTGAGAGAAGGTCACTGTAAAATGAGCTTCCTTGCTCTGAGGTGAAGGCACATCTGGACCTACCACTGGTGCCACTACTGTTGACACACATTGATCCCAAAACGTATACTGACAGAAGACAAAGTTGGAAAGGTTAGGTGGCAGTCCAGTTGCTTCTTTTATTTTTACCTGAGGAKATAAAACAGATGTTCTCAGAAATATAATTATTTCCTCTTCAGTTGTAAGGTGTTTAAAGACTAAATATTTAAGCCAAAGGTATCAATAGCCAAGAAAAATTGTTTTCTAAAGATTCAAAAGTTTCTAAAGAAACACAGACGCAAGGAAAACAGTTATACACATCTAACCTGCCCAACATTATACATGTTTTCTTTGGAGAGATTAATAAATTCAAGATCATGTGGAGAAAAGACACAGATAAATGGAAAAACTGTTTCCTCTTCTGTGTTTGCCAAGGAGGGCAGTCCTTATGATGTTGACCTACATACACTAGAAACTGAAGTGAATTAATTCAGTCAGTGGCAACTACGGCTAGTTAGACTGAGCTAGATTCTACTGGATCCAGTTTAAGTCTCTCTTTTCTCTTTAGAGAACTTTAAGGAAGCAATATCCTACATAACTTAGTATTTTACATTAGATTGTAACTACGTAACAGTTTGCAACTTTGTAGCTATATAACTTCATTCTGTATTCTCACTTACCTGGCAGGAGAGCTTTTTTGCTCTCTGGATAATTTCTCCATTGCTGTCCATGACTTCCAGACTCCCACTCTCACTAGAGTTCTCAGATGAGTCATCTCCTTCTACTACATGTTCTGGGACAGACCCAGTGATTCGCATTACTTCAACATGCAGCCGTCCTGCAACCTAGGGTGAGACAAATACTAAATACCTAGGCAAAAAGACTTTAAAGACATTAAGAGAGCAGATATCTAACTCCAGAAGGTGTGCAGAAACAGGCAACTAGCACAGACAGAACTGTCTGGCTCACAACCACCAAATGAAGAAGAAAATGAAGGGGGGGGGGGGAATGGAATATGAAGAAATTGTTTGCATATAGAGCTACTGACCTTTTTGATTCACACACAACAGAAAAAGCACTCAGGGCTACAGCTATACATCAAAACATTAAGATGCTTAATTTTACTTAGTTGCTTAAAGTTACTCAGCTACTAAAAGTGTAAAATAAAATTCCTAATATTAATTCAAGTAATTACACAGAAAATATACATATCACTTCACAAAAGACTTATTGATGATAAGGATCACTTTTTTGTTTAAAAAGCAGTGTACATTAAGTCTTCCAGCAAAAAGCAGCAGTATCCACATAGGATCCACATAGGTGCAAATCTTTCCCGGCACAATATACTATGCATTAAGGCACTATTTAGTTTTACCTCCCCCTGCTGGCTGATGATGGGCACAGCATACTGAAGCTTAACATCAGAGAAAAGGCACTCCAAAAAAACGTTTGCTACACCAATTAAGTTGTGATTCTCTTGTGCTTCATAAAAAGGATCACCTCTTTTGCCAGTGATCTTCCTTATCTGTTTTAAAAAGCATAGAAGTTATTTCAAAGACTGTAAGCTCCGAGGGGGGGGGGGGTGTGGAGGGGGAGGAGCGCAGGGAATCAAATAACCCCAAAGTAAAATATCATGGCACAAAAATGAAGTCAGTACAAACATTTCTGTTTCTTTCTGTTACAAGTGTAAAAAGACTGGGGGCATACCAATCTGAAACAAAATTGCTGAGATAAGACACTGCACAATCCTTTCTTCACAATGGTAAATAGTAATACCATGACCCACATTCTGTAGTAGTGTCCAGACAAATCAGATTTTACCCTGAGCAAGCAAAATAGCCATTGATTTCAAGAAGTTTCACCTTGCCTTGCTTTATTTACTCACTTTAAAAGGAGAGAACAAAACTTTCTCAGGATGAATAGCCAGTTTGGCTGCTGGGTGCTGCTACAATGTTAAAAGAGTAGGTACAGGATGAGTCTCACTTAAGCCTACAAGTGCTTCTACAACTCCCATAGAGCTGAGATCATCTCTGCAGCTTTTTCTGTGCAAGTATCCCATACGCAACCATACAAACAATAATTCGTACAAATTCTTGGTATGATATGCACTCCTCAGTGGAGTGCTTGCTTATATGAGCTCCTTCCCTTCTCCTCCTCTTTCCTCTTCGAGCATAAGCATTTGACTGACATATTTCTATGCAGCACATAGAATACATGTACATGTGTCAAAGAAATGATCATCCCGGCTCAGGAAGACATATTCATATAACTGAAGGATGTGCTATCATTTCTTACTAAAGTCAGCAGGAAAATCGTCATTGTCTTCCATGGGCACAAATGAGGTGCTCCATCTCCCCCGTGTTATGATTTCAGACATTTCCATTGTCCTGCCCAAAGCATATAACACAGGCACAAGGACTGTTCAAACATATTTGAGAATGATTCTTGATACAAGTAATTTAGATGCTTTGTATCAGCTGCAAGACAGCAAGATGTACTCCTTATGCTTTTCTACCTGAATATTTACAGGATGCCTTCTGGCAGACCAAATCTTCTATCTCCTGCCAGTAAACAAGCAAGCTTTTGACACAAGTCTCATGCACATTTCTAATGGCTAACCTGCTACTTGAATTCTCAGGAAATGCCACTTAGTCTACTTCAGTTTCTCTGTCAAAACCATCTATCTTCAGTTGATTTCTTCACTGCTTTAATGTTGAGGGATGTGCAAATGAAGTTACAGAATATTTCACACTTTAACACCAGGTTCCTCCCCTGCCTATGCCTTCTGCACCTTAAGGGTGTCTAAATGGCACGAGCTCTCTCCAGTGAGCCTACCCAGCCTCGATACTGACAGCGATACAATCGCTCTGGTTCTAATGCGGCTCTCTGCTTCCTTTCAGAGCTAGTGCACATCTGCCTGGCACCGACATCATGCCAGGTAAATACATGTTCTTGCTGGTATTGTGAGGCACTACTAGTATCAGCACAATTATGTTTGAGGATACAAGGGGGGAGAAAACATAGCTGTGTTTAACCTGTGTGGGCATTCTGAACATCTAGTCCTGTGGGGAAAAAAGAATTATGAACAGTACTGTACCATTTCATATATGAAGTCTTTCATTTTATCTGTACAACATATTAAAAGAGGTTAGACAAAAACAAGCCTAATCTGTGATATCTTTCAAAAAATACATATTTAATACCTCAGGAACTTTCTCCTTCCATTCTTGATAGAGGTCTCTCATGTCAATCAATCTGTTCTCTAGTTTCTCAATAGTCCACACTTGAGTAGCTTTTCCTTTTCTTCTCACTTGAATAGCAGGCTCACTTACTATTGCGCCCCTCTAAACCAGAGGAAAGGAAAAAAAAAAAAACAGAGGAAAGGCTCATAAGTAGCTTAACCCTTCACTCAGGTTACGTTCCTATATAGAATAAGTAGTTTCCCTCTGCATGCCATCCGTATTATCTGTTCTCAAATACAGCATACCTTATACTCTCTGAAGGTCCAACAGATGTTTTTGTCCATCTCAGATGGATTTTGTTCACACAGTGACATTAACAATAGTCTCACTCAAGTCAATTATGGCAAGTATACTATCTGTATTGATAGTATATTTACAGCAACACTACAGCTAGAGAACTCTCAAGACAAAAATTGTAGGGATCTATAACAAAAATTGGTAATTTTTGCAAACATAGGTGTAACTAAAGTGGAGCATTACTCTTGGGTTTTACAGCAACGTAATGCAAATGTCTGTTCACAAACTGCATGCACATATGGTTATCATACTTTTAAAAGACAGCAAGATTCCTATTTAATGCTACAGTCTCATTTTTATTTATAACTATTCACTTTCAAAGTATTAAAACCAGGTAGCATCCCTATTTTGGGTGCCACAATCTAAAAAAGAGAATATTTTATGTCCTTAAATTAGATGAATGTTAAATATTTCTATGTATTTTAGATTAGCCATGAAACTATTTCATTTTCCAGTACTGATTGTTCTTATTACCTTTTTGTTGGCACTGAGGTTTTCAGCAGGAATCTGAAGTGTTACTTGATAATCAGTTAGTTTACTCATTTCTTCTGCTAAGAAGTTTGATTCTCTCACCAGTGTTTTCGCCYTTACTATCTGTTCTCGAAGTTTAGCCAGGCTCTGTCGAAATAATTCATCCCTGTGGTGCAGCAGGTAACATGAAAAATACACAGAAACCTATTTCTATTATTGGAAAGTTGCAAATAGGGGATCTAACAAAGATTTTTCTGAAACAAATTTAAGAAATGCTGTATAGCACTATGTTAGCAAGCACGGTGTAAGACAATTTTATTGAAAAGCATTAATCACATATTAAACAAACATGTTACTGTTGAGACACGTCTAGCACAGTAATGCCCAAATAAAAGGGCACAGTACTATGGGAGCTGTTACAGTGATAATTTGCTAAAAGCCCTAGGGATACGCCTAATTTTCAAGACATGAAATAATTGCAGCTGCCTTTCCCTTTAATCTGGAGTCACGTTCCACAGAAACTACCAGTCCTTGCACGTGATACTTTATCTTGATAAAACAGGCTTCCTCAGATCACAATGCTGGCACCTGCAGTCCCTGCAGGCCACACCTCCACCTCACAGCTAGGGCTTCGGGGGCCTTCGCAGTGCTGCAGAGCCCCAGAACTCCTGGCATGTACTCAGCCATTTCAAGCATACACATTAAAAAAAAAAAAAATATATATATATATATATAAAATGTTCTGTATACCAGATGTACCTTGCAATTAATAAATGAACCAGTATAGGCTAATAACTTGTGCACTCTGTGCAGTCAACAGACAGATTCCAAAAAGGTTTCCAAAGCTTGTCTGAGCAAACCTGTTCTAACGTAAAGCCTGACAAAGATGCTGTGACACGTACTGTATCTCCACCTGTGATACAAAGATACGCTCTCACCTAGGATCCTTGTCTTTAGTTCACCTTTAAAGTATCATGTGATTATCCTTTGAGGAAATGGGGAGGAAAATCCCCTTCCTGCCTTTCTTTGGAATCCCAGCTGCATTTACTGCATCCCGTCACCTCCTGCATAAGCCTTGTGATCAAATCTCAGATTTTTCAGTGGCTACTGCTCCTGTATACAAGTTTTCAGCTTTCCTATACAAAATCCTACTGAAATATGTTGTACTTTTAATTTCTACAAAATACACTACATTCATCACAAGGTTGGGAGGAAGAATTAAACTCTTGTAGGCCTTGCCATGAATATGGGTAAAGTTTGTCAATTTGCCTTTATGCAGATAAGCTCAGATCTTTTGTATGCCTTTATAGAACAAACCATGAAGAACTGTTGATATGCCTTTTACTCCCAGAAAGGATTCTTCTTGAGTGGCTATCTTTTTCCAGACAGCCCAAAGAACAGCCTGGGTAGTTGCAATTGCACTCCGGTGACTCCCTCATACAGCGTCACACAGGAGGTGGGGAATGACTAGCAGCATTAGCAAGCAGCTCTGAATTTTAGTGCCTTCAGCATGCTAACGCATGCTGCTTTGTATCTCTCCCCTGCCTGGCCTAACCCACACTGGTGGGTTTTGTTGGATCTTAAATGGTTGCTACTATCAGCAGATTTTTAAGTCCGCCTCCTCCATATCTGCTCCTGCTGTTACACAGAGAATTCCTTTCTCCGTCCCTCTGGCTGCTGTTATCCAGGCCATCAAGATTAAATGAGCAATTCTTGACTACAGGAGTGACACATTGCACAGACAGCTATAATTTTTAATTCACCCAGAAAATGAAGGCAGAGTCAAGAATTACTCACTAACTGGTGCTTCACACCTGGAGTGCATTACACCTGCAACCACTGTTAGACAGCTGCCTGGCTTGAGAAAGAAAAGACAGCTTTGATCTTTAAGTACTTTAAGAGGTTTGGGATTCAGCTCTATCTGGTCCCTTCCGTGAGCCAGCAAACCTGGATCTAGTTAGCTTTTTGGGGATGCTTCAGCACCAATTTTTTCTTAGCCAGATTTTTCAGAAAGGAATGGTTTAAGACTACAGGAGTGGCTATAGTAGCTCAGTCAAACTATTACTATAGGCAGTAATTATCTTTTGTATGCTATAGTTCTGGTTTTGTGTATAGAGCTGTGCCAGTGCACTTCCAGAAACTTAGGCAAGCAAAATATGTTTCAGAGGGGACTTCTGAATTCTTATAACACATAATATATACCAAGCTCCATCAGTACATCAGCCAAAGCCACTGAACGTGAAATCCTGAAACAGTTTAGGCCAAACACCAGCAAAAAGTTCAAATCTGACACTTACAAGGTGTCACTGTAAGTCTGGGGGATTCTTAGTACCTGAAATAAAATGTTGAGTCCAAACGAACTAAAGCTTTGCTCCAGTACAAACTCCCTCTGATAGATTAAATTTGTTCAAAGTTATGATGGTTTACCTTTATGCCCACAGGTTTTAATTCCAGATAGGCAACACCTGTCCTTCTACTGTCAGCATAAAGCTTGACTAAACTGTGTAATGTGTTCTAGCTGGTTTGACAGACACAGCCACGTGCCTACATCTGATACTTAACAAATCCATTCTGATGGCTGATCCAAAAGAGCTCAGCTCCATTAGCAGTCGCAGCAGACCCACAGCCAAACTGCATGAATTAAATTCTTTGCAGTCCAGGCATTTGGCTCTTTTACATGTTCTTCACACAGAAACTTCCCACCTTTTCTGCAGTTCTCACACTCTGGCCAGTTGGTTGGTGAACACCGTCAGCCCTATGTTGCCATGCTCTTAAAGCAGAAATTCCCTTAAGATTTATTCTGGTTTCTTAAATAAGAAGATCCAAAATTTTCCTCCCTTTTTTTCAGAAGCCTGAGCCTCTTCTAGAGCTGAAAAATGTAAACCTAAGAAGATATTCTGGAGGACAGGAAACTGATAATTAATTCTCCCAGGAAACTGCTTACCCAATGGTAGTGCTAGAAAAACATTACCAGACACCTTACTAACCACCACAAATGGCATTTGTGGGTTTTTTTTCTTAAAAAAAAAGCAAAAAAACAAAAAACCAACAATGCAGCAAGCAGAGTCTTCAAATAATTCAACAGATATACAGAGTGAAGTATTCACCCATGAACTCCAGAGGCAAAATGCTTGTTTGAAGCACAGCTCCTCCCAAAGTAGTTTCTAACAACTGCTGAGAAGACAAGGGTGACAGGACACCGACCCTTGATATCACTCTGGATTCTCATTTTTTGTGTCAGTAAGTTGCTGTGGTGGTTGGTTAACTTTAGGCTGATCAGCTGCAACTTTTTCTTCTTCATAGTCAAGGACAGACAAAAAGGTTCCTACCACTTCCCACTCTTCCCCCTCTGTCTTTTTACAGGTATCCCTTCCCTTGCCAATAAACACAGTTCTCATCTCTGCTACTGAAGTGAGCTGTCAAAGATTTCATGATGGCTTCGCTGTGCTCAAGACAGTTCAGAATAGCAAGAATGATTCCAATCAGAGCATGTTTTATTTCACTCTGCTGCCATAGCACTGAAACAGTCTGCAAAATCACAACTATGACACTGCAATGCTTTACATTCAGTTCACAACACAAAGATTCTGTTTTTAGCTCTTACGGAACAAACAATTATTTTAATTAAAGCTGAAACAGAGCAACGCTTCTCCCTATACTTGCCATGGAAAACATTCTAGTCATCACTGGTGAGTGGGTGAGCAGATTTTTTTTTTTCCAGGCCAAACTTGGCAGGAATTACAACGCAAGACCTTGCACAAACACTAAACCAAGCAGGGTATAGGACTAGATCTGTTCTATTTCTAACATTCTGAATTTGAAAGCTGAAACACAATCTTGGCTTAATTCATTTAGACTTTTCTTGTGCAAGGATTTCTTATGGCAGAGAATAAAGGAAAGTAATCAAGATGGAGCACTTGAAGTCACCATGTACAGAAAAAAGGCTGAATGAATAAGGACGCTTCTGTTTTAAAAGACAAACATTCACAGGAAATAGAGCTAAAAAGAAACCTGTAAGAAAACCTACTAGTACATCTGGTTATTCTTCCTTCTGAACAAACCCAATGATAGAATATTTGTTTGTTTACCAAAACATGGCAGCTGAAATCTGAGTCATCTCACATTGCTGGCCCTAGAAGTCATCCCCAGAAAACTAACATCTTTGTCTCCCCACTGATACCAAGAACAAGTTTCTCTCATTTTCCAGATGCAAACATGTGCACACTGCTTAAATTCTGCTCACATCTTCCTAGTCCACTTTTTAAATTCTTCCTGCAAATCATGCGACCATCTTTCACCAAGGCTGCCTTCAGGTGTCAKGCTGCCCCTCTGCAAAGGGGCTCCTGCCTTTTCACTTCACAGCAAGCCTCCTCTTTCATTTCTTCCCAAGTGGCTGAAACATATTCTATTTGACTATTCAGCAATACTCAGTTACAGAAATCCTCCTCTGAAGCTGGGCTTTCTTTTAAAAATGCATACATACAAAACTTAGGACCTCCAATTTTCTATATTTCTTGTGGGTTTGGATTGCAAAATACTCTTTTCATTGCATACTGTCAACAAAGAATACGCCTGAGCAGACTCCTTAGCCTGCGTGGACAAACTTGTTCCTGTGCTATCCTTTCCTTTCTTCCCAGAATTACTTAACCTATAAGTGCTAAAACAAACATTTCAGTAGCAATTTTTTTATTTTAAGAATTAATAAACAATGCTGTAACACTGACCAATAAAAGCTAAATCCTTATTTCAATGGCTTATTAAATCAAACAAACTGGAAGACCTTGTACACACTTCACAGGCCAGAACTTAATCCTAAATGAAATGCTTGCACTCTGGTGAAGGCAGATCTTGTACTGCAGTTTAATGCTACAAAAAAATATTGACAGTTTCTGACAGATGGTTCGACCTGGATCTTTCACTTACACCCCATCTTTTGTAGTTCTCACTCATTCATTTGTTTTAACTCCAGTATTCTCACCTCTCTTCTGTCCAGAGGTTTACTTTCTGCTGTGCAGTCTGAGCAGTGTAGGAGAGTCTATCACTACCATGCTGATGCTGCCTTTCTGGAGAGAGCTGCTGCCGTAGCTGCTCCAACTCACGTTCATACATCAGCCGCTGCTCTTCAAGAGCACTCCGCTTCTCTTCCAAGTACTGTTTCTCCAAGATCTGGACCACATTTTGTACTGGGTCTAAAAAACACCAAGAAGTGAGAAAATGCCATTTCAGCATCACAGAACAAATGCTTTCACTATTTATATGGCAACAGCAATCAAGACATYCCAAGCTCTTTCCAAACATAGGATGGCCACTGCCTTTAAAAACTCACAGTCCAAAAGCCAAAATAAATAAATCCAAACAAGAAAGAATAAGGCATGCAGAAAGGATAGAGCAATAGCCGAGACTCACTCCAGCTGCAAACTTCAGTATTGTGAATTCACAGTATGTTCCAGAATCCCAGCAGGAAAGAAAGAATAGATGGAAAAGGGGATAAATTAATAAGAAGAAAATAAGGAAACAAAGCAAAACACAAGGGAAGATGATGGTAACCAGAGAAGGAAATAATTTAAGGAAAGAAAAAGCAATTTACTTTCTCCATTTTGGCAGAGAATGAAACATGATGGAGCGCAGCCGATGAAAACTGAGACAAACAAATTGTCTAAATCTGGTCATGCATGGCATCGAGCCAATGTACTTCACAACACAGAAGGAAAGTACATCCTGGAGGGGACTTCTGCATTTAGTATTACAAACCACATTTCATCTCACTACCACCCTGTTGGATCCTAAAGCCTGAAACACAAATTGCTTGTGTCAGTCAGCTACAGCTAACTCAAACCACTTTCAAATTAAAGAAGCATTATTTGGTATATTTCTGGTTTAGGTACAATACCAAACTGCGCCTCTGAAAGAGCAATTCAATGTAATAAGCTACTTCTATATACTGCCAGTATACATCTGCTTCATGCATGTATATCCAAAAGCCTAAATACAGCAAAGAAGAACAGGCTTGTAAGAGTACAGGCCTAACTGGGTACTTCTGAATGACAGCATGTCCCCTAACAGACTGCTGAGTGTGTGTCAGGAGGAGAAGGGAGAGGAGCCAGTTCCATAGCTGGAGCGGTAGAATATCAGAGAAAGTAATACGGCAGCTCTGGGTCCATGCAGGATTTTCAAATGTAAAACTTCAGCTTTAAAATGATGAAATGTTTGTGATACCTCTTCCATTTTGCAAATAGGAAAAAAAAAAAAAAAAGGCACTGCTGTGACTTTGAAGGATGCCAGTCTGTTACAAGGTTGGGGGGGGGGGTGAGGAATCATCCTAGATTCAGTTATATCATCCTGTTTCAGAAATGGAGGTATGTTTCTCAAAAAAAAAAAAAAACAAAAAAAACCCAAAAAACTTTTAGTTATGAATTATCTTGCCTTGACTACCCAAAACCACTCCTAGTAAGATTTTGTACAAGCTTTCCTGATACTACAAGGCTGCATGAAACAAAAGTTGGGTTACTACAGCATTAAATGTTAACTCATATGAAAGGCTCTACAGGGCGTTCATCCATGGTAGTGTATGATGGTCACCATAACACCCCCCACCCCTGCCCCCCAAAAAAGATTCCTTGAATCTTCACAGGCAAATGTAGCATTACTGTATTCAGTAATGCATAATAACTTACTTAGTGCTAGAACTATTCAGACTGATTTTGCTAAAGATAATTTAAGCCACTATTTGTGATTTTAACATACACGGATAGTTAGGCGAGTGACTTTATAAACAAATTGTTCCCATTACAAATGCCAGAGAAGGAAACATGGTCTCCAGGGTTCTGCTGTTACAGTGGATTTGTATTTGCCTCCCAGCATCCTTTTTTTTTGAAGCATTAAGAKTAGTGTAAAGTACATCCTTATTTTTAGCAGAAAACAAACACTACTGCAAGTTGCTAGTGTGGCCCTATCCCTGTCAGTGGAAGAAATCACTGGCTTCACACACTAAAGCATTGTAAAATACCACCATTATGGCAATTACAAAGTGCAAAGCTAAAAATTGGTCAATATAAATAGCAACCAAGTTGCAAAACACTACATGATCCAGAACAGTCTTAAAATAACCACAAACGCTACTTTTTAGAACAAGACATTCTCAGAAAGATGGTTACCTATTTTTAGCTTCTAAACATGCAGTGTGACAAAAAAAAATTGACTGAGCCAAGTTCTAATATTCTAGTGTACCAAGCAAGGTATTAATGTTGATCTGTAGCATCATCATCAGCCTAACTTGTCCAGGCAATACTACAATTATCTGCAGGTGTATACATTTTACTACATCATGCCCTAAACAGTTTTAATTATGTGTAAGAATGGTTAAGAAATCAGATACTAAGCAGAAGATGTAGAACAGACATGGAAGAAATTAAAGCTCTCTAATGTGTTTGGAAACACAGGAAATTAATTTAAGGCTGAGTCACTGAAACAAGAGTTCCCTAAACTGCTCAAAGACCAAACCCAATGGCAGGGAGCAGTTTAACATCTTCATTAGTGACCTGGGTGATGGGGCAGAGCCCACCCTCAGCAAGTTTGCAGATGACACAAAACTGGCAGGAGCAGCTGACACACCAGAGGGCTGCACTGCCGTTCACAGGGACCTCGACAGGCTGGAGAAAGGGGCAGAGAGGAACCTCCTGAAGTTYGACACAGGGAAAGGCCAAGCCCTGCCCCTGGGGAGGAATAGGCCCCTGCACCAGGACAGCCTGGGGCCGACCGCCTGGAGAGCAGCTTGGCAGAGAAGGCCCTGGTGGACACCGAGTTGACCAGGAGTCAGCAACGGGCCCTTGCAGAAAGCAGCCTCTGGGTCTGCATTAGGCAGAGCACTGCCAGCAGGTGGAGGGAGGTGACCCTTCCCCTCTGCTCAGCCCTGGTGAGACCCACTGGGAGTGCTGGGTCCAGAGACGGGGACCTACTGGGGCAGGTCCACTGAAGGGCCACGAAGATGGTTAAGGGACTGGAACATCGGTGATAGGAGGAGAGGCTGAGAGAGCTGGGACTGCCCAGGCTGTGGAAGAGAAGGCTCGAGGGGATCTCATCAGTGTGTATAGATACCAGATGGGGGGAGTAAGGAAGACAGAGCCAGACTCTTCCCAGGGGTGCCTAGTGACAGGAGAAGAGGCAACGGGCACAGACAGATACAGGAAATTCCACTTAAATACTTTTTCAACCCCACACACACACACACAGTGAGGGTGCTCAAGTACCGGCACCGGTTGCCCAGGGAAGCTGTGGAGTCTCTAACCTTGGAAATATTTAAACTTCATTGAGCAGAGCCCTGAGCAACCTGTTGTAGATGACCTTGCTTTGAGCAGGGGCGTTGGACTATATGATCTCCAGAGGTCCTTTCTAACCTTAGCTATTCTGTGATTCTGAATTTCTTAATAAAAGTGAACTTTTCAGCCACCTAAATTTACAAGATCACATCCATCCCACAGAATCAAGCTATACTATGGAAAATATTTGGCACAAGATGCAAAAACCTAGTCTTTTTCAAGTTAGAAAAAGCAAAGTCACTACTGCTGGGAAATAAAAAAGCGGAGGCATGTTATGCAATATATCAGGCATTTACATTTTGCATTTCAATACAATTTGAATTCATACTTTTAGAAAAGTAATCTTCAATTTAACTTTAAAAAGCAATTCAACAGGAGAACCCAAATCTTTCATAGTGGAAAAGCAAAAAATGGTGTAAATTATGAATCATCGAATTACAAGAGAAAGCTACAAACAATGAAATTTTTCACGATTCAAAGCTGAAAATAGTGTTTAAGTGAGTTTTAAACACTGTCTCCCACAATTTAGGATCCCTCATGCAAAGTCAAACTGGGGATGATTCTACCTAGCGTTTGCCAAACATACAGTAAATTCAGTAGAATATTAAAGGTCCCAATTCTTTAAACATTTATGCAGGAAGAATTCAATTGGCCTTGACAAGATCATTCATATGCAGTGACTTGCTTGCAAAATGTTAGAATATTAACATTTACCTAAAAGACTTTACTTTCTCAGCGGGTGACTAGTATTTCATTACCCTACTGCAATTCGACTACTGTTGTGAATCAAGTGAATTAATTTAATAATAACAATGCTGAATAAAATCTTTAAGATTTTCATGTATGTGCACTTTTCCAGGCAAAGGAAGAAACATACAGCCTGTGCTGCTTTGCTAAATTACAGTAAAATTCCCACCTGAGCTGTAACTTGTTTGTTTGTTTGTTTGCTTGCTTAACTGGGAGGCCACATAACCTAACCAAATCCTTTACTTAAACTCTGAAATCCATACAGGAATAAAGTAAACTTTTTTGATGCATTCCTTTTTTGACCATCATCACAAATTTGTTGTACAAAGTTGATCTAACAGAATCTCACAATGAAAGTGAATGTGTTGAATGGGGCAGGGGAATGTAGGTGGTTTGTTTAYAGCTGTCTTCAAAGTTCAGCATTTTCCTGGGAGCTTTTCTAGAGACAGATGTAATACATGACACYGTTACAGTGTTTACATGCTATAAATTCTAGTGTGTTTGTGTTATGGAGAAGCCAGGCTGCTTATCTGAAGAGAGTTACTGTTCTCAACTACATCAAGGAAAAAACAAAACAAAACCACTCTTGCTTCAGGCTATGTCAAACCACTGATGCAAAAACCTCAAAACCCACACATCTCTATAAATAATTATCTATCCAATTTTAAAAATACCTTCTTCTTTCCTGGGGTTTCTCCAGAGAAGATGGATGAGAGAACTAACTGTCTTCAAATACTTTTAGCAAGTATTCTTGTGTATTATTTCTTCTCCCTTACCCTCAATTTTTTTTCATTTTAAGGAAGAATAAATAAATGGCATTGAGACAGACCCACTTTACTTTAAGTAATGAGGAGACTAAGTTATACTCATTTCACTTCTTATCCAACAATCTGAGAGTGTCTCAGAAAAACTGTTTTTTAGATTTGCCATTGAGAAGAACAGAAGCTGTGTTATCTAGCTATGTAAGAAACCTTGGAATCAAAGATCATAGTTACTTGTTTTGTCAGGGTTTTATTATCGCTCATTACTGCAGCTTAGTTAAACAATATCTGTGCAGGAGGGAGGGAAAGAGAGAAGAAGCAGAATAATTACGTTACAACTCCTTTGGAACGGTACAACATGTATGACAGCAAACATCTGCTGTGCATTGGGGAGAAAACATCTAATGAAAAAAAGCAAGGTCCACACACACAAGTAGGCCTGGATCACAATCAAAAAAGCCTACTGAACTAATATATAAAGATGTTTAAAATGTTTTGAAGCATCACTTCCAACAGCTAGAAAACACCACATGAAAATCAGAAAGTGTGCCCCTCCATTCACACAACGCCGACTCATTGTAGACTGCTACAGTTTGTTCAAATCTCTGGTTAGTGACAAGCAGATCAAGCATCAGTAATGCTTTCAAATTACTCCAGCAGTTTCATGCACGAGCCAATTATGTTCAAAACCTTTGTCCCAGCTTTGGCACAGATACGGGATGGTTTGAGGCCTTAAGACAGGCAACAGAATCTTCACGAGGGACGACAACACTGAAGACCACCAGGATGGCAGATTCATCTGAAATTTGTCTCCTGGTATGAGTGAACCATAATGAGAATATTTTTATTATCAAACAGCTTTTCACGTCAATTTAAATGGACTGACCCTGTACTCTCACTCACTCAAGCAGCCTCCACTAAAATCAAAATCAGACTGTAAAAACCAGCAAACTATTGCTAGAGAATCAAACATGCACAAAACCATCATGCTATATATACTCAACAGCAAAACAGAGAAGGAGAGAGAAGAGGGAGATATAAAGAAAGGAGAGCAGAAAGCAATGAAACACCATCTACTGTGTTTTCTTGAACAGTGACAAAAACCAAGATATTTTCCTCTCAAATTTTGTGTATTTAAAAAACCTGTACAAAGCATTCAGTACTCCACTAGGTTTTTCATCATATCTTCATACCATATTATAAAATATAAACTATGATTTGGCTTCTGGAAGCTATGAAATACCATACTATTTTATTGTCTGGTATAATTGTCCCAAAAAGGCATCACAATAGATTTTAACAAATAAAGATTAAATAAAGTATTGAAAGTTATCACAAGTTAAAATCATGCTAGCTGATATTCTTGACTATAGGCTTGCTTTGGTTACAGTGTATTTCTAACAAGGTTAAAACTGTCAGTAATATTTGATGCAAGAGGAAGGATGAACCTAACTAAGCCATAGCTAGAGTGTTCCTTTGCCTGCAGTAGCCTGCAAAAATGAGAGGTTAGCAGGACTTAGACAATGATTAGACATGCATATGCTTACAACTCAGCTCCGCTATAAAGGACAGCAGATGTACAAATATAAACTTATGCATCAGCGTACAAAGTAACTATTAGTTGCCTAGGTGAATTTTCTTCTTAATTCTTGGACTGCTTATTTTATATTCACACATAACACTGTTTCTGTAAAGTATCTTTTTCTGAAAATGCAGAGGGCACTGGAGTAAGTGGACCACTTGCTGTGCCTAGAAATTAAGTTCCATGCAGGATTTGTAAGATGATCCAAAAGAGCCTTTGGACTCCAATCTGGCAGTTCCCTTACCGTTACTATTCAGCGTCTTCATAATAACTTCCATTTGTGCAAACTCATAATTGTAGTCTGGCTCGGAAGAAGCTTCACTAGCTGCGTCCAGATCATGCTCCGCTAATGGGGCGTCTTTCTCAAAGTCTTTCAGCCAGTCTCTTCGTTTCCTCTTCGGTAAATTGATTCTGTTTAAGAATTAAAATTTAGTTTCTAAAAAGTTTATGCAGAACAGTGGAAGGGAAAAAAAGGCTGTAAGTAAAGAGCCTGGGAAACAAATATAAACTGTTACCTAAAAAAGTGGTTGTTTCCCCATAATAGTCTATCTCCATGCCATAACTGAGTGACAGAACATACTAGTGCACCATTTACACAGGATCTAAAAGAAAAAAAACAGAACTTTGGTGAAATCCTGAAAATAAAAGGTTGAAAAGTAACTACAAGATTTTATCTGTTTCCCTCATCTACACACAGTGAATTTTTTCATATGATGTACAAACCAACTAGAGTCTCATTAAAGAATAAATGGGAAAGTTACCAGTGTGATTTCTCCTGTAATAACTAAACACAAAAAGCTTCTACCCCTCCAGCTTTGGCTACTCCAACTCTTCACTAAACATACAGACCAGGTTGCCATATTAGCGGTGTTTTTTTTTTAATGTCCATTTCACAAACTGGGTCACAGCCTGTTTCTTATAAACACTCTGTAAACTTAGTTGCATGCAAATCCTGCTGACAAAGATCTCCAAGATACAGGTTAGTCAGCACACATTTGTAGAACATACTGTTAACATATAATGCATTCAAGCATAAGAAAAGACCCTTACATCAAAGTTTCATTCTTTCAGCAAACAGCCTCTAYTATTAACAAAGCTCTACTTTAGTGAACATCTGGGACACAGTATTTGCATCTAGGTTTCTTTGTATTTAAGTTGCATTCATAAAATGGAAAAAATTGAGCTGTTTGACTTTTGCATGTGTGAGTCATACAGCAGAACATTGTATTTTAAAGGGAAAAACACCCTTAAGTAAAATGAAAAATGCTTTTTCAGATGCAATGTTCTGAATTCAGCACTCTCAAGTCAACATAAACATGTAAGCATTTGATTTAAAATCAGATATTTTTGCACTGAAATTCTGGTAACTGAATTTCTGTTGACCCTAATCTTAACACCACCTACATAAGCACTGCAGAACAGGCACAAGTAAAACAAAATATATTATTATACATTTTTTCCACTGACACGTGCCTTTGTTCTTGCCAGTCAAAATGACTAATTTCCAGTACTGTAACTCTATCACCACAAGTCTGAATCCCATCTGTTTGAAATTTTGTACTGTAGGCTGCAGAAGAAAGACGTAAATTACCTCTAAGAGGTAATTTACTGAAGGCAAAGTAGAAGAGTTTAAAAAAAAGTGTCCCTCAAACCTTTGTTTCTCATACTTATATAGATTAGTTCACTCAAGCAGTAAGACCATTAGTTAGGACAAAGGTACAGCTTATCACATGCCTTTGGAAATGAAGTAACAAGGACATTTTAAAAACTCCACCCAAGAAGGCACTATGCCCTCAAAATGAAAAGTAATTAGAATACTGAAGTAGAAACAAAACAAGAAACTTTGATTCATATCTCACTTACTAGACACAACAATAATTGTAGTTTTTAAATCTTTAAACCACCTCTTTTCTCACAAAGCATTGAGCTTTGCAACAGGAACTACTCAGAGGCAGAATTTATCCTCCCCCATCAAAATGCAGCCTACTATCCCACCACAGAGGTTGGGATAGCAGCAGCATCTCAGTCATCCTGTTTATTACCTAAGACACAGAAGCAATGGTCCCTCACTCCTATTGAATACCTTTTATGTTGGTTTATTCTGAGCCAAAGCACTGACAGTCCTTTATGACACAGGCTGGTGTGTATGTGTAAATCTCAGTCCTATCTCTGAATTTCATTTCCAAGTCATCTATTTTGAAGCTACTAATTGATCAGAACATAAGATATTTCTAACTTTGTAAAATAAAAATGCACACAAGTCATCTGGTAATGAAGAGCAAACCCTTCACAGGATAAATGGTTGCTGATCTTCCTTACCTTGCATTTTCTTTTGGGGTCAGTGTAACTTCTCCATCTAAAGCAATATCAATCTCACAGTGTTCTGGTTGGATTCCTATACCAAAGAGCTGTATATCCTGAGAGGTATCTGCACCAACTCTCGTGTGATCCTAGAAAAGAAGCCGTTACTAAGAGACAAGCAAACTACCTCTGTTTATACAACTAAGACAATATTAGCTGAAGCACTGAGACTGTAAAATCCACATGCTATGATCCTTTGCTAGGCACTTCTACACAGCAGAAACAGTGCCACAGCAGATATGAAGACTATAAAGATCACACAAACTGCTCTTCTGCACTGTATTTCATCTCAATATAGTTTTAAATAAAGCAAAAATAAAGCATCTGACACACAAATTCTGATTTAAAAATATTCCCAAACTATGGTTGCTTGTGTGTGTGTGCATGTGCGCGTGCATGTGTGTGCACGTGTATATACATACACTTTTATATGTGTGTGTACACACACACATATAATATATATACACATATTTATATATATGTATACACACCCTATATATAATATAGGTTTTTATATGTATATAAAAATGTACGTCTATGTAGGCATACACACACACACATATATATATGAGGTAATGCACACAGTGAAGAAAACCAACCATGTCTTACAGCCATATGTGACAGAGGACGACACGGACAGGGAAACAAGGCGCACAAAATTGGCTGCTTTTTCAGAAGACAGCTATATATGGATCTCAACTGAGCCTACTGATCTCCACATAACTTGAAGCCATACTGTAAGTCCTGCTGAAATGCTTTACCTTACTGTTATTACAGAAGCTATATTTTGTTTGCTGCTGTTCAAATATAGAAGCCCAAGCCTTGTCACTAAAACAGAAAACTACCTATAAAATGGACAGGATAGTTTTTCCTATCTTGTTGACAAGAAGCTTACATTTCCAAAATATTGCCTACTTAGCCAGCTTTGTTAGGTTTCTGTCTGACACTATTTCACTCTGAAATGAAGACTATGCTGAACTGAATGGTATGAAAGCTAGTTGCAATAGGGAAACACACGTCTGTACATTTTTAACAGAGTTTGCTTTTTTTTTTATTTATTTATTTGTCCTTCATTACAGACTATGTTTATTCTTACTCATTACTACTAAACATATTCCCCTTTGCTTAACTGATTGAATATTTAAGGCATTCTCCTGTTCACTAACAGGAAGCAGCATCTTATACAAGGTTCTTAATTTAAGAAGCAATACTGCTTAAGCCAAAAGGGAGTTCTATTCGGTCCCTGGCTAGAAGAGCTAGAATTTATCTGAGCACTGGCACACTTTGAGCACTACCTCTCCCATCGTAATCCGGAGATCAATCAGGAAACCAGCAAGCTTAACCGCAAGAGAATGCAAGTTCAAGCAGTAGAAGCAGGCCTGTTTTATTTGGCTGCAAAYAGTCTTTAAAATCTAAATACGCTTGGAATGATGAATTTAGCCACAAACTGAAATCAACAAACAAATGTTTTTCTGTTCTATGTCCTGTTTCCATTCTTACCTTTAAATAATAAACCAAAAGCTCATTGAGTGCAGGGTCCGCGTTCAGGTTTACCAGATAACACTTGTCATCCCCAACCTTGATACCTGAAGACTCTAGTGATATTCCCATGCTCTCTAGCTGTCTTTGCCTCTCCTGCAAACAAAAATAGGTTATACATATTGCAGCAGGCAAGATTAGACAAGTACACCAAGTAAAGGAAAGAAGAATAACTAAAGCCAAAGATTAACACTCATTTTGTACATTGCTACCAGAAATAGCATCGCACATTAGACACAAGAAAAGAATCTAAGATAATGGTCAAGTGTTATATATTTAATAGAATTTATTTTTATACACTGAAAATAAACCTAAACCTCAAACACCTACTTATCCAAAATGGTGCTTACTTATGCAAGTAGCCTTTTCAATTTTATTAGAGCTATTCATAAGTAACAGAACATGGCTTTGAACCTATGCGTTGATTAAAAGATGCTCTCAGTACATGCAATGATTACAAAGACAAGCATATTCATAGATCATTTTGGGAAAAGCATGCCACAGAAGAGTGGGTTTGGGGGAGGGTGTATGGTTTATTTGTTTGTTTTTTACAGTTGTTGCACCAAAACATGTTTCTGGAACATTAGGACTAGAAAGGGAAACCAGCAATACTCATTTCCCAAGCTACAGATGGTAAAAACAACAGAAAAGTAAATTGAAATCCTAAAAATCTTATTTTTAAGAAAATAATATTAAGCTACCACTAGTGAATGTATGTACACATTTTCCTCCTGTGATTAAGTTGACATTAAAAGCAATAGGAAGTGTAAACAACTGCCTCAAATTCTGATCCTATTGAAATTGTTGATTTTGTAGTGACTTCATGAAAAACATGTTCAGGATCACATTATGGTCTTATGAACAAAAAAGCAGCCCAAATATATTTTGATATTTTGTTTTAAAATCAAATATTAGCTTTTATCAATTATACCCATGACACAACTACATTTATTCTAATGAAACTCAGACCACGAAAAAATGGAAAACATGGGAAAGAGCCAAAAATCCAGAGGAATCCAAAACACTGGGTGGAGAAGACAGCACAGTCCCCTGAAGCGCATGGAATTCAGCTGACTTGCTTTAAATGACTACCTGGTCTTTCCTACTTAAGATTTCTGAACTACCTGTGCAATTTCTTCCGTTTTCCTTAACTTTTCTTCCCAGGTGACTGTTAGCTCTTTTATTAGTTTTTCTGATTCTTCCAATTTTTCCTTCAGTTCTGGAGCTTTCATGGCCTAAAAGATAGAATTGGTAAAACAGTTAAGGTACTCTTCACTTTGCCACAGCTGCTTGTACAAGGAAGCTGCACACACCAACAGAATATCAAACACAGCAAATACAGATTTCAGCTTTTCCCCCACGTTTTTCATGGTGGAAGATGAAAAATAGGACATTTGCAAAGGAAGAGGATAAAAATCAACCAATAATTGGTCCAGATCTGAAACAGCTGAAGATCTACATAGCTCCACAGAAGCTACTGAAACTACATTATCTAAGGAAATGTCAGGGCATGGTCACTCAGGCTTCAGTGTCTGTATAAAATATCTAATACTTAATAACTCTTGAGTCTAGTTGTCTAAAGATCAACTCCACTGCCTGTCATCTTACAGTTATTTCAAATACAGCTCCACCTGATATTTAGCCTTCCATTCTACCCCAGTTTTGTAAGTCTCCTTGAAGTTTCATTAAAGCTTTCAGACTGATATTGTTGATTACATCCAAAGGCAGGCAGGCACGCACTGGAGCTAACACAGGCTTCCCACTTCACAATAGGAAGCAAAAGTAAGGGGCTGGAAGATTTCCAGTGATCAGGAACAATTCAACAGCTTGGCCTATAACTTTAGGCAACTGTTTTGAACAGAAGGTGTAACGGATGAGAGAAGAGAAAAAAATTTTGCAAAAATTTGAACAACTTCCTACCTTCCTACTGACTGGGTTTAATCACAATCTGCCAATTTACCAGTTGCCAATAACTAAGGATAGATTACAAAAATATGTTGCGATCCAAAATATGGATTAGAGTACAAATATAGATTCTTAATCAGGAAAGAACTGAATGGGTCCTTTCTAAGGCAGACTTTCCCATTTCAGCCTGTAAGGAACTGTTTATATAAGGAACATTATTCCATACTTGAATGTCAAGTTTAAGCACCACACATATTTACACTGAGATGTACTTCAGGGTTTGGGTTGGGTTTTTTGGGGGACCAATATTCTGTGTTTTGCCCAAAAATATCAAAAATATTGTCCTACAGTGCAATGGCTAATTTCCCCCATCATCATCAAAAGTACTCCTACTCTGATACTTTACCTTCCAACTAGGGTATACCTAAGATTAGCAGAAATCACTATGTGGACTGTTTAGCCATAAGGCATAATGCTGGTGGTTTCAGTGTTGTGGTTCTGTCCATTCTATATGTTCCATATATTTTTAGGTCCAATACCAAATATAGTTTTTCATACTTTTCCATTTGACATCCTACAGTCATATACTCCACCAGTTGGGGGGTGGGGGTGGGGAGCTTTTGTCAATAGCTCTATATGAAGTTGTATTACAGGTCTTATCTGTGCTGCATCATTTAATGATTGACAAAAAATTCTTCTGGAACAGCCTATTATATATAACATCTGTACAATGTTGTCCTGATTTAAAAGATATTAAAAACAAGGAAATATTATGTTGGATCTATTTCAGGAAACAAAGTTAATTATTTAAAAATCAATATAATACTCTTCCTTTCCTCATTTTGTAAGACTTAAATATCAAGCTAATCTTCCTCTCAAAGTCTGTGACATTTCTTCAAATAACTCAGTTTATACCATACTGTGAATAATTACCTCAGCTTGCGAGAGCTGTTCTTTCAGTTTTTCAACTTCTTCACGTAATTCTCTGATGACCCTGGCATTTGGATCTTCATTCACCACAGCATGATTAACTATCCTCTTGGCTCTGTCTGCATATCTTAGAGTAGAAAGTGTTTCTTCATAATTGTCTGCTGCTGGACTAATTGTGGCTATCATAGCAGTTTGGCTGTTTCCTCCCAAGTTGTCCTGTAGGACACATTCACAGAAAGTTGAAGGATTAAAAATTGTTCTGTAATTATAAAATGTCTTTATAAAGACATTTAAAATACAAAGCTTACTATTTAGATACTGAAATACGCTGGTTAGGTTACATCCAAATATGATCCATAAACATTTCCAACCATCTCCACCAGTTTGGATTCCACTATAACTTAAAATAGACCAATTATGACTGTACACAGAATTACCACTGTGTACATTAATCTCTCCAAATTACTTGGAATAACTTGTAGATGTGACAGCACCTTAGTTCATTTTTTATCAAAAAAAGTCTATATTCCACAAACTCTTAAGCTGACAGCTTGTGAATAGGGTGAACAGAGTATTAATTACCTTGAGAAGCCAAGTGAGTACAGAGTCTCTGTAAGGCACAAACTTGCTTTTCCCCTTCCCTGCTGCTTGGTCAGCGAGTGATGATATAACCAACCCCAGTGTCGAAAGCGATCTATAAAGGCAACACAGCAGAACAGCTTTGAGAACATATTCCAAAAGTGGATTTAATAAAACACAGAGGAGGGGGTTTGCTAGAGCTCAATTTGTGCTTTCCAGAAATTCACATCCAACTTTTAAAATACTGTAGAACAATTTAAGTTGAAAGTGACCACAGGAGATCAGCTAGTCCGCAATCCTGCTCAAAACAGAGCAGGATAGTTATGGAAGTTACATATTTGGAACAAAGTGGATATCTAAAATGTTTCATCTCATCCGGTAATAAGACCAAGTCCCAGGAAGACTAAGTTAAAGTATTCAGGTATTTTTAAAAGTTTGAAAAGGGCATCGATGACTGTTCCAGTACATGGAGAGTCACTGCCTTAGATTAGACACCTACATTTCTCAGAGATTAAAAATCTTTCCATCTGGGACTCTCTGCCTTATGATATTACGAGTCAATGCTAGCAGCACAGTAAAAATATCCTGTCTCTGTGAAGAATGTTTTAAGAACACTAGCTTAACAACAGACTAAAACTAAACAATTCTCTATTGATAAGGAGGTAACTTAAAGACAAAACCAGCTATGGCCCAGTAGAACTAGTCTGCCCTGGTGGAGCAGTGACTAACCTGCCATTACACGATAGTGAAGGACTTCTCATCAGAAGAGCCTAATTTGGAAGTCTATTGACAAATGGGTTGACTTATAATTGAGAAGGCACTTCACTAGCTTTTTGGAAAAAAAAAAAAAAAAAGACCAAACAGCCCCCAAGTTATCAAAATGTTGCATGAAAAAGAGCATTCGAAGAAGGTCCTAAATTGCTTAGCAGACAGCCCAAATGACACTCTAGAATAGAGAAGAGAATAAGAACTTGTTCATTTTAGAACTTGTACCACTTCTATCTAAAAAGAAGGTGTAATTGTATTAGCAATCTTTGCAAAAGATCTATGTATTATATATTCCAACTGTTATACAACCCTGGGTAAACTATAAACAACAGTGGGGATCTTGAGGTGAGTATGTTTAAGATAATGAGCTGGTCCAGGATCCTGAGAACATTTAGATCAGAAGATCCACATCAGTAAAGAGGTAATAAACAGATGCCTAAAGGGTCTTAAAACAGACAGTGTCAGAGCCCAAAAGCAATACTGGTCCCTCATGCTAAGGCTCAATTATCCAGTAAATATTTATAACTATCAAAGAAATCTTTAGTAGGGTTGCGATTAGAAAGTCAAATAAATCTTTGATTGTACTTCTTTTCCACTCCATCCTTTTGAGTTTTCCTTTTGAAGATACAGTACTTTTTTTTAAGAGACAGGCAGTGTATGCACACTGACTAATGCTGTTTGAGACTACTGGTGGTTCATGAAATAAAGTTTAATAAAAATATTCTTCTGCAAGATTTGTTATTAATGAAGTTAGCTGACGGTAAAATAACTACAACATTACATGTCAGAAAAGATGTCCCGTATTGCGTAGCAGAAGGAAACAGAAAATGGCATGAAGATAGCTTAGACCTGAAAGGAAAACTAAAAGGAAAAGAAATGTAAGGAGAGGCTAGCCAATGGGATCACCTGAGCAAGCACTCTATTTTGTAAATTTGTCTATCAGATAGATTTCCAATGCACATCTGAAAAATTCACACAGCGAAAAGGACAGCTAGCCCGTTGCAGAAACAAAAGCCTCACAACTTCTGAAAGGCTGAGGGAGGGGGAGAGGGAGTTAGTTGCTGTCTCCAATCTCCCCTTTCCACAGATCAAGATGGCGGCACATTAACCGTGGAAGAACCAACAGGAGGGTGCTCTACGCTGCTCTGCTCCATAGCAACCTCCCGCAACACAGCTCAAAAGCACTGCCAGCACAGGCCCAATGGGGTCTGCCTTCAAGAAACATCAGGTTAGAAAACCATCCTGCCCTATTTTCCTCTGTGATTCCTCTTTCTCTTTTGAAATGAGGGGAAATGTGAAAACAGAAGCCAAAAACTGAGGGAAAGGGAAGAACAAGGACTTTCTCTCACTCGGGGTGGGGGGATGGAAAAAACAGGGATTAGAAAAGGTCCATCACTGAAAACTGTTTCACAACAGGTCTGTAACAACAATTCTAGCTATAGACTCAATATTTTAATAAGTGAGCAATAGTCAGCTTAGTAACACAGAATTAAAAGATGTGATAATATTTCTGCTTCCTATACACTGATTTTATTTTAAGACTAATTGTTAACATATGCAATGAAAACGGAACTGCAGTCCTTTAGAGTATTCTGCTTGAGACTGCATAAGACAAAGCTGCTGTTTAAAGACTTTAAGAAAAGCACTCAAAGAAATAGCTGCAACAAAATAATTACAGGACTCAGCGGCTGCTTTGCTTCATGCTAAACAAAGCAGAGACCTGTCATTATGTTGATCCTGTCTCATAACACTTACATAATCAGTCAACCAAAAGGCCTGAGCAAAGAGCACCCAACAGACTGAGGCAGTTAGAAAACCAGAGCGAGTTTACACAGTGCAGACCATGAAAAAGTCCCATTTCGTTCCTGCAGACTTTCCGTTTTCCATGTCTCTTAAGCACGACCGGGCTCTCCCTTGCCACGGTGCGGCTGGAAGTTTGCACACTCCCAGCGCGGGCCTGAGTCAGCAGCATTCAAGGTGAGGCGGCGATTCCTCACTGCGGGGGAGGACTCCTGTCCCTAAATGACACACATTCAAGCTGCTTTCGTAATATCGCCATCCGTTCTTTAATAAACAGAACCTTTATTTTTATTAGTTAGCACTGAATACAAAAGTTTTCCCTAAAATCAGCTTGGAGCCAATTCCCCTCCCATTTTTAAAGGCTTCTTTTCTCATTAAAATGACAGTGGCTATGATTTTACTAATCAGAATGAAAATTACAGACTGTTTACAGAAAATATCTTCCTAGACACTAACTGACAGCTTTTTTATTCTGCTTCCTCCTACTTCCGTATTCTAGAAATTCTTTGATCACACTGCAAAGAGCTGTCAAGCACCTGTGTTTCTAGGCTCACTTCAGGAACTAGCGCATCCTGGGGGAGCAATGAGCACATCCAGCTTTCTTCTGAGTTACGGTAAGCCCCTTAAGAACTGCAAAAATAAAGACGGCAGACTCCCAGCACCTTCCTCATGACACAAGGGAACCCTGCACCAGCTCAAAGACAAAACAGAAGTAATCTTTGTTACAATTTTAAGGAGCCATTGATACAAGTCACATAACTATCAGTTGCTTCAGGAAATAAGCAGGAGAGCAATCCATCACTTCCCATCTGCAACACTGTCCCAAGAGAGCCAAAACCATGGGACTGAAAAGGAGGCTAACACAGTTCCAGCCTGCTTTCACACAGAAACAAAAGGCAAAGAAACCTGCAGCGACTGGTTGAACATCACACTATATGGCTTTGGTATGTGCAGCTGAAGTGCACATTTTTCCCTTTCTTATAAATACAGAAACAGGTATGTTATTTCCACATTCTTCTTCACGGCAATAAAACATAGCACAAGCAGCAAATTTATTTGTCAGGTAATCCCAGCAACTCCATTTTTGATCTCATAAAATATCCAGCACATGCTAACACAACCACAGATGTTGCTTATTTATTTAAAAAAAAAAAAAAAAGTTGTTGGGGAGCTGACATAGCAAGGTATACAGCTTAAGTATTCCATATTACTCCAGAAATGATTTTTGCCTTTCCCTCATAAATAACGTGCATCTTACATATTGCTCATTTTCTTCCAAAGAGTAAAACACACACCAATTCTGAGACTTTCAACAAAAGCCAGCCTTCATTAAAGCTCCAAGGAACAACAAGGATGTAATGAAGGACACTAAAGCGCAGCACTGTAAGAATTCTCCTTTCCCCACCAGTTCAAAGAGCTATTTCAAATAGAGAATGTTTAAAAATGGTTGAAGTAATACAGACTTATACCATCTAAGAATTTAACTGAGGGGAAAAGTAGAGACTGTCTACTTTTCTTTCTAAAACACATTTAACAGAAAAATTTAGTGCTTTCATCTCAAATCCTGTATCATCAAATGCATTGAATCAGTATGGGCAGACCAACATTCCTAATACTGTTACTGCATTAATGCCCTACAGGTTTAACAAAGAGAAAGCATCCTATTAGAAAATGTGAAGTCTTTCTGTATCTATAGCTATACTTTTAGTTTGTTAGTATCTGTTGTAAGAGTTGGTATTTGAATTCTTCCCCAAGAATCAGAAAGGAACATTTAGTTTCACCTTTGTTTATGCGTAAGACAAATACAGTTCCTAGTCAAACTGATTTAACCAGTAACCTGGAGGGTAAAGGTTCAGTACCTGCCATTAGCCAACCAGAACCATGTCATTTCATGTTACATGGACTCCACCAGCCTGACTACCAGTATGACACATTAAACACATAATAAATTAGACATTATGCTATAAAGAACAAACATGTTCAAACTCTAAAAATAGGTAACTTAAAATCATTTTTAGCATGAATGCTGTTCAAACATACTTTTTGCTATCATTGTTAACTTAGAATAACAAAAAGTTTTGTAACATTTTAAAATTAAATTGAAAAAGCAGTAGCTTTTAATGTTATAGTTTAACTCATTTTTCCCAGGAAAATTAGCAGGCTTAAGATAGTAGTAATATTGTACTAAATTCTTGCTTTTGGGGAATAACACAGTAATTACAGTAAAAAAGTACCTTGAAACTTGTCATTGCTTGAGTACAAATGCCCAAGGCAATGTTAAACTCACACAGCTTCATTCTAGTCTGGTTTTTTTTTAAGCTGTGAATCATACTCTTACATATTTTAATACATGTTGGAACAAAGCCATTCAACTCTGCAACTTCGCATTCTTCCTTGGGCATGCGATGAGACAAATACATGAGCCTGAGGACAGGGCGTATAAATGAATCACAAAAGGTACACGCTTAATTAAAGAGTGTTGTTGTCACTTTTTCCAGATAAAATTCATGTAACCCTCATCTGAGTCAAGTATGAATCAGGGTCCCTATGCCAATGAAAAGAAAACACATKGTGCTTAGCAAAGAGCAACTGAAAAAGACATATTTAACTGGTTTTGACTAGGCATACTGTTTGAACTGACTTGCGACAAGCACACCAAGACAGGAGACCAATGAAACAACAGTCAGCCTTACAAGATTAAGCTCTGCAATTGGTGTATGCCAATGCCTTACTTGTTTATGTTGCTGCCTTCCTTCAGACGTTCTCCCGCAGCTCCCGTTTTGGACACTCTCTCACTGCCGGCCAAATCCACCAGGCTCACCTTGCTGACCTTCTCTCCAGAATTCTGCACAGATGAAACACGGGAGGAAAACAGCAAAAAACATGAACACAAAAAAAACACTAACAGATCTGATACTAGCACCATTAAACAGTGCTGTTCATAATACTGTGGGTTAAAATACGACATTAGGCACATAAGAAGCAGGAATTCTCACAGCTTTTACAGTTCTTTAACAGTCACTCATATTTTTTATTTTACACTAATGAAACAGAATCAGCTATGTCRTAACTTTAATAACTTTACCGGCATAGCAGGCCATTAAAACATACCAACTTCAACAACAATTAACACCTAAGACAGGTTTCACAGTGGCAGTAYAATCTTAAAAAGTGATCCAACTTTTTGCTTGATCTGTTTTGCCTCCTCATTCTTCCAGTGTTCTCTCAATCTTGTGTTTTTGCCAAAATACTACTTTTATTGCTGGGCCCCATGGCATTAAAGTGTAGCAGCACTGCTAAACAAATCAGGTATGCATACCAAAGAAAAAACAGTGAGTTATGTTAAAGACTTAAGAGAAAGGAAGAATAAGTCAAAACAGCAAGCATTTTCCCTTCCACTACAGATCAAGTTAAAAATATTGTAATATCACATGGCAAATTATCTCTGTGAGATATGGTGACCCTTATAAAGAAGGTTAAGTTGAGACACCTTCAGTTTTAAAATGGTAGGTGTTTTTGTATTTAGAGTTTTATCCCACATTAAGTGATACCACTGATACATCTACCAGAGCATGCACTGGGGTAGCAATGCAAAAGGTGCTTCTTTTAACTGATCATTGCTCAGAACAAACTGAAAACATTCAGTGTCCGAATGGAGAAAAGAGAAAGAATTCACCGCAGCTTCATAAATGAGTCAACAGAAATACATACACCGGACTGCTGGTCGTACAGTGTCTGAGTCACTATAATACTGAATACAGCATGAGAGCGACTGCTTTCTTCATTCATGTTGGTTGCAGCAACTGTTCGAGATTTGTTTCCCTCCGACATCAGTGACTCAATATCCTAAAGCAAAAAGAGTAAAAGGTAATGCTAGGATAAAAGCAAGTGTTGTGCTTGCTGAACAAAATTCCCATCTAGATGGAAGGGTGCATGTGTGTGGGAGAGAGGAAGAAGGGAAGGCGGAAGTAACAAGAAACATCTTTGTACATTTTGAGATGTATAGGTACAAAGAGTTGGCAGTTTCACTGAATGAGGTTTCGTTATACCACTGTATTGAGTGCTGCACTTAAAAGCCCAGGAACAACACACAACGCACATTCTCCTGATCTGTTGCTGAAATATGCTGGCAACATCCACATTACAAATCATATTTGTTTAATGCTCATAATCAAGCTAACACAGATCCACTTACATAAATGAACACAATGCGTCTCTTTAGTGAACTGCACTAATACTTTCTTCACTTAATTGGCTCTAACGGCTACCTCAGTTGGAGGCTGTACCTTTCTACACACATAAAAGATGATTATGCTAAGTCTAATAGATGTGCTAGCTGAGTCTTTCCAGACAGTTTACATAAGTCAGCCAGAAACTAGGCATTAACAAAATTTCCTAAATCTGAACAAATCAGATATGCTTTCAAAGCACATAATTCACCATCAGAGGTGTGAAAGCAATTTATGCTTTACAGCATGCACAGATGTTTCGGAAAAATAAAATTCACCATGAAGAAAAGAATTGGTCCGCATATAATACCACATGAACCCATGTAACACAGCATTTTTAGACCAACATTTCCTGAAGTAGCTTCTTCAAAAAGAAAGGTCTATGCAATTCACACAACAGTCCTGCTTTAATTATTTTCCAATGTAGCTATCGTAGTTCACTGGCTTCTACAATATCAACACACATTTGAATAAATCAGCAACCCAATTGGGCTCATATGGTGGTATGATTTAAATTTTAAATGATATGAGCTATATTGTACATTCTCATATAATTAATAACTGCAAAAGCAGGTTGTATTCAATGGACAAAAAATAATTATCCATGCTGGAATCCATGCCAAAAGACTTAATATCTTTGTTTTGAAAGCCTCAGATTTCCTGTGTATTTTGTGCTTTGTATATAGCGTATAAATTGAAAACTCCAAAATAAAGACGTGCCGCTGCTATTATCTTTTTAACCAATATAAAGCAGAACCTAATGCTTTTAGACGAAATACTCCTAACCATTAGAGGAGATCTTTGTGATTGTCAGAGACTATATATACTCTTAAGAACCAAAACATCTGGATAGATACTAGTTTTCACAAGATTTCCATTGCTTATGTACACAGACATTATTTATTCACTTGTCATCAGTTTCAATTTACCTCAAAGTTCGTAACAGCCAGCTGAGATAAGCCGTCTACATATGGTCCCAACACTTTGTGCTCTCGAACCTTAAGGGACTGCCGACTCCTATGGAATAAAATAGATCTTACGCACAATCCACTAGAGTGAACTTTATTTATTCAAAAATAAAAATAATTAAAAAAGACAAAATAGTGTCTATATAGCAGAAGTCAACCTGCTATGTCTTTTAATTGAAATAACAGGAGGAAAAAAGGCTTCCAGAAAAAAAATCAAACTGACTAAGAAACAAATCAATCTAACAGGTTTAAGTCAATGTACATGAATTGTTTTTTTTTTTTTTAAATGCCCACACTACCACCCCCCAACTTGTGGCTGAAACAAAACCTTAAATGCCTCATCTGGCAGGTAGACTTATTGACAAAGAAGGAAACCAAAACTCCCCCAGAAATTTGCTAAAGCTTCAATTCTTCATGTTTTCCACACCTTATTGAAATACATTATTTAAGTCTAAAATCCACTTGTAAACTAACTCGCATAGTTCTGCACCTGGCATAATCATGCTCAAGAATCAAAATAAATACCATATATATCACTATTAAGACTGAAAAAACGATGAAGACATCTCTTATCTAAACATTTCCAAGCCAGAAAACCTAACCAGTACTTTTGTGTAGATGAAACAGAAGGAAGAAAGAGTCGTGTGTATATTCTGAGGTGTTACCCTTTCCCATTTGGAAAGTTCATCTTCTAAACAAGGAAAACCAACTTGGAAATAAGCTTCAAACTCTCTTTTATGAAGAGGGAGTTTATGAATATTTTTACTTGAATGGAGTCTTGATCACATGGCAAAAAAATCCCAAGCATTTATTTGTATGTAGCCTTGTTTTCTGGTGGAGAACTGCTGCATATTGTATTTATTCATATCATGGTGTGGTTATCTTGATATTTAAACTGATCCACAACAGTTACTGCTTCATATACAGGCTTTATAAAGATATTCTCTTCTTTCTGATGTTTGGTACCCAATCCTTTCTAAAGAAGCCATATAAACAAATTCTGAAAAAACCTTCTCAAAGACTTCCAAAAGTGATAAGTTTCAACTACAAATGAAGAAGAGGGTGGGGGTGGACACGGCTACTCACCCTTTTGGATCAAGCAAATCTCTAACCTTCTCATTGTAGATTTCCATATAGGACACTTCAACTTTAAAAGTATGAGATTCATTTTCTTCCACAGAGATTCTCTGAAATAAAGCGTAACAGAGCCGTGGGATCAGACCCAGCTGCTCTGCATTGCCCATCATTGAAAAGGATTTTCCTGAACCTAAGGGAAAAAGGAAAAGAAAATGCTTGAGAATGCAGTTTCTGAGTTACTCATTTGTTCACAAAGYGCATGTTTTTATTCTCTTTATATTCCTCCAGAAGCACATATCCGAACAACATGACATGCTATTCCAGACAGACAGCTTGCTCCTTGGACTACCAGATGCAGGTTTAAAAAAAAAAAACAACCCCCCCCCCCCAGAAATTATTTCCATGATCCCCTTTGGGAGGGCCATTATTTGCCACCTTTTTTAACACTCTCAGACACACAAAATGAGCCTTGGGTATGAACTACTTTCAGGCTTAGAAAGTGGCTCCAAGAGGTAGCAAGTACGAGCATATTTACAGAGCTGTGTTAAGAACATTACACTGTCACTGGCTTTGCTGAGCTCATTGTGTTTACACAGGACATCAATTTCCAAAACAGTGAAGCAAATACAAATCACTATGATACAATGGAAAACTGCATCTTAATAAACAATGAAGTTTAACTTCAGAATGTTTCTAAAAATATTTTTTTGACATTACCTAGTTTAATATTTATGTTCTATTCTCCTGATTTATCACAAGAGACTCTCTCACCTGTCTGTCCATAGGCAAATATACAAGCATTATATCCCTGAAAGGCCTTTTCAAGAATTCCTTCTCCAAGGCACTTGAACACCACTTCTTGACCTATAAAATAGTAATTTTTTTTAATTCATTAAAAAAAAAAAAAGAAGAAAGAAAAAAGGAAAAGAAAACAGGTTGCATTTTACTGAAAGCAAAAAAAGAATTCAGAAATTATTTTTTACTATTAAGTGCACTGGTAAGGAACAAATGATTTCATACGTAACTGAGTGACTGTAAATTCAATTTGGCTGCCTAAAACTAGTCTAATAAGCTATCTGTGTGTTTAAGTATACTGCTCATTTTCCTGTGAAGCAAATACTTCTTCAGAAAGCAATAGTTTAAGTTGTACGCTTAGAAAACAATGTAGATGCCTAGATTTTGTATTATTTAAGAGTAAATTTTGCAATGAATATGTATTCTTTAATCACAAACTAAACTGAAGAGTTCTGTAACAGAACTGCAGAAAAACATTAGTGAACAAGGATATTACAGSTACAACAAATATTATACTAGTAGTAGTACTAGCTTTTCTCTTAGGAATTGGCCTTGAGTTTCACTAAAAGCCTATTATTTTTAAACCTGTGCCAAGGTGATGCTGCAAGCAAGATAAAACATTCTGATAATATTAAGGGAGGAAATGCACATTATTAGGTTGAGATTTAAAAACAGATTTGTTTAAGTATATATCCTGGCAAACCCATAGTTTGAAGTATCAGCTACAGAACTCCACAGTCTGAAAAATCCTCTCTTTGTGCCAGACAAAAGATTTTAGGTATCCTTCAATCTTTTAGACATAGAATATGAAAATAGGCATAGGGGTTTTAATCAGAAAGCTCAGAATTTGTATACCACAGACAAGGTCACTCACTGGTTGTCTGTTTCGAGCTCTGATCTGGGAATTATGCCATCTGCATGTATGCCCAAAACAAGAAGAACTGAGCTAAGGGCAATATTTATGTCTATTTTGATGTTTGATTTTAAGCTTAAATACACTGCCCGGTGACTTTGCGAACAGTAATGTCACCTGTTTATCTCTTATACAGACAATGATTTCATGTTTCAGCTGTGCTGAAATATTTGTCAGTTACATGAAGTTATTTTGTATAGTGGATGTAATAGTGATTTCCACAGTTCTCAAAATGGAACATACTTACTGGCATCAAAAACATAACTAGCTATATGTTTATACATCGCATGAGAATATTTACACTCTACTGTCTTTGAGTAATTGGTAACCCATAAAACACTTGCGGAACAAACTGTGGAATGATTGTGGAATGGTTTACACGTGTAAATAGAACTAAAAATTCACATATTATGTTTATTTTCCTTTAATTTCTCTTTTGCTGTAAATGAAAAACTATTGCAGCAAAGATGGTCCTTGTATATCTTCCAAATTAAATTTCTAAAATTCCAAAAGGTTACTGTTTCTTGGATTAGCAGAGTTCAAATTAACAGTTCAGAAACACTGAATACAAGAATTAAAAACAGAGGAGAATCTGCTGTACTCGCAAGTAATTCCATCTCCACCCCAGCATTTTTTCATTCAGTTTATGATTATTCACTCATAATATAGATGTTGAGCGATGCATCGTCCAACAATAAGTATCCTGTCCAGCTCAGAATAAATCATGTTCTGGCATATCAGTAGTCAGCAGCTTGAAATAATCAGCAACTTTCTTGTTACCATGCAAGAAACTTGTCATAAATTTGTCACAAGAAATGCTTTTAGTCACTAAGGCAATCTCTTCCTAGAAATAATCTGGCTGAAATTCATGCTTTTTTCTTCCCAAACTTTTATTGCTACCAAAATATAGACGAAACCAGACTCTTTGCAGCTGTAACATTTGCTTTGTTTTAAAGCTTATCTCATGCTTGACGGATCTTGGACGACTATGCAATTCTCTCTACAATAAAATAAGCTGTTCTATCTTTCTCAGATACTAAGAAAATAGATATAGAAAACATCAACAAACTACCTAAGACTGAAGAAATACATCAACAAAAGAGTTTAATACGGGTGTACAGTGCACAAACTTGCTTTCCATCCTACTCCCAAGGGCACATTTTGAAGTCACCAAAGCAGCAGGGAGCCGCTTACTCTCTGGCTGAGCAAGAATGCAAAAATCAAGCAAAGATTGAAGCTGAGTATAATTATTAAGAGAGGAAAAAACAGAATTCTGCAGAGATTGTGAGAGGAGAATAAAACCATTTGTCAGAAAAGGAAAAAAAAACAAAAAACTGTATCATCCATTTTTGACCAGTAATACCACAGAACCTYCTCCCTGTTTCCCAAGGGTGGGGGAAGAGACCAAGAAGTTATAAAATAGTACATGGTCATAACCATAAGATGACCTACAGAATCCCTTATGGATAAATACAGGAGAAGGAGCCCAGTCTGAATCTCAAAGGCCAAGCTGGATTTTTTGCAGAAAAGATTTAATTTTCAAACAATCATCTCTAAAACTGAAAGCCATTCAGACAGTGATATAGAATTCTAAAATGACGTTTTTAGAATGATTTTTATGAGCAGAGGTATACAAACACAGATGAATAGGTCATGATAGAATAATGCTTAGCCTACACAGCTGAATTATCATGGGATAAAATAAAATGGTTTTAAGTGCACTCATAAAAGAACAGAAGAATTCAAATTTCAAATCACAGCTATTTTATTCTTTTGCGAATGCAGTGCACTTTTGAGGTTAGCAACATATAATCCAGGAAATTTGGAGATATTTTTCATGAAGAAACCTCACTTCTTCCCCCAGGGATTTTATTAGTGGGTTTTGCAAACTGATTAAAAAAWTTGTGTTAGATAGAATTATGTTTATGTGCACTTATGGTCAAAGAAAGTAATGCAGTTCCATTGTCTACATTACTACGTTTTGGTTTTGCTAAATAATCTTACCCTGCCACAGTTAATATTTTTGCTTGTTTACAGGAGCTTTCTTCCACTGGTATCTAGCTTTTCTTTTAAAAGAGGTGAGCAAGAGTATTAACTCATTTTTAACTAAATTTACCAATACAGAGAAACATCTTTTTTCCTGCCACTTAGTTTCCCTATATCTACCCATATTCTCTTTAAAAAGGGATTCACAATCTTCCAGCTGGGTAAGACCATATACAGCCTCTTGCAGAGGCAACTAAAGGCTGAACATCGAAACACCTGGTCCCCTCACCCATCTTCTGACCAAACTGTGGGCATGTCTTAGGTGACGGACACATGTGCAGTCAGGCTGGGGAAAGCACACCCAAGGCCTTCGGAAAGCCCAGAGTGAGCATGTGAGCCGCCAGCTCTCACAGTCCAGGATCTCCTGTCTGCCCACCCCTTAGACAAAAGGGGAGCAAACTCTGGTGAATTTTTCTTTGCAGACCAAAGGCTAAACAATCCTGTTTCAAGACCAAACGCTTCCTTTCCCTTAAGGAATATGGCTTAAACTGGAATCATTTTCAGACAACGTTGCTGCATGCTMTAGAACTCTAGTTCCAGCACATCCTACACTTCAGCTAACACAGCAAGGTGGAAAACCCTTCTGTTAATGCACCTTTAGGGATGCTCTGGTAATGAAAACCTGATAAAGCATTGGTGGATGCCCACTCAATTCTGAAGATGTACTAGAAATCAAAGTCAAGACAATACGGAAGCCTTTTCCACTTTTACTAGACAACTATAACTATCTTCATACCTTCAAGCCATCACCTGTGCCTTTTGGCAAGTACAACTACAAGCTTGTTGCCAACTGCAGAAAATGTAAGAAAGATCAAATAATTAACTCTCAATCTGTTAAAAGGCCACTTCCAGTACAAGACTGGCCCAAGAATCTTTTTATCAGCTCTTTGCACTGCATTTCTAACATGTTTAGTACTTTGTCACACTAYGACATTCTTCCATAAAAACAATGGAGATAAAGAACATTTCTTCTTTAGCGATAACCTTATTAAGCTACTGAAGGTTTCAACTTTCGAAATGGTTACAGTGATTTGTTATCTGAAATTTAAAGAAAAGTAACCCTCTCCTCAGAATTGCTTTCTAACACACAGGAATTCCTGGAACTCCATCCTCGTGATCCCATGCATCATGGCGATGTAGGATGTCCCTGCGAAGCTAAGAAACTTTTTCACACGTTCTCTAGCTACTGAAATAGCTGGGTATTTCAAAGGTAAAATTATAATACAAAGTAAAAATAGTGAAGACAGCAGTGTACATGTTAACAATGGCTAATAAATTACTAATAATTCTAAAATAAAACCTTCACATTTTCAAACTGCAGAGCTGCACATGGAAGTCTCTTAGCTGAAATATCTAAGTCAGGACCAACTTTTAGAACATTTAAAGCAGAAAATATGTAAGATAATAAAAATTCCTTGAAAAAAAGGAAGCTAGAACAATACTCTTGTATTATTCTACAACAATACTACAACATACACCATTTTCAGAATGAGATATTTAAGTATTTGATGTATCAGTATATTTTAACATCTTGTACCTCTATGCCCCTTCACTTCCTCCAAACCATTCCCATACAGTTTCCGAAGCCCTGATTCTGCTCAGAGATCCAATTTAGACACACCTCTATCCTCCCAGGAAAATCTACACATTGCAGAAGAACCCTAGGATCTGTCCTTACAACTTGTAAGATGAAGCCAATCATATTTACACATAAAGTGTATATATTCTCAGATCACTGGACCAGTGACAGATATCAGAAGGAACAGAGAGGAGAGAGGAAAGGGAGGGGAGGAAAAAAGGGACACTTTCCAACAGAACACCATTTTAAAAAAGGCAGTTAATATTTATAACCTTTCATAAGCTACACTCATTTAGGCGCAAACCCACATTTATTCAAGTTGTACTGCAACAAGAATTAATTTTAGTGTGCTTTTCAGATGTCTAGTGTTTCTGCATCACAAAAATTTGTCGATCTGAAGTAAGAACAACTGTTTAAAGCCTCTCATCATATTAGCACAGATTCCCTCAGCCAGGTTATGACTACAGCGTTATGACATCTCACTGCAGTTCCTGGACCTTCTCCCCTTAAATGACAAAAATAGGTAGAACCAAATAACAGCTTGTCACAAACAGCACTGAAAATTTGATCTGGTCAAAGTAGATTTATTTATGGGTAAATCTCTGGCCCAGATGATGTTTAGGGCTAAAAAAATTAACAGAAACAAAGCAAACATTTTAGCAAATCATGTCATGCAGAATTATGCTTAGTATTGCAGCCCTAAATATTTCCAGCCTTAGTCCTGAAGTCCAACAAGAAACTTCTTCAAAGTAGTCACAATGCCACATACCAGAATACTTGTGGTTCTGTTAATCCAGATTATGAGGTTGCCATAATGCACAGGACAGTTAGATGCCAGCTGTGTCACCCGAAAATCAAGCCCAACGTGCTGTGTAGAAACCCCCCCCACACACACACACAAAAGAAAAATCAAGGAAACAATAAGTAAGGGATAGGTTTCAAAAACATTCTCCCACTTAGGAGTTTACATGGGTAAATTGGGACTACAAACATGGAGACCACCCTGCCTGCTCAGAATCCACAATTTAAAATCTCTCATGAGGGTAGAAGCCTACAATTCTTTAAACAAATTGTGTGGTTAGTTTCCTTTTAAAATAGCTGATGGAAGAGCAGTAGTCACCATATACCTTTCATATGAAACTAAAGCTTAGCCTGAAGTCAGATGTTTGGCCTCTCAGGACAGTGCAACTTGCAGAAACACAGACCTGGGAATTTTCAGGCCAAATTTGATGCAGCTTAGGGAGTTTAAGAAAAACCCAGGGATAAATGGCTACTGAGTGAGGTCCTTGGAAGGGATTTAAACACTTCAAACCTGCCTAGCAGCTCCTGTAGTTACTTATACCATCTCTTGAATTTGACCCAAAGCAAAGGGTTTTTTTTCCCCTCCTTTTAAAAATCCACTTCATTCCAGACTAATAGGCCCTTACTGTTGTGTATGCTTGTAAAAAGAATTCTTTGTTCTCATCTCTGAGAATTTSTCCACGTTCTCCCCTTCACCAAAATGTCACACTGTTATTTGTCTGTGTGAGCTCTTCAAGGCAGGCAGGTGTGTCCTTATCCATGAACCTACTCCTGACCCATTCAAGTCCATGAAGAACTAAATGGTAGCAAGAAGCTGGTTTGCTTAGTCTCAAAACCCCTTCCCTGTAGTCTGTCAGGCAACACTCATCCTTTTCCAGATTAAGTCAAACTCAGTGTGTCCTATAACCAAATTCCCTCTCCTTCTCAAAAATCTATTTCATTGACCCATTTTCGTTCTTTCCCTTCCAGGTAAGATGTACTTACACTCACCAAATTCTCAACTACATCTTTCAAAATTAAATCATCAGAAAAGCAGCACAGTGCATCTTGCATTCTCTAAGCCAAGAAATCAAGTTGTTAAGAGTCTTTAGTTCCCACAATTTCTGAAGCCAAAGTACTACTCGCAAAGAGTTTACTCTTCTTCTGTGCTCCAGGCTCCTCACCGTCTTTATGAGCAATTCAGTCCTGCAAGGACAGATGCAAAGATGCCCTCTGCGGATGTTTTTCTTCACACAAAGATATTCTTCACTATTTACGTTAGTGATACTGCTGAATCATTTTAGAATCGCAATGTACCCACTTTCCACTTCGGTGTTAAATAAAGCAATCCTGCATTTACTGTTCTACCAGTAGCCTATTTCTGTACCATCACCGTTAAAAAAAAGGCCAGTATAGTGCTTGTCTACATATGGAATTACTGGAATAAAAGCTACGACCTAAGCACACAGCATTAGGTCTTCACACCAACAATCCCCATGTCTTTAAATGCTGGAAATAGAAGGTAACTTTCAAATTGGAATAAACTCCTTTGTACTTCCTGAACATGAGTCCACAAAGAAAATTATTGCAATAAAATAAGCCTTTGATTTACCAAAAAAGATGAAGATATCACAGAATAATTTTGGTTTAAGAGAAAGAGATAACTAATCCTATCTCAAGGTCAATCCTGCTCCCTCAGAGTATGAAAATTGCTACTAAATTACCCACAGGATTAAGTATTCCCAAAGAGGAACCTTCTTGCTCAAATAAGTGCTGGTAATATTATAGACCAATCAGTAACTGAAGTGAAAAATAAAACCAGCATGTAATTATGTGTGATAGCTTTAAAGGTCCTGTAAGAAACGTGCACTTCCAGCAGAGCACAAACTGCTTTTGTTGACAGAAAATAAAACACAGAAGTAGCCGCCACATACATCAACATACACTAGAATTCAGATGCATGCTGTCTGCAGTGCACACTATTCAGGGGTTTTCTTTTGATTTCCCCCATGTTGATCAATCAAATCTTTAATATAATATGATAGACACTACAGTATATCTATTCAGCTTATGCAAGATCAGTACATTTTGGTTTTGCACAGAAAGTGATGACTAATAGAGTACCCTAGTACTTGAGAATCCCTTGTTAAATCTTCCACTGTAATTTTGTGATGTACATCAAGTTTGTGCTTCAACCCCTGTCAGTGAAAATATCTTTCTTTTATCACTCACATTTGTCCTAGAATAATGATGACCACTGAAGTACATCAAACTTCACAGAAGCACTTTCGGAATTTCCGAAACTAAGTAATCTCTAATAAAAGGGTTTTTGAAGTGATTAAAAGTCTCGCATACCTCTTATTTCAAGAATTTTACTTATACTTGTAGCTCATCTATTACTTACATTTACAAGCACTCTGGACTTAGCTATTTCARGTTTTAAACACGCTTCTTAAACTGTGTAGCAATCATTCAGTTATCATAAAGTAATCACTGCTCTTGCCAGTGACAGTAAACTTATGCATCTACATTGAGCTATTTTGGGTAGTGGGTGTCTAATGCATTTATCTAGCTTCCTGATCATCATCCCTTTCATAACCCAGTGTCCAACCAAGAGATTACAGTTTAGCTCAAAAAAAGTCAGGCTGGCTGGCAACTTGCCGAGTGCCTTGAAATTCTTAACTCTGGGAGGGTCTCCGGTATGATCTCTTGACACAGACAACATGTGTATTTGTGAGGTACCTAGAACAACGGGGTTTTGTTACATTAGACCAGGAAGAACAATTCTCATCAGGGAAAAAAAAAAACTGACCAAAAACAATTACTGTATTTTGTTTAGTACAGTAATTTAGGCTAAGCTGCAAAAAGACTTAAGGCAGCTTAATACTACAGACACATAAAAACTGAAATCTTATCACTTCTGTGTTCAGTTTTTTTGGCTCTAAAACAAGCACTAACAGAGTAGAGTATCAGCTCATGCAAAAGCAAGTGAACAAGCCAACAACTCAGTAACTTAGGACTGGAATAGATTTTTTTTTTTAATTTTGTTTTGCTCTTCTGCCAAATTCATTATGTTCTAGAACATGAGGGCTGCAAGTCTCAAGGCAACTTCAAAATCATTCAAAAAAATCAGTGAAGACATTGGGTTTTTTTAATATGCAAGTCTTGAAGCCCACATTTCTATCATATTTCTGAAAAGAAACAAGGAAAACAAGTTTCTTTTTCAGACAGGTACATTATCTGAATGGGCGAAAGAAAAACACCAGTTTTTTTTATTGGGGAGGGGTGGGAGTGAGAAAACTTAAGAGGTGCAACAGCATTCTGGAGTCTGATCAGACTGCATACAGATGAAAAAAACTTCAGTTCTCAAGCTAAGAAGAATTCAATTACAACTTCTGAAAGAGGTTAGACAAATCTAGTTGTGACTCAAATTCAAAACGGTTTGGCCTGCAATCCCAGTGAATTCACCTGGAGGTTGGTTAAACTGAAACAGAAACAAGTTTAACTGGTTCAAGGCGTTGCTCTGGTCTATCGCTTTACTGAAGAGTGGGTTAACCCCATGGTGCACTCAGTAGGTGCAGCTCTCACCTGCTCACTTGAGGCACATCAGGGCAAGATCTGGGTGTGTACCATCACCTCTTTCATTTAAAAGGAAATSTAGATGTGCAGACACAAAAGGAGTTGCGGTGTGCTCCAATGAGTCTACCAGTCTGGACTATGAACGCTGTGCAGTGCACCTGTTCTTCAGTGCAAATATAGTCACTGAAAGATGGACTAAACAGAKCTGCTTTCCTGAAGAAACCTAACTTTGCTTAGGCAAGCAAGGAATACAGCAAAATCTATGATCAAATGCAACTTTTGAGATTTAGGATTTGACAACAGGGGCTACAGAAGAGAGATATTTTAAACATAGGGACACGGCAATTAATTTATTAGACCAGTGATCTCAAACTTTGAGCTAATTAATTAATACTGTCAACTTTCAAGATTTCTTAAAAGCCATAGAACTTCATAATATGGATATCTTAACTGAACACTATTTTGTTCTTCTTTCCATAGACCACAGTCCTGCATTTAAAGTTGTCTCTATCAAAATAAGTTTCCTTATAAAATATTAATATGTTAAGAATACATATATCACATTATGAGAGAAAAGAACCACTCGGATGACAATCTAGTCTGGAATAATCATTTGTTGGGAAGAAGTAGTCAAAGTTGATCACTCAATCATATTATGATTAGAGATCGTTCAGGTGTTTTATATTTAATAAATATTTTATATTTAAATATAATTTAACATTTTAATATTTTATTATTTAACATGACCCTTTATATATGACCTTTTATATTATTTTTATGTTTTAATATTTATATTACCTGAATGATGTGAAAGACCTGAAACATTCACACCTTCTGAAGAGATGTTTTTTCCCCCTCTTTCATGCACAGAAATGCAGGGCAATGAAAACATGCTTTTATCACTAGCGTAACTCGGGAGTAATTTCAGATAGAATACTGAAATTTCATCCTAAGTGACAGACATAATCCTCACAATAGGCTCTTGAAGGTAAGGAAAAGAGAACACTAGCTTAGATGTAAAAGCATCCCTCCTGAACAGGGTATTGGGCACCTTAAAGCTTGCATTCAAACAGAAGAGCTACCATGCAGATAACTAAATGCCTGTAGAAGTGAGAAGTCCACTTTTGTGAACAAGTCATTTTGGGGATCACACCAAAAAATGAAAAAACAAAACAAAACAAAACCCCACCCTCTCACATTTATCCTCAAATTACTTACACTGTCCAATGTAAAGAAAATAGTTTACCTGCATATTTCGTGGTGTTTGATTCATCCATGGACCAGAAGCAGTGATCAAAGGCAAACACCTGTAGAAGCATATAAAAAGACATACAAGGAACTCAGCTACAAGACACTTCTCCTAAAGCAGTACAAATCCATGACTGTTTAATTGCAGATAGGCTTTACCATTTTTACAGATCCTGAATCAGGAAGGGCTTCAATCAGCAGGAACACATTTGCAAACCTTAAGAGTTACACAGAGCTGCAATACTTCTTGTCTATATCCATTATCCTCAATGCAAAACACTGCTTAAAAAAGCATACATTATAATAGTAGCAAAGCACATGAGAAGGCTAAAAAGTGCATGTTTTAGTTATGTTTTAACAATTTTCCCATTGTTCACGAACCCAGTCTGCTACATGGAAAAGGGGGAAGAGACAGGTGTACTAGGGTCCCTACAGGAAAGTCAACAATGATCCTTCTCTCACTCCAATTTTCATTGGTAAAAACCTCTTAGGACTCCGCATGCACTGGGTACATGCCAGTCCTGAATGGCTCCTCCACATGGCCAGGCAGTACATGGCCATGCCCTAGAAAAAGAAAGCTTCTAGCACAGAGCTCTACAGTAAAGCCAATTCTCCAGTTGCTGCTCTCAGTTGTTCTGGATGTAGACAGAGACAAGTGGAGCAAAAAACCCAAGGTTGTTGCCATGTGTTTTCAACAGCTAACCCACTTGCGTTCGGTCAGCGTAAAGACACCACCACCTGATCTGAATGTAGAGGACAGCAAGCGAGGAGATAAAGAGAAGCAGTAGAACAAAACAATGAGAATTATTTGAGGCAGGAGATTCAGGGACAGAGGTTGGGATCAGTTGGGAGAAAGTCCTCACAGACTAGGTGTGAGGGACAGACAAGAAGAATCTTATTCAACAAGACTGGTGGCAGCAAACTTGTGACCTGTAAAAACGTTGCTCCTACATGCCTGTAGAGTGGAACTCAACATTTAATGTCTTTTGTCAGGAAAGCATGTATTACAAGCACAACAGTACAGCCTGTCTCCATTCTGCTGTTGTACTTGTCCATATAAAATGGTTATTTATCAGGTATTTCATTAGTTATAACAGCAGAGACAAATCTGAAGAGTCAACTAACTATAAACCAAATCACTATAAAACACCAGTTCCTGTTTACACACAATATTTTGGGCTTCCCCTCCCTCTTATTTGCTGTTTTAAAAGCAAAGAAAAGTATCCAAATTATCCTAGTCTAGAAATTATCTCCCTTTCAAGGACCTTCAGGAGATGAGATGTTTTTGCTGCCAGTTGACTGACATCAAGTTCTGCTGTCAAAATAAGAACAAGATGAGGAACCCATTGCACATCACCTGTGGACTCCATCTCTTCAAACAGAGAAGTTCATGTTATTGAATCATACCAGTTTTGGTTCATCTCTTGTACATGCACTTGGGTGCCATAAAAATGAACAACAACATCTTTTAGAAGTACATCCTCTTTTGTCCAGTATTGTACAACTAACTTCAGCTCTAGTCTACTTTGAAAGAGTAATGTTGCAAAAAAATTAATGTTGTTGTCAGGGTATGTGGTTAAATTCTTTAAAAAAAAAAAAATCCCCACAACCCCTAAAGATTTTGTAATTCATATTATGAAAACTATGCCTAAATACAGAACATGTTAAATTTTATCTAGCACACTCAAATCACTCAATGTTAAGTTTTATTCTGGATAATCTACTTGACTTCTGAGGAATCTTACTGAAGAAAAGCAAAAAATCCTTCTGTAGGGGAAAAAAAAAATTGTCACTGGGTATGTTTTGAAGGCTGTAGTAAGGGTCTCTTCTTCCAACCATGAAGACCTACTGCTGTGAAAATCTCCTTGTTACAACTCTGTAGAGTTTGCCTTGTTTTTTGTTTTTAATCTCCATCCTTCTCCAGACACCAAGGCTGAAAAAAAAGCTTTTGTCAACAGTAAATGAAACAGCACTCAAAGGAGTCAGTGTACAGATCTTGGTGAAATAATCATTTAGCAGACATCTGTACAAGAGACATGAAAGTTTTACCATGAGCTGAACTTCTGATGCTCAAAGGAAGGACTACTTAAGAGCCTTAAGGAATAAATAAATAGTATCAGATTACCTGCCTAAACTAAGAGTACAATACTGGATCTCAGTAGAGGAAGCTCAAAAACTACAAATAGAAAATGTAATTCTATTAGACAAACAAGCTGTCAGGAAGTCTGCTCTAATGAAAAGATTTAATATCACTTCAGTCAAGGGCTGCAGCTGGCTAGGAATGGAATGAGATTCCATATAGGTGCTCAGCAGATTTGTGGAGCTGTACCAGTGTGCTGTAAAACCACTTCACATGTTGGGATCTGAACAGTTACTTTTTCTGCACATGTGAGCACGTTACACTACAGACACTTGACACTGTTATTTTGACAGTTTTTTACTTCCTCAAAACACACCTTAAGCTGCAGCGCATTTTCCACATCTTACCCTGGTAAACTGACTATAGATTTCTCATGTATGACCTAGGGGAATAAATTCAATTTATTTTTCCTTGGGGATCCCAACAACAACAAAAAAACACCTTTGTTATTTAAAATTTCCCTGGCCCAGATTTTGAGTTTGCCTGGTCTTCCAACAGCAGATCTCCTTAGCGAGACCAGCAATGCAGGTCTATCTAGAATAAGAGCCACAGGCTCTACTAGCTCAAAGGCCAAATCCCCTATAAGACAAAGTCTGAACTGAAGATGATGATAGATCATTTCCTTGTGGCTTTTGGGAATGCAGAACTTCATGGATTCACTGCTATTGCAGAATTACTACACAATCTTGTCTACAAATACTTTGTAACCTAACTCTTCCTGAATTGTCAGTTACCACAAATATTTTAGAAGCATAAGACCAAGTAGCTCAATAATCCTATCGCCTTCCCTCAACAAAATGCAAAACACATCAAATGCAAGGTCTAAAGGAAGACTAGCATGTAGACAATACTTATTACACAAAAGTGAAAAGAGTTCTGAAATTTCCTTTGTGGGGGGAGGAGAAAGGCAAAAACAATCTACCAGGGCAGCCGGTGTCACTTACTGCAGTACAGACAGAAAGTCAGGACATTCCCTGCTGTTACTGAGTGAAAGATGTAGTTTTGCCACTGAACGGCAAGCAAAATGCAGCAGTTACTTCACCTTATCTTCACACCTTCACATAAATAGGGYGCATTTTTAATTGCTGTTGTGCACTGGTCATCTTGCTTCAAAGCTAAGCAAAAGGACTTCTCAACCACTACTAAGAATGTTCTAACTTTCACAGCCTGTAAAATACTGTTTCTGTTCTCACCTTCCACTTCTCCTATGGAAATTTTCCTCGTGGGACTTGGTAACAATACCTGATCTGTCTATGATCAAACTGCAAGCAGATAAGCTGCAAAAGAAAATCCAGTTGTAAGGGCTGAATTTAGGTTTGCATCCCGATCTACCAGATGCCTATTCTTCCCCCATGAAACAAAAATATTATCTGCAGTAGATTGAACAACCCAGCTACACATGCTCATGTGTAATGACAAACAGTCAACACAGAAGTACTGTAGGTCAATTTAATTTATTGCCCTATGCCTTTTCCCTTAGTTAAGGCAGAATATCATGATAGGATTATTCAATAATTCATAAGAATTTAAACACTGATCTTGTAATGAGATATTACAAACTAAAATATGTGTTTGCAGCCAAATGTTTATCATAGGAAAATAACTATTTGCATTTTTAAAAGGTAAAAATAAATAAAGTTTATTTTAAAAGTTCCAAAATGATTATGCAATAGGAAGAGGATAATTCTGCTGTCTTAAGATTTAAAATATGTAAATATGGGATTTTAGAATGTGTTCCATATTGAACATAAGAGCCATGACAAGGATTTGGTCTATTTATAATATMCTTTCTGGAAAACTTCCAAATCCTTCCAGCAGAAGGAAGTAACAAGATTACTTTCAAAAACCACCAGCTAGGCAAACAAGTGGAAACTGCTCGGGCATGTTCTACCTGTATAACATGTATAGCAACTGCAGTAAAATTGCCTTTTCCATTAAAAACGGCAGGCGAAAATTTTAAAACTACTTTGATCAATGATGTCAAACAGCAGCTTTGAAAAATCCCAGCAATAATACCATAAGCAAGCGCCCAACTGAAGCAATTTTCAGCACAACTCAGACCTTTTGAAAAAATGGATTCCAAAAGCAAAGTGTGATAGAGTAAGAAACTCTGGGAAATGTGGGAAATGCTTGTAGGACAGAGTCCTAACTGAATAGTGACCATTTTAATCATCTTCTCTGCAGAAAGATGATGAACTAGTTTAGATTTTCCTGACCCTCAGCACAGGAAACCGCAGGACATGCGGTCCTAAGAACAGCACACAAGCATATTCATCATCCACATGCAGAACCCATGCTAGGACACAGACAAAAAAGAAAAAAACTCTGTATCTCAGTTAACCAGAACTGAAGGTGCTCCCTTCCTCCCCTCATCTTTACTGATTAATTTTTCTTGAAAATGAAAACAGTGWATATTAATTCTTCTTTTGATAGGAGTATGCAGAATAATCATTTTTACCCCTCATTAACTTTTTCCCCCTAAGAGCTATTTCTCTGAAGCAGATATGATATTCTCTATCAATATAAGTATCAAAGATACCAGAAGTTCTGTTAATGCTGTCTCAGACTCAAGGGCTAATACCCAAACTGAGAATTGCCTTGAAAATCTTTTTAACTTTTTGGAGAATACTCAAAAGCAAAAGCAAAATCTTTACCAACTTATTTCAAAGCTATTATTGAAATGTATTGGAAGAAAGAGATGCAGATCCGTGATGCACAAACAGAACTTTTTACAATTCAAGCACCCTCTGTGAATCCATTCCTAAYTGCACTTTGGAAAACCTATTCTGTTTACATGTTTTGACATTACAAGGGGGGAAAAAAGCCAAAAACGGAGGGTTTTTTGAAACTCAAAATTTTAATTATTACACTGCATCTCTACTAAGGTTTCCTGCATTTTCAGTTATTCTTCTAAGTATTTCAAGTAAGTCTCTGTGTTTATATGGACTAGTATTTTTGCTTTACTATTACTCTGGTGTTGTTTTCATGGCCACTGTACCAGGAAGCTTAGTATATTTTAAAAGGGTAAGCAAAATGGAAAACCATGAAAGACAGGTATACACCTACTTCAAGTTTATGCGTTGGCTGGCATTCAACCACAAGCAGACATAAATTCACACAGGAGTTTGCCAGTTCTCACAGCTGGACCCAAAATTATTCTGGGATTTTAAATTACAGAGCCAACAAACAAGCCTTAAAATTCTCTTATTTTTGGAAGATCCTGTAGCTGATACTTCATCTTCACATCTAAAAGGGATATCTACATAAAAAAAACATGCCAAGAACATGCCACACTAAGGCAATAATTTGCAAACCAGGAATTATGAGGGAAGTTAAGAGACTGACAGGTATTTTTTCCAGGTATCTTATACTACTGTTTGACACTGCACAATATTTTCAATCTAAATGGTGCTATAGTTGTAAGAAAAAGCTCAGAAGCTGCATTGTATGTATCTAGAAATAGTCAACTAACAAATAGAGCTACAAGTAATAGTAATAGAAAATGCTCACCATGACAGCTCTTTCACAATTATAAATTAGTGCCCATAGTAAAAATAAGTACATGAACTTCAGTATGTACTCACTGTATATTCATTATAAGCGCTTTAGTTCACAAACAGTACAGCACAGAAATATAAAAATGGAAAGTTATGAGAAAGAATTTGACCACTTCAGGATTCAAGACATTAAAAGTTATCATTCCCAAACAATTGTAATGTAATGTTCGTGAGCGTAAGCGGGTACTTGGGCAGGGGCATGTGTTAATTAATATGAAGGACATATTTGTGTTTTACAAAGCTGAAAGGCTGCTCACTTCCGAAAATACAAGATTTTCTAAATACCATCATTGAAAGTATTCACACATGCTGTTGTCCTAACATGCAACGTTAGATGGAGTTTCTTTAATATTCATTAAAATCAAGATGTCAAAGTGTCATCATTACTCATTTGTTCATTTCTGATATTTCTGGATAGATAGGCTGGGCAGCTCCACTTCATGGGTAGAAATGCTATTAAGAAAAATTATTAAAGCCACAGCGAATATAAACTTTTCCTTTTGTCTTGTCACTGTACTCCATACTAATCAATTTTTGCTTAAGAAATGCTAAACTGTTTCAAATAAGTAGGAATTATAGCTATTGTCAAGAGACTGCTTTTGTGATAGCACATTCAAGCAAGATTAAGTACATTATCCAAAGGACTTAAGTACTACTTACTAGTATGTAAGTACAACTTAATGTAGTCAAGTACATTACCCAATGCTTTATGATTCCAGCTCAAACTTGCTCAATGTTTGAAGTTCCTCCCTCTCCTTGATACCCAGGGAAACAAGGCTTGCCTGCTCAGTGATTGCCACCAGTAAGATGCCAAATTATACCAGTCGCACCACATGCAAACCTGTTTAAGCTACACATTCCCTCTGACCAGACATAACACAAGGGCATAGTGACTATGGTATTAGAGCAAGTTCTTTTTAAGGTGCCGCCTACAACCTCAACAAAACTGAGTAACTGACCCAAATATTCTCTCCAGCTATTCAGCTTCCTCTTGCAGAACAGAATGAATCTCACACAAGTGTGCTGCAAGACACAAGATTGACCTTCYCTCTGTTTGCTGTCATCAGCCCAGACCATCCAACTCCTGCAGTTCACATGCCAATATTAGGCTGAAGTTTAAGATTGCAATTTCCCCCTCCTCCAGCCCTTAAAATAAATCTGTAAACTGTCAAATTATCTTTTCAGCATCCCTTAAATTAGATTGCTGTTAAACATACCAGCCATTTCCTGCTATGCAGTGAAACAGCCTCCCCAGAGGGTGCTGCACAAAACTATCGGTGAAAGTTAATCAAGCTGAGTCCAACTGCCTAGCCCAGAAGTGTTAGATCCTGGTACTACTGTATTCAGAGCCATCCTAAGTGCGCACATTACCCAAGCTAACAGACTTACATAGCTCATATCTAGGTTAGAGAGCGGCTCATACTGTCAACAACTGTTAAAAACTAAGCAAAAGACTTACTGTGGTAAGCACAAAGTTTAAATAAAGAAAAGGTGGAGGGCTTTGATTCATATTCCTTCAGCAAGCATCTACAGCAATTTAAGACAGTTGTTTGTTACTATTTTGCTAACTAGAAGTTACGGCTCCCACAGCAAAATAAACAGTGATGCAGACCCATGCATCCACCGTATCAGTGAAAAATCTGGAGTTTTGTCTCAAATTCACCTGTACCTGTGACTTAAAATGAGATATTAAACTAAAAGAGACAGTGCACCTGACTGCTACACAGCAATAACTTCTCATATAGAGTCAGAAAAGACAGCCAAGGGGCATTAACATTTTAAATAGCCAAAACAATATTCCACAGAACTCATTTTTGTTAAAGTCCCTAATCAATGCCTTGAGGAATTAATATTATTAAGGACTTACACATGCAAGTATACCCATGCGAACTACTTAAAGATAATGAGGACCATATACAGTATGAAGTACTTGCCAGCTTAAGCCATATGACATAATTAGTTTAAAAAGGAGTCTAATTTCACATTCATGATTTGTTGTTTTGAAGCCTAATCTTCTGAATAGACTAGGCAGAGTCTGGGGCTTTCAGCATTTAGCAATGTGTTAACCCAGGCTGAACATAACCCTTAACATACACTATCTATGTACCTACACAGTATTGTAAAGACATGGCTAACTTGTTTAATAGCCGTCTCCACCTGAGCGATGAATGGCCAATTAATCATATTTTATTTTTACAGAAAAAAAAGTTATACTGTAGAGGTGGAGAAGTTGCTAGCATGAATTGGAGTGAAGTCTGATGTGCAGGCTTACAGGACGTGTGACTTACTGGACTACCTGGTTGCTAAAAAGAAAAGGAAGGGAGAACCGAGGAAGGGAAATTTTCATTCATCAGACAGCTTTTGCTACATCTCTATTACAACTGTTAAAGGAAGTAAGTGTGCATTAGGAAATGACAAACAAAATCTACACTGGTAAGCCTGATGAAGATGGAAGCTATTAAAGAAATTGATACAGAAAGTTGGTCACTGTTTGCCAGGTATCCACTGTATGAAAAACCCAATGCCTACCATCGACAGAAAGAGTTATGAATAGAAAAATCTGAAGGTGGCCCAGGGTGCAGCTCACAGATCTCAGCTCAGAACAGCTGGTTTATCTTTGTCATAAAGTTAGACTAAAAGCCCAAGATTAGTAATATACTGAATACTGACCTAAACATGGTGCCTGTAGAAACAATAAAAAAAAAAAAATCTAATATTCTTATACAAATTTTCCTACCACAGCTTCAGAGCCACCACTGAGCTGAACTGTGATCAGAGTTCATATATGGATGATGGCCAAATTAAAGTAAAAATAAAGGAAAGAAGCTTCCAATGCTTCTGAAATTCTTTTTTTTTTTTTTTAAGTCTTAATTTGAAGTAGATTGCCTATGTATGGTACCCTAACAGCTGTATAAATCAAGCAATATCCATGTCTCAGATAATGTCTTAAACACACTCACAGAGCATGCTTCTGCTGATGGTAAGAACTTCCTTCTGCCTCAAACTGATTAACATTTCACACAACACCTTAAGTTTCTGCATTCCAGCTGAAGGATAGTAACAACCATTTAACTATACCTAGTAATTATGTGGCATACATATACAAGTGTGCAGCTGTTACATTTTTGTGGAAGAAAGGCAAGACCATAATTAAACTTATTCTTCGTATTATGAAAAACTTATCTGCCCACAAAGGAATATGAATCTGATAGTACAGAAAGGGAAGGCTCTTGTAAATATATTTCTGTGAAATTATGAAATTATGACCAAAAAAGTGGTGGTGGGGGTGTGTGTGTGTGTGTGTGTGTATTTTTCACAGTGATCAAACTCCTTTGCATTAGATAGATCAGCTGGGATTGACAAAAAAAATTAACTGTTTTGAAAAAAATGAGAAGCCAAGAACTTGTTCAATCATTTTAAAAGATTCAGTCATTTGGAAAAAGACATCAGTACAGCATAGTATTCTAAATTGATTTACCAGTGCTATTTATTTCCACCTACCTGACCTCAAATTACATATTTTTTTCAAATATGATTATTTCAATTTATGTAAAAAAGTATTTTGCTCCATTCCTTTCTGCTTACTAGGAACGAGACACATTAAGAAATGAGAAGATTTTTTTCTTCCAAYACTTTAACTGAAGCAAATTAAAATACTTCATCTTATGATTCAGACAGCTGTTTTTCCCCCCCACACACAAATTTGAAATTGGGAGAGGTGTGTGCACATATGTGTATATATATACACACATATACACACACCTCCCAATTTCTATTCCCAGAAGGCCTACATAAAATACTCTGCAGAAGCAACCTCAGAGTTACACCTATATGCTTTCTTGAAGAACTACAGTTCAAAGAAAATAATGTAAAATAAAGATTCATTCATGGCAAACCACAGCTCTCTGCTCTAAAAAGTGACATTCAACACCAACAGAAAGGACATGGCTATCATTAAATCACTGAAGCAATATAGCAATAGGCTGTTTTGTATGTGTTGACAAGTAGCAGCTTACACAGTTGTTTTACCTCATCATTTGCTACCAGCCTTGTACTGATTGTGCATTTCTCAGCATGGCTCCTTTGCTGTCCCAATACATGTAAAATACACATTTTCCTTCCTTTCCCCTGCATTACACACAATACAGGGAATCTTCTCTAGGAGATTTCTGGTGCACTGTAGCCACTTACACACAAATYATTAATTCTTGAAGGTCATCAATTACAAACGAGAACAGTTTGTTTTTTTACTAGATGTATTTTACCACCTTTTTAAAACAATATTATTTCTAAGCAGAATTATGTGCAATGATGTGTTTTACACACAATGCTTGCTTGCTCTTTCAAAGGTTTTTCTGAATGCATTAAAATCATGGCTTGTCCTGGTCTTAGCTTTAAAAAGTCACATGCCTTAAATCACGGCAGTTGGATTAAAATGRAGGCTTCTAGAATTATGAAGTCTTTAAGTTAGACGCATGAGAAATAGATTTTTTTTATGTGTTTTTCTTTATCAGAGCTGTATTTGTCACCCACTAATGGAACACTCCAGACACTTCTGCAGTGTTCAACATCTTTCAAGCATGTACAAACATAAGACGACAAAATACATACCTTAGGTGGTTTTCTAGATGACGGAAAAAGTCAGCAGTGATGGTGAAGAGAAGCACGAATACACCATCCACATAAAGAGAAGGCAGAAAAGAAAAAGAAATAGAAACAAGGTCAGTGTACTTCATTACTATACTTTTGAACCTTTTTTGTAAATCATAATGTATTTAAGAATTTAATCAAATTAGAAGATATTTATATAATACACTGCAGATTTTTAACAAATATCAGTAATTACTTCATTAGCCATATAGCCACACTTTAAAGAGAAAGGAAAAATGCAAGATTCCTTATAGCTATAATATCTAACAACACAGAGTTCCAGAAGGAAAACAAGCATCCATTTTCTTTACCACTGAACTCAAAACACACCCCATCTTTTGTGGCAAACTAATACTGAGCCTGCAAACCTGGTAGACCAATGTGCCTGAGTCCACTGACTTTAGTAGTCCTACGCATGCAAGACCAAGGGAAGCGTCAAACAACCACTGTTTTTCGTAGAGATTATAAAACTGTTAAGAAAAATAAACCCATAGTTTTCCCTAGCCAAAAGAGGCATAGGAAGCCACTCCAAAAACACTGTTCCCCTTCACATGCTGCTCCAACTAGTGCAGTCAGAAATAATAAAACAGAGACAAAAAAATAAATAAATAAACCAAAGACACCAGTTCAGAGTGCTTCACCTTCTCCTTAAACACTTTTATGTTTATGCTGGCAGCCATATGGCCACATGGTATATCAGATCAGTTCTGGTTTCTTTTTGGTAGGATTGGTTTTCAGTCAGACTGGTGAGCCGATCTGCCTCACCATGCAGCCTTGTGCTTGCTAATGACAACGCAAGAGAGGAGATGAAAACACAGTGCAGAATTAGATCATGAAAACTACAGCTTTATGCATATGTTTAAATTATGTACTGAAATAGGCCTTAAGCGATATATAGAAAACATTTGTGCTTGTTTTTCACATCAGGAAAAAGCATGTGAATGAAGAGAAAAACAGCCACAAGAAAGGGCTATAGACAAAATTGTACAAGCAGGGAACATGGTAAGGTTTAAAAAATAAGGATACAGATGAAGGGTTTCTACCTATTCACCCAACAGAGGACAGACACTCCACACAGTGTTCAAAGATACCTGGCTGCTAGTGTCTCTGTGCAGGAACACATAGGACCAAGCCCTGTTTTCATCCACAAGATCGCATATACTAAGTCCACAAATTCAGAGGAAAACAAATACTTTGAGCACTTTCCCTACCCCTTAGTACAGAGGCTCAGCAAAAAGAGCTAAAGAGAAGTAAATCCATAAATACATCTTAGACAATCTTTTCAGCCCGCGCTCAGCTGATACCTTAGATGCCACCTCTGTCTAAACCAGAAGTTATGTAGCTGCTGCGTGGTACTGGCATAATGCAAACACACTTTGCATCTGGGCAGAACCACATATTGCAGTCTTGCCATTTCACAAAGTTTGGCTACACAGGCTCAGTTCGCAGCTAGCTCMTGTCCAGGTGGCTCAGACCTTGTGCAGAACGCACTCTTTCCTAGCAGAAAAATACTGATTTCATCATTATGTGATGAAAGTCCGACATTATCAGCTTATCTAGCCAAAGTCCAGGCACCAACTCTAAATCCCCTAATCTTACCTAGAGGAGGAATTCCTATAGAAGGAAGTTATCAGAGGTTCCTCGTAAAGTTTTTTAACTTGTTTTTTTTAAAATATACACTCACATCCTGGGGGGACGGGACATAAAAATAACCCAAGAATTTGTCAGCCTTCCTAGGGAATTCCTGATGGACTGCTGAATAAAGCTCGACAGGTTCACCAGAATCTCTAAATAGCTGAAAAAAGCAAATGTTAGCAGAATGTTTACCATTCGTTTTTCTGAGCGTGTCAACATTTCTTAAGATATTTCCCTATGCAATGCAAGACATTACATTTCAAGAAATTTTCTCTCATTTTCCTCTGATGTCCATTTTAAAAATGGAGCAAACGTGACTTTTGAAATCGCTGGTGGACAATAGCACTTCCTAATGGAAAGCAAAATGTTTATTGCTCCCATTTCCTGGGTTTCAGAGCACGGTGAGCTGTCGCTTCCTCCTGCTCCAAACTCTCCTGCTAATAAGACCAAACCAGCAACTGCCTGGGAACACCTGCTACTCCCACCAGCAGCAGCTTCAACAGGGGCCTCTGGAATAAATTGTCTATCTTGGCTTACAGTATATATTTTTTCTTCATAGTTATTTGGAACTTCTGGCTAACCAACCATTGTAACCATTATTGTGGCAATAATTCACATAGAGTCAATCCAAAATACTTTCTTCAGTCAAAGGACGCAGACTGATACAAAACTGTTTACAGTCTAACTGAAATCACATCTGCAGCCGTCTAAAGATGCGTTATAAAACTTGCATTAACCTCAATCAATTTTCCCACATTAGGGCTTTTTTTTTTTTTTTTTTTAATCTAACAAAAATGTAAGTGCTTTATGGCTTCTCTTCTGCCCCAGAAACCAACGTCCTTAAGCTGCATATATAATTGAATTTGGCTCCATTTTTACTAGGCACTGACCATACAAATTTCATGATTCAATGTCTCAAGTCTAGGAGGAAAAACAGCAGATTGCAAAGCTACAGTAATTAGAATTTTTGCTTCCCAGACTTATTCGATGACTCATAATTGCCCAGCTGCCCATGGTGCCAATCGCAATGTGCAGACATACCTTTGGAGTCGTGACAAAATGCCCTCTAAAGCGAGCAGCTGGCACACTTCAGGAAATACCACAAAGTGACCTAACCTTGCAATGCACAAGAGTGGATTTTGGTTTAACCTGACAACAGGCAATATACACATTCAAATAGAAGACTGACTTTTCTGGCATGCCTAGAACTCAAAACCAAAATAAATACCACCAAAAGTCTTAAAAATATTTTCACAGATCAGAGAGGGGGGAAAGTGTGAATTGGGATGACTGCAAAGCCCATTGCACTCCTAAACTTCATCCTGCCTTTGTCCTTAGGCCATCATAACTTTAGCAAAATATCACTAGAATAATTTTTACAATATGCTGGAAAGTATGTCTACTGAGGCATTATTTTTCATAACAGTATTAAGACTCTCCTGTTCCTCTCAGCTAACACATGTTAAGTTCCCAGAATGCACAGCCATTTTCTCAAATTTTATTTCAAACAGAGGAAAGCAATTTCTAAAAAGCATTATGCTAGTGCAAAATATTTTTCCTGTTATCTCTTGCTAAAAACCTCATGATGCTCCTCACATTTGCCAAGAGCAGTAATCCACAAAACGTACATCAATTCTGCTRTATGCTAGTACCTGGATGAACAGAAGCCTTCTTGACTACATCCACATTTTCTCTTTATCATCTACCCACTGCTTGTGATAGCACACGAGATGAGTGCATTTTCCTGGTAGTTTAACAGCAGCAAAGATTTCCTTCTTAGAAACAAAAGGAAACTACCTATATTATTTCACAGTAGTGTCTTTCTTCTGCCGTGCAAAAGTTGGTATCAGCTGGCATTACATATTCTGACTAAAGAACCCTGTTCTGTGTAATAGGAAGCAATAAAAAACACGCTTGCCTAATCATATTCACAACTATACCAATGAGAAAACATTTTGTCCCATAGTGAGTATTGTGTCAGTATTCCCAAATGTCACTTTTACCAGAAAAACAATTGTTTTATACACCAAAAAATTGAAAGAATTGGGTAACGTTTTTCTCCCCACTATATATAATGCAATTTCAACTCCCCTCCCCCTCAAAATCTCATCTACAGTAGGAGTAAGGTACCTTTGAAAATGAGACAGTACATGTAAAACCAAGTAGTCCAAATGAGAGGAGACAGTGGAACACGGCACCTTTGAAAAACAGGACCTGGATTCTTCAGAATTACACCCACAGAGCCCACTTCATCTCCACTTCAACTCTGCTAAAAAGTCAAGTATGTCACAATCGTACTATAATTATTTTACATTTTAGAAAGTATTTTGTGGATTCTTTTCCTTTCTCAGAATTAGTGAATGACTAAGCAATCATAACCAGCTACACCAAGTAGCACACGTAGTATCTATAGCAGATGATGAATGAACCACATGGCTATGCTTGCTCTCCTAAACTGACTCCACCAAAAATCATCTAAGATGGTGAGTCTGAAATACCTTTTTGTTCTCGTCACATGTGCAACCACAGCAAATTCATGGTACTCAGTTTTCCCAAATATGTAATTAAGCAGTGAGTGTTTACACGTAGTGGCTACTCACTGATGTGTTCTTCAGGATCACTTGTCGAAAGAATCATTATAGGCAACTGCCAATATACTAGAAAAAGGGAGAAGGCCTTTAGTATTTTAATGTGAGCTGAAAAAAAAAAGTCTTCCTTCTTTCCTTCCTAAGCATAAAAAAGAGCAAGTTGAAAAGATTATCCTGACAGATAAATAAAATGTTTTAATATTTATTTTTTTAGTATGCATTGCATTTTCTCCCCTAATACATGATTTAACTTTAAGCTGTCCATGACAGCATTCGAYAGCTGTAGTCTCCGAAACTGTTTCTGTATTCCCCAGATGCAGTTTATTCCATTAAGAGTTCAGCAGTACTTGAAAATGAATGGCTTCTTTGTATGATTCTGCAGCTTGACTGTTCCCAGTTATGTCAAGTCAGAACAGGTTATCAAACTTGTTATGCCTTTATGTGTATGGGAAGATGTAGCTTTGCACTCCTCCTCTCTTTGATTCGGGCATAATTTCTTTTCTCACAATCTCTTCAGTATCTCTGAAATCTAATAGACTGGCTGTTTGAAACAAATAATGGTTTGGGGAGGGGTTATTTTGTTTTTGTTAAAGTCAGGCTGCCCTTATAGTTCAAGCTGAGAATATTCCATCAGCTATGCATGCTGCATCATCCAAAGGCACAGTGCAGGGGAACAAGCCAGTGATAGGACCCTCATAATACCTTTACTTCATGAAAATAACTGCGCTGCTTATCCAGGTGAACACAGGCTTCAGAGTGGCTGCAGCAGAGAGCAGGTATTCAGCACTCCTAACTTCAAACAACATAAATTATTTAGAGAGCAGAGATGAGGATGCTCCTATCCTTTGTAACAAGATCATACAGCTCCAAGACCCTTCACTGTTTCTTGCAGGCCTGCTACTTGCAGGCCTGACACCAAGCATCTTAAAATGCATGCCTATATATTGTTAATGAGTGCCATATTTCTTAACAAAAGCACACGTCTACAAAAGGACCAGTCTACCACAGTAACAGTTTCAGCTGATCATGTATTACAAACTACTAGCAGCATACAATTTTCTCCCAAAAGAATACAGAATAAGGACATTTGTTTGCCAGTCTTCCCCTTCCATTCTTTAAATGCAGATGACAAAAGAAAATGGCAGCTGCAATGCCCTGAAAGGGAACAGTGTCCCATCTTTGTGCTCGGCTGGGGTGCCTCTAGGAGAGCTGACTAATGATGAAGTCAGCATCGTAATTTGATACTAGGGTTCCTAGAACAATTAAATTATTTTACATACTGTATGAGCACACATACATATACACTTATGAAGTTACTCTATATTCCTGCATAAGATGGGACAGCACATGCCTTGTGTTAGTACAATCCTCCCACCCAACAAGTCTGTCTTATAGACAAAATAATCCTTTGAAGAATAGCACAAGACAAACATTTTAAAAAGTAAAGCAATTTGACCAACTGCCTGCATAATAAAGTATTAGCTGATCACAATCAGAAACACCAGCAAAAAAGATGCATACTTTAAAAATACGTTGCTCTCTCATGCTTTGTGTATCAAGAAGCTGTGCTACTCACTGCAAACCTACCACATGCCAAGAGATAAAGTCAGACACTGAAATCAGAATGACAACTACTGCAAAGCAAGTTAAACAGTGTAAGTGTTACAACAGCAGTGACTTCCATCAGAAAAAGGGAACCTGTCAGAACATGACCGAATATTTCACCATAATAGGATTTCGCTCCAAGAACTTAAATCCATTCACTACAGCAGTGATGAATTAGGAAAAAACACCCCATAGGTTATGAAACCAACACAAGTTCATTAAAATAAGTGGGAGGCAATATCCTGACACATAAAATGGAGTAGCAGAGAGTGATAACTGCCTTGGAACACCACTAGTCCATAACTTACCTCCCATACTAGCTCTATTTTAACTGCCAAAGGCACTATATTCCAATGCCAGCAACGTGTTGACGTGAAGTTCAAATAGTTCTGAACTTTTTACAGAAGACTTGGTGTTCATGTAAAAACAACTTCTAATGACAGCATGAAAAAGGGCCGATGTCTATCCTACAAGCAACAGCACGCTACTTTGCAAACAGTGATAGGTTCAGGAGAACTGTATTAACTAGCCACCCACATGCACAGAGCTTAACCCATTGCTTTGGCAGAAAGTTCATTAAGGAAAATTCTGCCCAGTTGCTCACTCTCCAACAGAAAATAAGCTTTTTCCAACAAAACAAACAAACAAATAGAAGGTATCTCACTTCAGTTAATTTGCCCAGTTTTCCTGAAAAAGCAAAGACTGACTAAATGAAATCATCATAATTCTGCTCTGTAAGAAAAGAGCTTCTCAGCTCTACTAACTTAATCCTGATTGCTGGAAACCCCCATCCAGAACCTATCATGTTAAATAATGTATTTTGCACAAGTCTTAAATCATACTCATTTAAAGCCTGTCCAAGACTCTAGTTATTCTACGAAAACCTCCTACACCTATCAGAAGTACAACAGAACCACAATCACATGCATATTAGACTTCAGCTTATTAAGTTTATCATCCAACTATTCTCACAACAAAATGGCAAAGGAATACAAATCTTTCTACCTAATGATTGCTGTTAATGGTAGTTATGCCAACAAGTAATCCTGACCCTTGGAAACAGATTCTTTTTTCCCCTTTTTCAATAAAATTGAGTGCCAAAGAATCTAAGGCAGGAGGGTTTTTTTAATAACTTAGCAGACTCAGCAGGATGATGAAAAGAGGGAAGGAAAAAAAATCAGAGATCAGAACAGAAAGTCTATTAACTTTTAAGGCTACTCTTTAATGAATGATTATTAGCTTGAATGTAATGCAACTTTTGTTTGGGCAAATATACTATATTTCTTTAAAGTATGTGGAAACATATCTTAGATGTGTTAATAAAGTGACTGCAGCACCCATAAGCACCCACTATCCTTATTCTGTTGCATTTATTAGGACTCAGGAGGAGAAAAACACCTCAAGTATTAACTGGCATTTCAACTCCATGTACAAACTCTGTCAAGACCATTAAACCCACACAACCAGTCACTTGGGTTAGCTACTGCCAGCTGACTATTACATACCTCTTAAATCTCCAGTGTCAATGGAATTCCCTTTCCACACCACAGTTTCTTAGAAATTCCTTCTCAAATGTTTCCTTTGATAACCATCAAAACACCAGACTCTAGTGAAGATAACCCTTTTGTATGCAGCACTCACAGCTACTTGAAAAATACACTGTTGTTTATCACTATACACAGTATTTATCACAAAACAGACCACCTTCAAAGGCAAGTGAAAAAAAATTGCTAAGCAACAGTAATACTTCACAGATTAAATTCCACTTTGTTAGTAATAGCCCTTTTAAAACTCAAGCATTATAATTTGCTATGAAGACATAAACAGCAACTAGCAGCTTGGTTGATTAAGATCAAGACAAGATCTCTACTTCCTGAAAAGGACTATGTGCTGCAAAGAACTAGATTGCAGGCATTAGCTGAGTAACTGCATCTGAACCTTGGCTGTAACACTTGATTTTCCTTAGCAAATGAAAAAAATCACTACCTTTGTTGGGAGGTAAGCATATATATCCTTAGTCAAATATGACAAGGATATAATTGAGAAGCTTCTGAAGATAGGCGTGCAACCATGACCGTTTGTTCAGACTGGCCAATGGACGAGAATCCCAAAGTTTCCCTGTCACACTCCATGACCATATCAGAAAAAAATCATCATTCAGATTTCATCTAATTTATGTTACTAATAAGATTTCAAGAGACACCTTAATTGGGCATGACACTACAGCCTTTTGCATAGCTTTCACATGTTAGCAATCTTTAAATGTAACTGTAGTATGAAAAAAAAGGATCTTTGAGACTTGCAGGAAAATCCGCAAATTACCATTTTCATTATATACTAGCAGTCTTTTTCAGTATAATGAATATTAAAAGAACTGATCAGAAAAAAATACTGCTCAATTAGTATATGATATTTAAAATTTCCAATTTCGATGATGGTAAGCATTAGCATAACAATTTCCATCATTTCACTAGAAAGAATTTTACAGAAGAAAAAGTTTGTCAGCAGGCTGTAACACCAGCTGTTTTTGGCTATTTTGACATTACATTGTTTGGTTTAACAGACAGTGTGAACAACTGCTACCGTTTGCCAGAAAGTAGACACTACACAGAGAAATAACAACGTGATTCATGGGACAAAAAAAAGTTTAGTGTGGAAGAATACAACAAGAATGTAAACTCAAACCAACTCTACATAGATAGACAAACTGAATAAGGTCTTCTAGAGTTGTTGTAGTACCAACAGCTAACTTAATCCATGGAGGTATTATAAGAGGAATAAAAGTATCAGTCTTGTTTAATCAGTCTTGTTAAAAGTCTTGTTTAGTACACACACACACACACGTGTACTTTTATTCAGTGTTCTCTTTAAAGCTTAGGCAGTATTTGTTCTAGTAACAAAGCATGTGATGAAATGAATTATAAGTTACCCAAAGGCTAGAAAAAGTCTTTGCAGTATGTGCTCCAAGCTCATCAGGTAACAAAACCAGAACAATTATCATGACAGCTAGTAATCTTCACAAGAGAAGACAACAAGCACTAGATTTTTTAACACAGCAAAGAAAGGCACAACCTGAACCCATCTAAAGAATATGAAAATAGATCATTTCCAGTAGAGAAAAAGTGGCAGTGGGAACGTAACCTATGGATTTTCCGTCTCCTGAGTCTTCAGACAGAATTTAGATGCCTTTCTGGTAGATACCAGACAGTCGGAAGTTACTGGGCTCAGTGTTTTGTTACAGAATGCAACCTAATACTCTACAGAACAGAGAAGGTCGGACCAAAAAGTTTAACAGGTCCCCTGGTGAACTGTGAATTTGTGAAAATTTGTATAAGTGTTATGTTAATTTGAGTCACAAATATTTCCTTTTTACAGCAAAGCTTGCAGTCAAGACCTCTCAAGCAGGCATTATATTATGTATGTAATAACATGTACTTGATAGTAAATGACAATCACCTCACTTGCAAGCTGTATGATTAAGACGTAAGCAACAGGAATGACTGACACTCCAGACTTCTAAGCAACTGTCATAACTAACACTTCTATCCTTCTTATCTGTGGAAAAACAAAATAGAAGCCCTAAACACTTCACTTCCCTGGATTGAAAAATGAAATACATACTGCTGAGGTACAGCAAATAAGCAGCATTTAGACCCATAACAATGATAAGATAGAGTATAATACCTCTGCAGGGCTAAAAAACAAGGATCATTTTGTGACTGGAAAAAAAAACAAAAAGCAAAAAAATAAATATCCTATTCAATGATATAACCTTAACAGATTGCAGACTAAAAAATCCAAATAATATTTGCACCTAACATTAAACAAGTTCTTTTTCTAGACTCAGTTGAATCCTGAATGGTTTAATTCATATTCTAAATGAAGCCTGGCTTCAAATGCTGAAGAATAATAGAATCAAGAAAAAAAATTAAAATCAAATTTTTAAAGATATTAAGGTGTAGAGCAATAGCATGAGCACTAGTAATAGAGATGATTTGCAAAATTTGTGATTCAGGAATTTGTAACCATTACAATCACCCAAATTTATAGATGATTTAAAGCCTTTATAAAATAGTCAATAAAAAAAAATCTCTAAAAATAGTCAATTAAAACCATCTCAAAAACTTTTATATGGTGTATTCCATATACCAACCCAAATATATTAGTTTCATAGAAAGAAGTTTACAACATGAAATATAAAGGTTGCAGCCGATCCCAGCAACATTCAAAAGGGTTTCAAAATAAGGGGAAGGGAGGTTTTATGTAATTTTTCAAGGGAGGTTTTATATAATTTTTTTCACTTCTTTAATAAGATACAGTCAGTTGGTTGTGAAGACTATTATCTTTTGTGCCCATCAAGCAATGTCATCAGACAAGAATGGGCATCTAGGTTTCACCTGTTGATTTTCAGTGAAGCTTGGACTGTACTTTAAAATCAGAATCACAATTTTTCGTTTGCTTTGGCAGATAAAGGAGTTTAAATTTAGTCTCTATTTTCTGTAGTTCTAGGTAGGAGGTCACAGTCATTACTAGGAAAGTGATGGTTCTGTACAGCTCCAGTGCAAACGAAATGCTTGAAGATGACAGACTCAGAAATAAAAAAAACAGTAAGAGCCAGAAAGCAAAACACAGGTTTGTATGTGGAGGTCAAAAGGATCACACAAAGGTTAAAAATGGATAAAAAGCTGATTTATTGCTGACTTTACCAGAGACACTGCCTATACAGTTAAGGGAACACAGATAGGCTTTGAAGTGCCCTACAGTGGAGAACAAGTCCCCAGCTAAGTGCCAACAATTGCAATGTGCCACTCAGACTCAACAGGGGTGTAACAATCTATAATATTTGCTTTGCTCCACAGGACTTCATTCTGACAGTGCACAGAAACCAGGTGGCCTCTGTCTCACATGACTTGCAGTTAATTTGAAAACAACAATGCTTAAGTGTAATGTAACTAAAAAGTAAAATTCCACATAAAATGCTACAAGCAATTCCCATAACTAATATAAGAAATGTTGTTCTCTAAAGAGTAAACACGGACACATGAATTGCATTACAATTACAAGCCTAATTAGAACGAAGTTTTAGTAAACTTCACGAGGAAACAGAAGTCATCTCAGATTTTTTAGATACTGAAGCTTTTCTAGAGAATCTAAAAATAGGTCACAACGTTATGGTCCACAAGTCATTAAAACAATCAAAGAATTACCTTGAAAAAAAGTTTAAAAACTGAAATTGATTTTCAGTATTTACTCAAAAGACAAAAAATGAGTTATAGCTGAACAGCTAAAATCAAGTCTGCCTACATATCAACTTAACTGATTAAATAAAGCAATAAAACAATTCAACTGCTTAAATAAAGCAGTAATACAGCAAGGCTGTCTGGATCATACTATTTATGACTGTCACAGGTAACTGTACCATAAAAATCTCTTAAAATTGTTCAGACTCCATCTCAAAGTCAGTTGTGTTGTTCTGCTGCATGGAAGGTTATTCACTCTACCACTGTCCAGAAACTTTTACTGATTTCTGATCATGAAGAAATTTAATCTTACTTATTTGTTCTTGTATCAACACTGTCCTGTAATTCAATGGTTCCATTTTTTCCCTACTCACTCGGCTTTCTATATATGCTCTCTTGTGTTATGCTTCCTTCCTATCTCTTTAAGTCCCCTCTTGAGTAGGTTCTGCAGCCCTCTAATCATCTTAAAAACTTTATGCATCAGCTGGGATTCATGTCTTAAACATACAGACTCTGCAACGTAGGGAATTCTCCCAAAATGGTTCTACCAAGTGTCTTTTAGAATGGCATTGTTTCTTTCTTGTGTTTATATTACATTGCTTATGAAATAATATTTGCATTTGAACAGTTTGGAAGATAACCACATTCTCAGAAACAACAATATTACTACATATAAAGCATAACTCTCCTTGGCCTTTATTATATTTCTATGGTGCTTTTGAGGAACCATTACCTAGGTTTTCCATGGATTGCAAAGTGATGAATTATGACAAACTTTAGTTTGCATTAGATATCAGAAAGAAAGAGAAAGGCATGAATAACAGAAATCACTTAATTTTTAAAGCCACAGACAACTAGCCAACAAATTCCTTCCGAGAACGTGTCACAAACAGAAAGTCTCTTTACAAAGAAGCTTAAGAATTTTGCAGAACTAGCAATTCCCTTCCAAAGGAAGTAGAGAATTATGCATGAGACACTTTGCTAAACTATCCACCTAATACAATTCATGCAGAAATTGCCAAAAAGCATTTTAGAAAACATTTAAAGAGTGACTTAAAAACACTGTCAATACTTTTGCAAGGCATTGTTTTTAAAAAGAAATTAATTTTGCTGATAAATTAATTGCAGACCCCCTTGACCAGCTTTCTTCAGTTATCTGAAATGATTAAGCCATTACTAACACAGCATTAAGCACTTTTTCATAAGAAAAAGTTGCAGATTAAAAAAAGCGAGCAATTTGAAAAAGTGATACAAAAGTGCAAGTCCAAAATGACAGTACTGAGATGTGAAATATAGCAAACATATCCTTCTATCTTAGGTATCCTTCTATCTTTAGGTCTGTAAAATTACATCTAAAGCTTAGGAACATGAAGAAACTTTCAGTATTTTTCTATGTTTTAAAGAAACTGTTGACATCACCCAATTCAAAAGCTGCATCCAAGAAATAAGGAAAAAAGCAAGGCCAGAGACAGTATTTCCTGTTCATCATCTAAAGAGCTGAAAATATTTGCTTTATCCTCAGCTCTCTTCTCAATAGGTTACAATGGAAAATTTTACAGGCATCTTAGCTTTTCTGTCTCACATTCTAAATCCTGAGGATCCAGCTACCACATAAAAGCTTCTCTCAAATACACACACAGTTTTCCATCTCCATTACAAGACTACAAACTGAGCGACTATGTTGCGGGATATGCAATTCTGTTTCCAGTTCATTACTGTTACCTGCCACAAACACACATGTTCTCTGCATGTCATATTAAACATACTTGTACCTACTCCTCTGCAACAACTTCAGCTAATTAGTCAACAGGAAAGCAAAAAAGTAATTATTTCATATTTAATTAAAATACAAACCTCTTCCTTTTAGGCAGTGAAAACTGCTCCTAATAGATACAGCTGAGGCTCAAAAGCTCAATATAACATTTCCTTCAGTTAAGGTAAACTTGACACATAGAAATTGCATGAAAATTTAATGTCATGCTAAGTCAAAAAAGTTAACAGGACAAGATAATGTTTCATAAAAATAGTAAAATTTAAATAGAAACACAGGCTTTTCCAAATTGCACTTTCTTAGACTAATCTGTATCAAGATATTTAGAGTAAGCACTTCAGTTACTATGAATCACAGAATCGCACAGAATCACAGAATGACTGAGGTTGGAAGGGACCTCTGGAGATCATCTAGTCCAACCCCCCTGCTCAAGCAGGGTCACCTAGAGCACGTTGACCAGGATCGCGTCCAGGCAGGTTTTGAATATCTCCAGAGAAGGAGACTCCACAACCTCTCTGGGCAACCTGTTCCAGTGCTCTGTCACCTCACAGTGAAAAAGTTTTTCCTCATGTTCAGATGGAACTGCCTGTGTTTCAGTTTGTGCCCGTTGCCTCACGTCCTGTCGCTCGGCACCACTGAAAAGAGTCTGGCTCCATCCTCTTGACACCCTCCCTTCAGATGCTTGTACACGTTGATAAGATCTCCTCTCAGCCTTCTCTTCTCCAGGCTAAACAGGCCCAGCTCTCTCAGTCTTTCCTCATAAGAGAGATGCTCCAGTCCCCTAATCATCTTTGTAGCCCTTCGCTGGACTTGCTCCAGTAGTGCCACATCCCTCTTGTACTGGGGAGCCCAGAACTGGACGCAGTACTCCAGATGTGGCCTCACCAGGGCTGAGTAGAGGGGGAGAATCACCTCCCTCGACCTGCTGGCAACACTCTTCCTGATGCAGCCCAGGACACCATTGGCCTTCTTGGCCACAAGGGCACATTGCTGCCTCATGCTTAACTTGGTGTCCACCAGCACTCCCAGGTCCTTCTCCGCAGAGCTGCTTTCCAGCAGGTCAACCCCCAACCTGTACTGCTGCATGGGGTTATTCCTCCCCAGGTGCASRACCCTGCACTTCCCTTTGTTGAACTTCATGAGGTTCCTCTCCGCCCACCTCTCCAGCCTGTCCAAGTCTCTCTGAATGGCAGCACAGCCCTCTGGYRTATCRGCCACTCCTCCCAGTTTYGTATCGTCAGCAAACTTGCTGAGGGTGCACTCTGTCCCTTCATCCAGGTCACTGATGAAGAAGCTGAACATTCTGGACCCAGGACTGACCCCTGGGGGACACCGCTAGCTACAGGCCTCCAGCTAGACTCTGCGCTGCTGATCACAACCCTCTGAGCTCTGCCATTCAGCCAGTTCTCAGTCCATGTCACTGTCCACTCATCCAGCCCACACTTCCTGAGCTTACCTATGAGGATGCTATGGGAGACAGTGTCAAAAGCCTTGCTGAAGTCAAGGGAGACAACATCCACTGCTCTCCCCTCATCTACCCAGCCAGTCWTTCCATCATGAGCACAGTAACTCCTGAGCTGTTACAAATCTCATTTTTGTACAGAGCACTACAGCAAACATCAAGAGTTTTATAAATACTCTCGCATTCAAATACTTCTCTGGAAGATATCACTGCATACATCAATCAAATGCAACTCCAGTTTGTCAAACAAAAAAAAACCCAACAACAACAAAAAAATTCATACCATTCCTCCTTTAGGGCAAGGATAAGCCTCCTTTACATGCTGAAATGTCATCAAATTCTCTTCTGACTGTTCAGTGGGTATCCCCCCCACACACACACATACACACACCCTCTTTTAAAATGAATTCATTCTTCATTTCAAGCATAGCAAATACATTCTTCAGGGTTTGGGGKTTTTTTTTKGGGGGGGGAAGGGGAAGAATAGGAGGGGAAGTGGAAGATCCCTCTCCCCCCCCTTACAGAATAAAATGACCGGAGTGCTTACCTATTTATAATTGCAATTTTTTGATACCCAGTGTGCAGATATCTATCCCTTCAAGGTTTTACATCACAGGATCGAATTGGAGCAGTGTGCCGGTGAACAAAGGTCTGTATGCCTACAACTGAAAGTGTAAAGGGCCACAGCTACAACAAGCCCTCAGCCAAAACCTTGCAACAAGACTCCACAGCAGCAGGACTGTGCATAAACATTCTCCATATGCATAGTTAGCACCTTTTCTATTCCGCATGTGGGCAACTGCAGAGGATTAACAAGCAGTACTTTCTTTTTGTTAACATATGAGATATGCAAAGAGCAACCAGAAAATAGTCTCTTCAAAGTCTGTATGAACAGTCTTCACTCCTTGCATCATTGTAAATTAAGCTGGTGAAATAATACTAGAGAAGAAAACTGAAGGTTAGTAAATATCCAGGATACAAAATTCAGGCACGAGGACTTTACAGGAAACTCTTGCATTAGTCAACGAACCAAAGTACAACATCCTAAAGTAGAAAGTAAGCAACTCAAATCATTTTAGAAAGGAGGGAGAAAATGACAGGAGAAGTAGAAAAGAGACAGAAAAGGTCAGTAAAGCTGCTGGTCCTATACCACAAAAAGAATTTGTTTTTCACCTTGTTGCCTCAACATATTTTACTACATCTTCGCATAATCAACCTGGCAGGAGAAGCATACCATTTATTTTCTGCTCCTCCTTTCCTGCTCTCCTCAAAGGATTTTTTTTTTAGTTGCTGTGCTAAAGAGTTGGAGGTAAACTAAGCTAATAAACTAAAGAATACTTCTTAAAAATTGCTGATGTATTGTCAATATTTATTTTAGTCTGGATTTTACACAGGCTCTCACTAACCTAGCTCAAAACCATTTGTGCCTTGGAAGTTTTTGGTTGTCTTCCACTGTACTAGGGTGACCTCACATACAAACCACGATACTTACATTTCATTTTTTTGGCTATTCCCTGATTATTTTTCAATGGGTACTTTTTAGACTCTGCTTTAACTTCCATTTGTTTTAATATTTGTTGCAGTGATATGATAATGAAGTATCATACAAACAATTCATTACAATCACCTAATTCTCTCAAAAATGTGAAGACAAAATTTACTACATTGGTAGAGGAAATACATCCTCAGTCTGCATGCCAAGCTTCATATGAGGCACTAGGTACACTGCTTGGAAATAGAACTGCATAATGGAACTGCTGAGAGACTCTTTGCTATAGCATCACTGGCACTATAAATAACTAAGATTACAAATGATATCATCATGTGAGCATTCCAGGCCAGCCTATAAATAGCAATTCAGAAAGAACCAGCCACTCTCACGACGACTCTCACAACATCACATATTTGCTAAAGATACCAATTTATATATGTTCACTAAGAGCACGAGAGAAAAAAGTTGTGCTGTCTGAATTTTGTAGATTAAATAGCTATTTACATAACCCCTCATTTATTAAATTGCTGATAATTCACAAAACTGCCACGATGATTTCAGATCCAACACAAATGAACACTGCATATGAGCGTGTTAATACTTGGCATTTGCTGGAATATACATATTTGCAATACTTTCCTTGAAAATGAAGTCCTACTCAAGAGCTTCTTCAGAAAGAGCATACTAATATGACTAAGTGGCTGTCTTTGTATTGTRATCAGAATTTTGATTTAAAAACTTAGGATTTCAGCAACAAAAGCAATGGGACACACATGACTATGCAAGGATTCTTAGAGATAAGATGCTCATCTACACCTACCTGCACAGATTTTAAAAACGTGCTTTCACAGAAGAAGATTGCTTTGTATAAGAATATATACTATTTTGATATTGTTAATTATTTTTCCAGAAGCAACAACTGAACAACACAGTTCCATATTAACAGTAACAACACGTACTTGTACAATAAAGGGAGTGGACACATTCCTTGGTAACAGATCAGTGGTATATGAGGCCTCAGAAACAATCAGAACTTCCTGAGAGATAATGGAAAAGATAATTCATGCATTACTCAGGAGGGGCTTATTCATCTTGCTTTGCCACAAAAGGGAGACAATAGACACTGTCGGGGAAGAAAATGACAACAAATCCCTTGTAAATACTAATGAGCCCAAAGTTTATCAATGGCTGCAAATGTCAGATTTTTAACAAATTATTGTATGGATCTAGCCAAAGAAAAAACTACTACTGTGTCTCTGCAGCATGCCTCACCCTACCTACCTCTATACTCCAGCCACTTCTGTTCCACTATTCCACAAGTCAACTAGTTTATTCATTCCTTAACAGCACTACAATAAACCAGCAACTATAAAAAAGTAAGTTGAATAAAAGAGGGAAAAAGGATGGATTTAGTCATGTGTCCCAAACTCATTTTCTTTATTTGTGATGGAGCCTATCAAGCTGCTCCTGGGAATAACATGACTGAACTCACTTCTCCTCACATATCTGTCCCTCAGCTTTGACACTGATCTTTAAAGTCTTCCTGGAAAAGCATTTGCCAAGTTTTTTCAAACTTTTACAAGTCTGTTACTGATTTCATCTCTGCACAGAAGCAGGAGTAGCAAGGAGACTCTGGCTGATGACACGGATGAATTCACATCCTCCAGTGCCCTGGGCGAGCAGCAGGCAACCCTCTTCGCTGTAACACCCAGAAGAGGGACAAGCTACCACGGCTCAGAACTAGTTCTGGAGAGATTCTCAGCAAAGAAGCAACACATCAGCAGCAGCGCAAGGCACCAGTACAGAAACCAGTGAGTGACTCACATCCCTAGCTTAAGACAAGTGAGATGGTCAGGGTTAATAAGGTGGATATCCAGCCAGCAACATGCATACACCGTCTTGCCATGGAGTGGTAGGACCCCCACAGATATTGATTTTGCCATATTTTCCTGCCTCTTTCATCTCCAAGCAAGCATCACTGATCTGACTTCCAGCCACACAGATTTTGGAATGTGGCCTGAAAGGATGGAGAGATTTGCTATTAGTAAACCAGAAACTGGGTAACCTTCAGCAAGCAGCTTCTAAAGAGTTATGGGAAAGAAAACAGGGGGACAGTGTTAGGAAACCATAACTCTGTATTTAACTTTTTAGTCATAAATAAGTTACCATACAGTGTTAAAGATTTAAACTTCTACCACACAATCTCACTATTAAATGTGAACTGAGAAAAACAAGTAAGTAACCATACAAGACACAGAAAACCCTTTAGATCAGTAATGATGTCTAGCCACTGCCAAATAGTTTTTCAGCATCCCGGAATATTTTTATAACCTTCTATTTAACTGCAGTTATGAATCTGTTTCAGAGACTCAAATATTATGTAGACATTAGAGATAAATGGAAAGCAATTCCTGGTGTAATTGAAAACTAGGGTATTCTCTGTGTTTGAAACTAATTAGGTCTCTGTGAGGGAGGAAGATATTAGCATAAATACTAATCAGTTCTTTTTTGACAGATCCATGAACAGCTTTTAATACAGTTCTAAAACATCTATCCTTGCAACTGTATCAGTTGACTACAGATTCTATTTAAAACAAGTAATAGCAATTTCAAATCATAGATTTTATTCTTAACTAGCAGGAAAGAAACTGTGCACTGTTACCTTAAAGAGCTCTGAAATATAGAAAATGTATACATGAGAGAGTTTCAGTTTCCAAGTTACATGTTTAATCAGGAATGTGAGCTTTTGTTCTATTTTTTTTCCCTTCATTTAATCATAATGAAGTCACTTGTGACATTACAGCAGTTTCCAGAGCAACAGTCAGATGCAGGAGCAGAAGATAAGGGCATGTGCAGGAGAGCTTCATCACCCACTAGTGATCTTGCTGGAGAATTCAGGAGAAATCTGTTAGGGCAGCAAACCAACTGGATCTTTCTTCTTCCATAGGAGAGGATAGAGAGTTTCATATAATGGGGTCAGATTTTAAAGTGAGATTAAAAAATACAAGGTGAGAAATTTCTATTTTTTCCAAATATCTGAAAAGGATTTATAGATCACCTAGTCTGTTCCATAAGTAAAACATATCATACTAGGTATAAAAATAAAGCAGGAAAAGCTACCATAACACAGCACTTACAGTTACAATAACATGAATGTTAATCCAATGCCTAGTTAGATTCATCATCCTTCATATTTTATTACTAGATTTCAAAAGAACTTAAAAAACTAATGAATTTATGGATCCAGAGCAGAAAGGATAAGGCCTAAGTAATAAGCCCAGAGAAAATAAGGTGTGTATACAAACAAGAGACTGTCTGGAAATGTGAGAAACACAAAGGACTGTGCATTCAAAGGCAGGCACTTAAGCATGAGAAATGCAGCCATAGTTCATCCAGACTTATACTTAGTCCCATATCAAAAGACAAAGCACCTTTAGGGGTAACACGAAGTGTCTGCAATTTTTCAAAACAGAGAATTTGAAATGTCACAGGTTAACTGGCTCATGTTTCTGTTCTAGGGCATGTCAAGTATATATACCACACATTAATGATTAACCCACAGCACACACAACACAGACTGCACAGTCAGCTTGGCTTAAATATGAGAGGCACAGGAAAAGAGCCTTAAAGAAAGCTCTTCTCTTTCTTAAACTGTAGTAATACCTCATGGATAATTAAAATGTTTCCAGAAGATTTTTCTCAGAAAAACAGTGATAGAAAAATGCTGTAACGATCTCCAGCAAAGCACCCTCCCTCCTCCTAGAAAAACAGCCCCAAACAAGCATTTGAAAGAACCACTATCAGTAAAAGCAATTGTTTCCTTATTGGCATCATCTAACTATTGGCATGAAAGATAACCAGGAATCCTGCTTCAAAAAGCAAACCGGTCCTTGAACAATCTTCCAGACCTTTTGTTCCCATTAAAGCTTCGTACTTCAGGTCAAACATAACATTGAATTATGGTAAGAGGGAAGCTTTGTGCAGATGGAAGCTCCACTTCATTTCACTATTTAAAACATGGAGGAATGAATAATGGATAACTTGAGAAAAATATCCAAGTTCTGAACAATACAATGACCATGGACATGCTGCATTATTTCTGCTTCTAATGGTATTTCTACCCTCTTGATTTTATTGCCAGCGCAGACTTCCAGTGTAGACAGACACCTCTCCACAAAGTCATAGGTTTGAAGAAAGGGACAAAGTTTCATGTGTCATGACAGGTCCCAACCTAGAATCAGCATTAAAGTCACATTTTATAATACATAATTTCATGTTTTGGAATGAGCAACTACAATAGACAACTGACAGTATCCTTGATAAACTTGGCATCTCAGGCACAAGTGTCCTAAAGAAGGAATAAAATCCATTCAACGCTAGTGCTAGAGAGTATTTTAGCATTTCCAAAGTAAACCTATTGTTACCGAAATACTAATTGCTATTAGCTTTCAGAGACTGTATATAAGCACGTGACAACAGGAATTTTGAAAATGTACATATTTTAGTTTGCGAAGGGGGGAGAATGGGGGGGGGGAGAATACAGGAAGATCAACATGAAATAGTCATTTGCTATTAACTGGACAGTTTAAAAGTGGATTTTACAAATATAAAACTTCTGTAAGCCTGCTTTCCAAAAAATTAATTATGCAGCAAATTTTAAAGAGCTGTCTTGAGACAGTTTTTCTTAGAAGCTCACCTCATCATTCAACAGCAGCAACAGTCTTCCAGAAACATTTCACACATCAACAGAAAGAAAAGATGGAGAAAAAGAAAACACAAGATAAAAAGAAATATTTACTCTATACTCTGACTATGCTTTAGCAATTTGCCAGTCCCAACTGCACTGTCATGGTCAGATCCAATTTGTTCCCCAGGAAGACACAGGGAAATATACACAAGTCTTCCCTGAATAAAAGATTACTGTTCTTACACAGCTTGCCTTGGTACCAAGACCTGGCACAACCTGGAACATAAAATCGAAGACAGAATTTAATCCCATCATACTACTCTCTTCCAGAAGGGCAGGACAACACAGCAGCAGCAGACAGATCCTTAGGTCTCTCTGTCACTGATGAGTTTTACTGTGTTTGTCCCAGTAACGGCAGGCACACCTGTACCCAGCCTACCATAGCACTTTCACTGCTAACAGCAAATTAGATTAACAGTGGCAGAATTGCTAACAATTCACAATTAACACCTCAAAATTATAAATATTCTTCCAAGATGTCATCTGAACAATTAATACATGATGGGAACAACCATAATTCACAGCAATTCAAAATACATTGTCTCTCCCCATTATACCTATAGTGCTGCCTGAGGTGCTAGAGCTGCTGAATGCAGAGAACAATTCGCTGCTCACAGTAAAGAAATGCTCTGCAATTCTTTCACTGAGAGCAGTGAAAAAGTACATCTTGGCTCTGGAAGTCTTGCTCAGCTGTTTCCCTCGTCCACATCCTGCAACAGAGAGCTCCGCAGTCTAAGCAGTTACTTAATGTTTCTTCCTCTATGCAGTAACTTTGGAAAATATCATCTGTTTTTTTAATGAGTTACTACACTAGCTACTTTTGTGTATCTTTATCATTACCCACTTCATTAGTCACTTTTCAAAAATAACAGAGAAAGCAATCTTTTCTATACAACTGTTTCATCGCCAAGTATGGAAAGTTATTTGAATTGGTGGTATTATCTGTGGACCTAAAACAATGCTGAAGAACAACAATATGAAGGTGATAAACAGGACAAAGATACAAGGTGTAGAATACAAAGGAACCAGTATTTAGTAAGACCACAGAACATGTAACTGTAAAAAGAATCATTTTCTCATGTCTGGGGGGTGGGGGGAAAGCAATAGAATAAACTAAAAAAAGGCTAAAAAAACACACAAGCAGATGCAATTCTTCAGTGAACACATTTCAATTGTTCAGGTGTTCAAGGAAAGGCTTGCCAGACAAGTTATTTTCATGAACACTTTTTGCTAAGCAATTCCTGAAGAGCTTTCAAAAGCTATCTGTTCTTCATTACTCTGAATTGCTTCCATAATCACACTAAATTGTAAAAAGAAACTTACAGCAAATTTCCGCTTCCCAATAGAGACCAATGTTTTCTGACCCAATTCCAACTAAATCAGCTCATCTAAGATTCAGTTTGGATCAGGTTTTTTCCCCCATTGACCACTCCATTTGTAACCTCCTACAGTCTCTACTTGAGCTGTTTCCTCTCTTCTGCATCTCCATCACAAGCTGTCTGAGGAAAAACAAAACATTTCCCAACAATTTAGTCCCCACTTTTTTCCCCCTGCGATACAGATGATTCTAATATACTCTTGATGTAATAACACATAGGCACTAGTCTGATCCATTGCCTCTCTTCCCGTTACAAAACACTTCCATGTATTCTGAAAGGAAGATTATTGTACATTATAAAGGTGCTTTACTTAACATCAAGGTTGTCCATAATAATGAAGTTCACAGAAGCTTACCATTGCTAGCTTCAGAACTCAGTCTTACAGATACTCAAACACATTCTTAATTAGATGTAGCAGAACTGTTACTTGGGATTTCTATTTAACTTTTCTTGTCATATTTACAACAGAACAGCCATCTATCTTTGCCCAGTGATGGAAACTATTACTGCCGTCTGTGCTGACTCCAGCCAGTATAAGACTAACATGAGATTCCTTCAGCTGCTTTGAGCTGCTTATTCAGCTGACAGTAATAAAAGTCAAACTCATTAACAGCAGTGGTGCACAGCACAGTCTCTGCTTATCTCAGGGAAGTGACTAAGTATCTCTGAGATACTTTTTACCATTTAAAAATAAAATTCTGTTTACCTGCTACCTGCTTTTAATAACAGACTTCTCTGAAAGCATTACAATTGCTTTCTCTTAAAACATGTCTATCAACTGGGCTAAAATTATTAAAAAAAAAAAATGCTGCTACATGAAGGCAATATGCTGTTTCCTGTATATAAGCTAAATTAAATTTCTAAGGTCAGAGACATCCCTAATACTTCAAGAGGGAGTCATAATGAGCACCTCTGAAGCAAGCATCCAGGAAACAGGTTTTTTACATATCAAACAATATTTAATCAAATATTGATAATAATTTTATACACGTCCTTTATTTTTTTTTAAACAGACCTGAAACATGGACTATTTATAAAGCATAGATAATTAAAGAATACTCATACAACTTACCATCTTTGATGCATTCAGGCAATTTTATGTTCCTCTACTTGCAAATTGCAGAATTCTAGGTGTATAACTGAGACACTAAAATTGCAATTTACCCACACTTTAGAGGGCCTTCATCCCCACTTCTCCTTGAAGTCACAGCCATCATACCATAGGTGTCAGTAGATATCAAAACCAAGGAAACAACTTTAATAACTTCATATGTGCAAATATTTAATAATTTATTAAATGCACATTTGTGGTAGATAAATTCTTGATTTTTTTAACCATTGCTTTAAACAAATATATATATATATATATATATATATATATGTATGTATAATTTATTTAGATTAAAAGTAGCTCAATATCCTGACCAGCTGACCAAACTGGTAAGTTAATTTGAACCAGAATTCAGAGACTCATTATCTGGCTAAAAAAAAATGAAAGTAAAAATCTACTTTTATTTCATTCTTAAAGATTAACAGTAGCATTATTATGTGCTACAAAGCTTGATGTAAATCTCTTCAACATTCAGGCACACAAAGAAACCAGATAGATTAACTACACCTGCCTGCATGATGCAAGTAGTACAATGAATTTGGAAAGAAAGGCCTTAAAAATGAAGACTAGACTACCACAAGAGACCTCCATCAAAAAAAGACAGGTTCCTTAATAGCATATAAAAACTGAATCAGTTTTCCATGAATCTTCATACCGTGTGTCAGCATGCGATCTGCTGTTAAAAAAAAAAAAAAAAAAAGAGCCCACTTCTCATGATGGCGTGTATCAAGGAGTTCCAAAGGGAACAACGCAAACACAGCTCGGGTACCTCTTGCCTGCTTCCAGGCTCAAAACCCCATACATTAAAAATGAGACACCTCAGTGAGAGTTCAGACCTTTCTAAACATCTCTCTCATACCACCACTTGAAGTGTGGGTCTCATGTCTTTATTTTTCGGGGGGGGGGGGGGATTACAGAAAGCCAAGTAGCTCATAAGATAAATGTAAAAAGAAAATCTTACCACCAATGAGTGGGTTTTTGTTTGTTTGTTTAAGAGTTGCATACAGTTAATTCATAACAATATAAATGGTTTCCATCTTGATTTACATACATTACACAGTATACCTAGAAGATTTTGGGTTTTTTTGTTTTGTTTTAAATAAGCTACTCCTTCAAAATGAGTTTAACATACAGAATTTTATGAAAACCCATTAGGTTTTCTGCTCACGCTGCAGGTCAGCCTGCCTCTTCTCCTCCAAGTTTTTTATATATATATATATAGTTACTGATTGAAATTGCTCTGAATTTACAATAGAAGTTTTTAGAAAGTCTACCGCTTTCATTCCCATTAAGTTGCCTAGGGTTTTTTTCTTCCCCCTTTCATGAACTGCCATGAACTCTGATCCTATCATGCTCCCTCAGAAGGATAAACAACTGTCTCACCTACACATCTCTTAACAAACCCTCTTGAGATAGCTCATAATGCTCTGCCTGCCATCTTTCTGTAACTACCGTCCAGTATAGTACTTCTGAGTGGTCAACCCTCTTTCATCTGTAAAATGCTCCGATTTTCTGTATTTCCAAGTCATTTATGATTCTTATCTTTCAATAAACTGTTGAGCTCAAATACACAGGGCAGACACATACCAAAGCAAAAACTAGTGTTAGAAGGGGTGGTCCTAGCTGATAGACATGCACAACAAAAAAAGGAAAGGTTAATTAACCATCTTATACTTTACAAGGGCAACTCAGAATATTTTTTTGTATATATTTGAATTTGCCACTTCAACTCAGCAAATGAGTTGTCCCCTTGCACTGAAATTCTACCTACTGTCATATTTAAAACTAAAACGCATATCAAAATTTCAATCTGTGTTTGAAATTCACTAATAATCTGACTAAGGGAGCAGTGACCTAAGAATATGAAAAGCAAAATTTGTTGTTGAAAAAAATCTGTTTACTGTTTATCTGTTTAYTTCAAGCAAATTCATTACTTAAGCACATCTATCAGCTATCTTCATTATTTCATTTATAAAAGTGCATATTTGTGACTCCAAGTGGGTCCTGCATTTGCTTCCATTTATATTCCACTATATCACTAATAGTTTTCTGCCTTTTGTTAAAAAAAAATATTATTCAGTAGATTAATTACACTTCATTGTCCAAAGTAGGCACCTCTACTGAAGATGACCAGGTCCAATAAAATATTTTAGTGGGTTTTTTTGAACTGATAACATATGTTATTTTACTTATAGGTCCAAATACTCGTTGAGGATTAAACAGCTTAAGGATATAAAGTGCTGTGCCACTTGTGGAAAAAATCAAAATTCATATCTGACTTATAAGAACTTATAACCTGCCACATAAATACACACAATTATTGAAAGCTTTTAAAATTTTGAGCTATTTCTGTGAAGAACACATAGGCATTCATGACTGCTGTTATGTTTTATTTCCTCAGAATAATCTTGATAAAACAAGCTTAAAGCCTAAAATGGCTTACTATGCCACTTCTCCAATACAGGCAATGATTTTTATATTTCTTCTAAAATCTACCGAGGAAGCCTCTTTCAGATTTGTATTAGACACTTGAAACAAAGATTTTTATTTATTTATTTTTTAATTTAAACCTGCTAACCAATCTGGGAATATATCCCAAATAGTTTGTGAGGAAAAAAAGGAGGGTATCAGTATTAACATTTTCCTTCTAGTTGTTTTGGCAAACAGTCAAGTATTTAAAGAACTTCATTCACTGACCTTTAAGATTTAGGAACCATGTGGTAAACTACTCTACTCCAAAGCTCGAGGAACTTTGACCTGGGAAGGAAGGAAAACGGAGCAATGAAAGTGATAACATCCCCTCTGGAGAAGTGACTGACCAGTTACCTGCTTTTTAATCATTCACTTAAGAAGCACTATCAAACTACCTGAGATTAGAGCAGGTTCCTGAAAAAGGCAAGTAAACCCTAAGAGCAAAGATGAAAACAGAAGTCAGAAAGGCGAAGATCACCAATAAATTAAATGTTACTTTGCCCTGGAGGGACTTGCCAGTTCCAGCATACCTACTCTGGAAAATAAACCAACTAATTTGTTGTCCCTACAGAGGGGAGCATTTTAAGGAAACTGATTAGAGAGCTTCTCTAAAGAACAACACAAATTACTGTAGAAAACAAATTCTGAACAAAATAGGAGTGAAAATCTCAATAGTTACCAAGAAAAAGAGAAAAGCAAAAGTATGTTAAATATTCTACAAATGGTTACTAAAATGGATTGTCACATACTTCTCAAACCTATGAAATTCCATTTTGTAACTCAGATGAAACCATTCATTTTTTAAGTGTTCACACTACACTCCACCTGACTGGCTAATATCCACCCCACTAGCACCCTGAGGCACAGCCTCAGGGAAAGAAAAGGCAATAGGTGTAGTTCTTAGTGCAGGCCTTGAAGACAAAAGACGTTTTCCATTTGGCACAATTCCCCACACCAAAGGCCCAGAGCAGGGCAGCCACTGGCTCGGTTCTGTCCAAGGCAGCTGATGTTGGACTCTGCAGGAGGCAAAAGACTTCTGCACTACAGAAAGGAGGCTGAGTTACCTCACCAGACAATCCAGTAAGAGGATAAGCACAGGACAGTCAAAGGCAAAAGGAAAGGCCTATCTTGTTTCCTCAAGCTTGCAAGGCTGTTTTACTTAACACTGAAATTTGCTATCAGGACACAGTAATAAACAGCTGAAGGGTAGTAGCTTCCGAAGTCACTTCAGGTGATGTGCAAAGCAACATCTGATCACACTTTTGAGTTCAAGGTCATCCAGTCCAATCCCTAAATTTGTTGTTTAAAACTCAGTTCAACTTTCTGTAAATAAAGCCTGCAACCTCCATTCCTCAGTAAGTTGCACTGTAGGAGCAAAAGAATGGCAGAAGTGACTACCAGTTTATGCAAAATGAAAAGGAACACATCCAGTTTAGACTATTCCTGTCTGCAAGTCCCACCTACTGTAACAAGAAATATCACTGACTACTGAGACTAGGAAAACAAATTTCTATATTGTATACCTTGAATCTAGAATACTACCACAATTTGACTTTTTTCCATATACCAGTAGGCCCCAGTCCAATAAATGAACATTAGTAATAAGAACAGTACAGTTTCATTTATAAAAATGGATTCTTTGTAATTTTTCCATGTCTGGAGAGCAGAAGTAAGGTTGGCCTACTGGGCAGGAAGACTTCCACTTACATGACAGGTAAGGGGCAACAGGATATTTGGAAAAAGGCAACAAGGTGTATGTAAACGATACTGTTCATCCAGCCATTCTGTCTGCACCTGCAGACATCCAGGGAGCAGCCTGCAGAAGAACAGACTGTCTGGTGAGTCAGTTCTTGCCCCTTTATGTAGTATAAAAGGTCGGGGACAAGGTGTAAAGCTCAGAGGACTGTTTGAAAGTAAGAGTTTAATGAGTTGATAAATATACTCCAGATCAATCTGATCTCACTTTTTTTAACTTCAATTATCTCAAAAACATTTAATTTTAAGCTATTATATGGAATTGTCTGACAAATCTGCACTGAGACCAAGAACTGATTGACCTCTTACATGGGGTTCCCTTGCAATGCCTCCTAAAAATTCATCTTTCTTTTTATTAAAAATGCTACCAACACTAGAAACAAATGTCAGTTAAAATTTGTTATGCAATAGATGTTTCTTTCTATATGCCTTACAAACACAGGCAAAGTGCAGTCTGAAAAACGACAGCATGTCTATTTTGTAGGTATGGAAACAGAAGGAAGACAGCACCTCCATCAGAGGACCAGCCAAGTTTGCCAGCTTTCATCCGTACATTTCTCAACTCTCCTCTTAATGAACAYACCCCCCCCACAAAAAAGTAATATACAATCGCCTAAGCAACCCCAAGAAAGAAGGAGAAGCTTCAATCTAACATAAACATGTCAGCTACAACAGATTTTTATGCAACATCAAAATACAAGATGCAATCAGTCAGTAAAAGACTAACGCTGGGATTTTAACAATGAAAAACTCTAATATAATAAAAATGAGTATTCATTTTCTGTATTATGATTTGGGGAGCTATGATGATCATCATATTAAATATGAAGCTACAGTAACCACAGGTATCCAAAATCAGCCAATAACATTGGGGGGCGGGGAGCAGGGAAGGGGAGGAAGAGGAAGATTAGAGGCCCTACAAGTGAAAAGATTTAACATTATGTAAACTTAGTGCTCACTACATAAAGTGCCTTCAAAGAATATTTTCTTCACAGATATTATCCCTGCATAATTTATCATATTCTGTATGGTAATGGTTGTAGACAACCATTAATTTTCTGTATCTCAGTATTTTCAATAAGCTCAGACCCAAAATCAAGTTACCAAGAATTAGCTGAGCCACAGTAGCTGTCTGCACACAGCAACTGCAAGGTAGTTAACTTTGCCTGGCCTACAGAGGTTTAAGATAGCTCGTGTTACTTGTACAGAAGTAAAAGAAACACCATCTTAAAGCAACAATTTCATTTAATTTGTACATTGCTACTTGGTCCTTTTTGTGGCTTTAGACTTTAAATTAACATTGATACACAAAATAGCTTGGAGGTCCAGGCTTCCTTCTAGTAATATGTAAACTAAAAAGCTACTCCAAATTAATTAAAATTAGCTGGTATCTATTCTTAAAAAAAAAAAAAAAAGTGTTATTTTATACTGATGACTATTAGTATGTTGCAATGAGAAGAATATCAGGAAAAAACCTTATTTGATACTGTATGTGCACCTACCAGACAAGTCTCCTGAAGCAATTTGTGAACTGAATTTATACCTGAGAGAATGTAGTATTTCACCTCCGCAGGTGCTTGAAAAAGAATTAAGCAGAAGGCATATGTTCTCCCTCATACTCTTGCAATGCGCTCAGAGGAGCTGCATGATGAAAGGACTGTAATTTCTTTGCTCCTTTGACCAATTATTTTAAGCCCTTTGCAATGCCGTAATTCATTTTTCAAGGTTATGTGAAAGATATTCCAATATGTAACCTATAAATGAATAAGACAATTTTGCACATGTTTCTCATTGAATTCCAGCACTCATTTATACCTTGATCTTTTGAACTCTAATGTTCACCATGGAGATGCACAATACACTTCCCTTCCTCAGAAGCAGAACTTCAGGTCAGATCTGCCATATACAGAATTATTAGATTACAATAGACATGATGATAACTTTGACTTTCAAAAAGAAAACCCAGCCAAACTCTAATTTGCCACAATAATTACTTGTAATTGACGGTATATAGAAAACTGGAACACTTTGTTCAAGGAAATTGGGAACACAATGAGAAGTGTCCTACTGACAGCAAGAACATTCTCAGAACTGATCATTTTCTTCTTCCTTTGAGTTTATGAGAGTACCAAGTGCTCAGAAACTCTGAAAAGGCAAGTCTGGAACAGGGGCAGAAAACATGAGCTATTTTATATCTCCACTTCGAAAGCATTATGTCAAATATTAGAAAAAAGAAAGCAATGCCCCACTGTTACAATCTTTTGAAAGCAAAACTTGTATACAATTGTGGTGCAACCTACAGATACCTCTGACTTACTACATTTACTTACTAAAATCTCTAGATTCTTTTCTTCTGTCTGTAAACTTAGCAACTCTGAAAAGAGGGATTTAAATTTTTGAAGCCTATGATACCAAAAACAATTTAAAATGTAATCGTAAAAGCATTAAAAACCTATTTTAATTTTCAGCTCAGGCCTATCCCATTCCCTAGAAGACCAGCATTTCACACAAGCATGCCCAGTCCAACTACTTCCATAACTTCTTTCACATTTCACCTGCCATACCAAACCTCTGCTCATCAATTTATTCCACATACTGCTCTCTAAAAACACAGTAATCCACTTGAAATAGTCATCTATCAGATTAACTTAAAGATAAACTTTGCTTTGAAAACTGACTAGCTGAGATCAACTGTCTTCTCACTACACAGACCTTGCCCTACAAATTTGCATTGACATTCTGACTTTGGTAGCAAAATTAGTATTCTATTCTCAGACTCAAAGCTGCTAAGGAAAGGTTGACAAATCTGCTCCTTTCCAACTCATCCACAAGGGTTAAGCTCCACAGGACATGGTGGCTGACAATACAAACACAATTAAGGATGACATTTCAACAACAGGAAGTAAGGAGATTCAGAAACTAGCCTCTAAATTCCAGATGACTATTATTAACAAAAATCTGGGTTTGCATCTTTTTGGATCTTATAATAGTTTACAGACAAAAGAGAAAAAAAATATTTATACAGATGAGCCAAGTAATTTTGATACCAAATTCTTGAGACAGTGTGGTCAAAGTTAATCCGTGATCATAATCACCTTCCCAAAGAGATTTCCTAGATTACGTAACTCTTCTGTTTCTTGATGGCAGATAACATCACACATGAACTTCTAAAAAATACATAAGCAGAGCTGTCCTGAACTCTGACTAACAGCTTTACAGCTGTCAGTAAATAGCTGTTCACTTAAAAATTCTGTTTTTCTCCAGATGCACTTTTACATTTAAACATAACATGCCCAATCAACATGTAATATTCTCAATGGAATCTTACTAGAATAGCCCAAAGTTTACCTATAGTTCAAAATTTTTTTAAAAGATATGTTAATCATTCTTTATTTCAAATTGTTCATTCTTATTCATATCTTCCATGAATTTTTTTTCCTTCTTGGCTGGCAGCCAATGGCATTATCCCCTCAAAATGTTTTTTGAGCTGTGGTCTCAGACTGCGCAGCCAATTTTATATCCATAATTCAATTTAGGAATATTTGTTTACAGAGCATGGAACACTACAGTATTATTATACTGAAAGGTATTAATTGTTTGAAGTATGCTCCCACTACCACTGCCTGGGAGAATTTTATCCATGCTGCAGCATTATTGTGTGACAGACAAAAGCAGACACAGAGTCCAACCAGGTTTATTAGCTCAGGTGCAAAACAAAGGCAAAAACTGGTGATAAGACCAGCTAATGTCTAGAAACAGAGAGTGCGCACAGACACTTTCAAATGGTGGAGAGCACCTGCCCAGGTACCAAATGAAGGCACAGCCACAGCCTGGAAACACTGCTGCAGGATACCATGAGCAAAGGAGCACTGCAAGTTAAGGGAGGGAGAATTTGAGAACATGGGAGCCTGTGTCGCCGTGCAGAAATCCACTGGGGTTTACACCAGCAAGCTGGGCTTTCTAGCTCCAATTCAGCAGCAGCATGCTGAACACAGTTGCATTTGAAAAATAGAAAAATTATTCCCTTATAAGATTTGTCTTGATGAAGCTGAAAAACAAAACAAGAAACTAAATTAGAAAGCACGGTCATCCTACAATGAAATCAAGATGTCAAGCCCTGACAAGTTTCRGAACAGCAGAGATTTTTAGCATTCAGTATACAGAAAATATAACAAAGAAGTTGATGAAAGGAAAGAAGCACTGTCAGTGAATACTACAGGTAAGTTACTAGTAGAACAGCGAGGCACAGAAAGACAAAAGGAGCTGAGACAAGCAACATGCACTTGTTGCAGTACTAACTGCAAAAGAGATTACATTTAAACAAAGCTTACAATTCAGAATAAGCAGCAGAGCACTGCTGGGAGTTGCCAATAGCGCTCAATCTCTTGATTCTAATATGCTGTCATTTCTAGAGATACAACATTTTAAATAATATCCTACAGAGCATGGGGGAATGCAGAAGGTCAGGAGGAAGAAAGGTAGAGGAAGAAGAAAGGATGAAATCAAATAAAAACAGAGAAAGGCATAAGCTTCTATCTGCAGATATGTTTTCACAGAAACCATGAGGTTTAGTATAAAGATGAGTTGTATATGTTTAAACATCCTGAATGCTAGTAAGTCAAGCTTGGCTACTGGGCCCAGCCATCCGCATGCTAACCCAGAGACTGAAGCACATTTTGTGGCCCATGCTGGCAGCTGCTCAGAGCCAGTTAAAGAACCGAGGTCTAGGTTTCTGTAATGGGATACGAAGTGTGTGCAAACGATCCCGTACTGCAGTAACGGAATGGAGATTCTCTCTCTCAYGGACTAGAACAAACAGTGAAAAACTTATTCTTTTCTACTGAACACTCTTCCTGGTACAGCAAATACCCAAGCTTTAAATTTGACATTCAACTAGATCAGTAAGGTCAATAAGCTTATCTAAGAAAAATGGGAGTCTAACCCTGTTTTGCAGTAAAGTATTTCAMCTGCTTTGTTTTTAATAGTTAATGAAGAAGTTCAAATTCTACTTAAAATGTTAATACATAGCTCTGTAGTTGTATTTAGAACCATCTGTGTTGTAATCTACAGTCAACGCTATTACTCATGATGAGTGTAGGCTGAAACTCTTGATAATGGAAAAATCTCAGATTACATGGTGTACACTAGGGAGTGTGTTGCAGACATACCCAGTCACAGAATCAACACTACAGAGCCAACTGGGTGTCTCTGGACAGTGAGTTCCCACACTCTGAGTTTTAGGAGACCTCATTAGCTTGGGCTCATTATTTGAACACGTGCTCATTCTGTACTGCATCAGAACTAGTAGAACAGCAGCGGAAGCCCACACCTGCCTACTTTTGCCCCTTCCTGTCCCTAGCACTGCTAGGGATCACCATCATTGCCACCCTCTCCCATTTCCAAGTTCACAGGGACAGTCACAAACACCAGGTACAACAGAATTAGCACTGAGCACAAGCTAACGAAGTCTTGCTAGATGCAAGCTTGCCATCCACAGTTGCCCAATACTTGCATTGTGCATCCTGGTTGCAAGTCCAGCATTGAGACTTCTGAACTGACCCTGCATGGGAGACAGCGAGGCCTTGCCAGGCTTATCTGCTAAAGGTCCATGCGACAGAAAGGCAATACTTCTGTTTCAGGAGCTGCAACTCAGCTAATTATCTCTGCCATAAATAACCCACAGCCTAGACTACCTACCTAGAAATTTGCCTGCATACTGAATACAGTTATGCAAATACAAGCTAGAAGAGAAAGTAGAAATACATGTGATCTCTTAAAATGTTGGCAAAAATTCTTACAGGAGTGTGAAAAGTCATATGTTAAGGAAGAAGAAAGGTTCAGAATAAGTAGGTCGATTTGCAGCATTGTGGAAAGTAATATGAAAGTTTCTGAACTCTGACAGGCATTATATTAATTAGTGATCTGAGAAGGCAAATAGCAGTAGTGAGGTCAGCAGGTTTTTGTTAGAAAAGTTAAACTGAGAATATGAAGGAGCAAAGTAGGCTAGTAGCAAAACAGCAAACAAAATTCAGGTTTGACAAATGCAGAATTAAATTCAAAACTCTTTTCAAATGAAATTTATCACATGAACTTTCTAGTATAGCTTTCCCACTCTGGACATCATCACAAGTAATTTTACTAAAAGTCAGCAGCAGCAGTTCTCAGCAACTTTCAATACAATAAGGACTCAGCTGTCTCCTTTCTGCTTAAATAGCAGTTCTACTCCAAAAAAAAAGACTAAAAGTCACATTTTCTCATTAGTTACTCCAGACCAGTTCACAATTTATTTTCAACTACTACATCTGCAAACTCAGACCTGAAAGTAAAAGAGCAAGAGTAGAAAGAAAAGGGGGGAAGCTGCAGCTAAAGTAAGTATTCTTTGTCAGACACTCTTAGACCAACAGTACCGAAGCAAAGAAGCGACCTGCTTCATATGGAAAAGCAAAGTTAAAAAAAAATAAAAGTTGTAGAATGATTTTGAAAAGACTCAAGAATTGCCCAATATAGATTTTTAAGAGAAAAACAAACAAAAAAAAGCACGTAGTACCCTCTTCTCTTTCCATTTACAGCAAGCTTTCTTTAGGGAATTCTATATTTACCTCATATTTTAGATGTAAAGTAAAATGATAATTTTAACAGGATTTCAAATACGCAGCTTTTCCACTGCTATTTGGAAAAAAAAAAAGTTTCCTAGGCTAACCAAACGCTCACATTGAGCTTTACCAAATTCTGACATTGCTCATTATAGCTTCTAGCCAACAGATTGTCAGACTCTTAAGTTATCAGTCTTAAACAATGGCATGAATGTTTCTTAAAAATAAGAAAACGAACTCTAAATTAGTTTGATTTTTCTTCCTTTTCCTACATAACACAACTGCATATTATCATTAACATTTTAAATATCTTTCATTTATATCACTGCTGATGAAAAAAATCTACCTTCAAAATTTAATTATGCAATATCTTTTAGAATAGTATCTCATTTCAAAGTATAAAGAGAAAGACTTTGCATTTATTTTCCTCTTTTTTAATCACAACAAAGGCAAATAGACAAGAGGTCACTTATGCCATTAGCTTACTTGCCTCTGTCTTCTCTGAACTATGATGAAGATGCAGAAAAATTGAGAAAAATGTAAGCATTTAAAATTCCACTTTTAAAACAGTAAGAACCTCCAGAAATCCTACACCATCCTTTTTGACAAAGGATGAAAGATTAAGATGAATTGGTTTGGAGTGATTTTCTTGAAACACATTTACACATTGATCATGTGAGTGCAAGAGTATTTCCAAAGTCTACTTGAGTCAGTCTTGCAGACAAGCCATGAAATTTCTTTCTTACTCAGGTAACTTAAATTCTAAAACAGCAACCGATAACGTGGGTAAAACCATACAGCAGAAGAACAGTAGCTCGGAAAACATACTAGAATTGCAAAATGCTGAGAACMTTCAGTCACCTCAACATTGGGGATCTGCACTTCTGTGTTTAAACTAGCACAAAGTTGCAAGATGTCATTCTGCAATGAGCAGTTGCTGCTGAAATTTCAATAAGGTGGACCACATTCCTCAAAACATATGTAAAGCTATCTGTGAGGATCTGAGGGACAGAACATCCACTGCATTCTTAAAAACGGTAAATAAAAATATCAAGATACTGGTTGCAGAGCAAAACCTTAAGAGAACACTTAAGTGCTGTATCTTTAAAAACCTTTTAATTGTCTTTTTGACTGACATACAAGTGTTTCTTTTGAGTGAATTATTTCACAGCCAGTTTACACACAGATTTCCAATCATGACAGATGTTTAATGCAATATATGAGAGAAATTCAATATTAAAAATATATTACAACCATGCAAACAAATTTAGGAACATAACATGCGAACTTAACTGCAATGTTATAAACACCTCAAACAACAAAAACACTGGGTATTTGGAAGTTCTTGACTTGCAAGGCAAGCTGTCCAGTGTTCAATGGTCTGTGTACCTGAACTCATTTTCCTTTTTGTTTTCAATTTGGATCTTAACCAGGGTACACATTGAAGAATGCAGCATTGCCTCAAAGACTGCCAGTTTCTCATGCACAACATTTTCAATAGGATGGGAGAAAAGCTTATGGGATACCAATTTTTTTTTCCAGCATCTGCATTGTTTGAGGAGTTTCATCATACTGTTGAGCATCCATTTCTGTATCTCACTTCTACCTTTCCTTATCCTTTCAATTCTGGTCCCTAAGTATCCTTTCCATATATTCTACCGTGTCAGCAGCAAATCCATTAATGAGCCATCTTCAGCATTTCCTTATGTGTCAGCTTCTCCACAGATGCTGAAGTAGCATTTCTCAAGGACATTCCAATCAAGAACACATGCAGGACAGAGACAAGGATTAGATTTGCATCAGAAGAAAGAACTATCAAAAACTTTCCTCTTTTAAGTTTAATGAGAACTATGGAAAATGCCAGATTGTTTTCTGTATAGTTTGTTCCAGAATAGCTTATCAGCTGTGGTCATGTTAAGAAGCTCCAAAATGGCAAAACCAAAATGGCCCAAGTTCTGTGATACGCTTCTAACTGCATCTTCAGAACCATCTTTTTATCTCAGTACAGTGCAATAGCAAATTGCTGGAGACCGCAAGTGGTTTCTGCTCTTACTCCATTATATAACCTCCAAGTTCTCTTTATAAAGACATTCAAATCTAACTACTTGCTGAGCATTCAGAGGATATGTAACTAATGCATTAACCTCTTCAGTTGTGTACACAAAATAAACAAACATTTATTTTATTGCACCAAATGGCTGATTTATGTTTCAGCCTGGTTTCATTGGACAAAATCTTCCAAAAACAGATTTAAGTCTAAAGGAATGAGCACAAAACGGAATGACAGCATGGCATGACAGGAAGGAAAAAAAAAAAWATCAAAAAAATATCAAAACGCTTAGGACTTGCATCATTCAGGGAGGTCGCTACTCAGCCAACACAAATCTGGAGCACTTCAAGCTTACATCATATTGCATAATTTAAAAAAAAAAAATCACATCAACACATGTTGACAAAGAAGCTTTCCAGAGTAGACCAGAATGCTTCTCATTCAGGGAAGTAAAGCATCTTTGTCAGTAGAAAACTTCTACCAGCATGCTCTGTACCTCCACTGGAATGCTCTGTTGACTTATCTTCAGCTAAAAGTCATCTAGTGTAAAACAAGCCTTGGCTTTTGGATCACAAAATAAAATTGATTTTGAAGTAAAATTCAACAAAATAAGAATTCAGATGTATTAAAATCCACATTATAACCACTGCAAGTCACTGTACAAATCCATTAATTTTGCAGATAAGAAACTTTGCCTTCCATCACACCCAATCCAAGAAAGACCTTCTCAGCTACACTGCAGGTGATTTAATTTTAACCATGAAGGCAGAAGAAAAGCAGAACTTGTGTGGGAAGAAGTGCCAACTACTGTAGTTTCTTATTTAAGATCTACTGCTCCTTGTCATCATACGACAAATATTAGGCAAAACAGACACCTCCACATGCTTACATATATTGCTTGGAAAATTATTCTAGCAGCTCAGGAAACAGATTCAGAATTTTGAAGCCTTAGTGTAGAAGTTTAATCCCATTGGAGGCTTTTGAGCACTACTGACTTGGAATTTATGTTAATGCATGAAAAGAGACTGAGGAACAATAACTGTAAGCTCAATAAATGGGAAATCATGTATGTTCTTTCATGTTGCTTGCAAATCTAAAATATTCTCTAGTACAATAGATTTTAAGGAAACAAGCATTTAAGTGTTGGCATCTTCAGCAATGTGYTTTTAAAACAAAATATCACATTATTTAGACAACATCATACTACGACTTTCTATAAAGCTTACAATTAACAACGCATCCTGGTAGTTTTTAATATACTAAACACTATCTTCATAAATACATGCACAGGTAAACATGCCATCCCAGCCACAGCAGGTGACTTGACTCGTAAAATGCTTTAAAATTCTTGAGATACACACACACTGCAAAGAGAAGAGGCAATAATGTCATGTATTTCAAGTAAGCCAGTACTAGCATACTATCCATGTTGTCATTACATGCAAAGAGGCAGCAGCATAGGTTTGGTGTGGGCTAGCATCTAGAAAACAGACCATAGGTATGTACTCTATTGCTAGTATACAATAAGCCTGTTTGCTATGTCTTCATCATTATTATCCATGTTAGCTACCATACACTAACATAAGCATACTAGCAATGTTTCAAACACACCTTTTCACCACTGTGCAAATATGCCCCAAAATAAGTACAGTACCATTACTGAGCACTAAAATCTATTCATAACTTAATCTGTCAGAAGAGTAATTGAGGTATAAATCTTTGTCCTGAGCTATTTCTATAACACTCCAGTAGCAAGTAAGTTAATAGAGAATAACTACTTATAAATTATTAGTGACTAGGGTTTGTTACCATATGATAGCTGTATGGTGATCTACGTGAGATGAGATGGTACATTCAGATTAGCTCCTACTGAAAAGGTTACACCTCACAAGTCACTGACATAACATTACTTAAGGAAGATGCAGGTATATCCAGTAAGGATATATACACTTAGGATATCTCTGTTTAGAATGTACCAAAATGACAAATAAAGGTTGAGGTTGATGACTAAGGAATTTATTACTTCAGGACATGGTTATGAATTTCATTAATTTAAAAAGCCTCACTTATCAAAACTTCAAATTTTATATTAAATGGAAACTATCAAAAATARAGTCCAGAACTCCACTAATCAATTAGTGATAACTAATAACTACTAATAACTTTAACTAATTAACACTAACCAAGCATAACAGCTTCAGAAAGCCACTCACTCCCCTTTCCCAAAAAAAGAGAAATGAAATAAAGGTACACTTTCCATGGCCCTGACAATAGCTTATGTAACTCCTACTCTTCACCAGCACAGATATCTTGAGCTCATGTCATTGATTTTTAATTTCTGTCAGCAATGCATTTTCCTGCCTTTGCTGTCTCATATACTAAACTTTCAACCTGCTTGTTGCTAACTCACCAAGCTCCTCCCTCAGCTCCCATTCAATATCCGTCACACACCACAGAAAGACCATACGGACATGCACCAGGAGCCCAAGTTCCAACAGACTTCAAGCTCTGATGACCAATTTCATATCAAAGTCATATAGCAGCGACTGAACAAATTTAAATCCTTTCCATGTCTCTCGTAAGAGACAGCAGTACTACTTCCAGCCAAAAGCATGGCTGTTTTAGTTAACTTGGTGCTTCAGGTCTCAAGTTAACTTGATACTGAGTTCTTGCAGTGCAAATCATCACACAGTAGGGTTTTTTTCTTTGTCTGTGCATTTAGTGAACATGTACAATTCTCCCTGTCTCCAGCAGACACTTTCACACTTCCTTTAACAGCCTTCTAGACATTCTGCAGCTGGTAACAGACATCCTAACACAAAATACGAGGAATTGAGCAATCAGAGAAGTTATTCAGTTAAACAACAGAATCTGTTCAGCATTGCTGCAGCAGCTGACATTTCACTATAATCGACAGTAACTGTTTCCTTTAATAGATTCAAACCATGCCCAGTGTGGGCCAAACAAGCCAAGAACTACTTTCCCACCATTAAGGACAGTCTTTCCACTGGCAACACAGCCAATGAGGTGACTGCCACTACTGGCACTCAGTTTTCACCCAATTTTAGAGGAATAAAGGACTTCAAACCTGATAACATCTCATAAACACACTGGCAGCAAGTACATTCCTCAGTTTAAAGATTTAGCTCTAATCTTATTACTAGAACTATCATCACAGTGACACTCTGAATAATATATGCTAGCCTAGGTATACTGCATTGCAGAACTGAGACCAAGCAGGAATTCACATTATCACCAAAAATATACACAAAAATTTGCATCCCAATTCTACGGAGTTTGTAGACCTCACTGAATGGAAGCTTGTGTGTACCGCTTCTCTCTGAGTCAAAGTTTTGGGGAAGGGTGACTTTTTAAGTATATGCAGAAGAAATTTGAATCTAGGCCACACCAGAGGCACTACAATACTTTACAAAATGACATTTGTAAAACTCTTAAATTACAGCGACTCCAACCAGAAGTCTGAAACCTTACCACATGCACATTCAATAGACCTGCTAGAGGCACAACAAGGCAAAGGCAATTCTTTGTTTTCAAACATGAAAACTGTCTTTATTAATTATATCAAAGGGGCAATGAAGGCAAAAGATTAAAACTTTTCCTTTAGTCCCCTACTAAATACAGAAGAAAAGCATGTCTAATGGCCTGCTAATCTTTTTTAAAAAAGCTTTTCAAGTTCCATTGTGTGAACATTTCCAACACCACGCAACAGAAAAATTGGATAGGTTCAAAGCTGAAACTCTCATTTCACAGTGTTCTACATAGTAATATTTTAACACAATGCTCAGTAACCCAAAAGTACAGAATGGCTACAAAGCAATGATTGCCTAATTAACCAAGAACGGTTTTCCTTTTCTTCAAATACTTGATCTATTTTTGTTCTGAAATACTGCCAGCTAAGTACTCCTAGCTGCTCACCCACAAACCCAACAGCCTCCAATGGCAGTTTCCTTTAGCAATGCCATTTAAAGACCAAAGCACAAGGTCCTAATAGCTGTCTGGATTTTATAAACATGACAAAAGAATGGCTGTTCCTTTTACTACACCTTCAGGACACCTTAAAAAGAACATGCCACAAACCTATAACCCAAAATACCGTGTGTTTCATTTTGTTTCAAATTACGTGGAATTTAAGAACAGCAATTTTATGGAACTGAGTCTAGTGTCCTACCTGAAGCATGAATGAAATAAAGCATTGCAGAAATAATTCTGAAATCCCTTTTCCAACAACATATTTTGTAATTCAGGCACACCTTTTCCATAAAGATTAAAAGCTAACAGTTCACATGCTGAACATTGACACCTAACAGGAATACTAATGGAAGAGGTCAAAGTCAGTTTGCTTTTACAGTTTCCTATAGCAAAGGTAATGGTCGCCGCATGCTGTTATTTTATCATCTATCTCAGATGGATGATAATTTGGAGTATATGCATCTAAGCCACCACCTTGTCGAGCATTCCTTCAGATACAGAAATAATTTGCAGCTGTCCAATTTCAGCTGTCATCTTCCACAAGGTTCAGTTTAAAACAGGGACCATTGCCACAAATGAACATCCTTTCCATACAACAGCATCCTTTTCACTTCTGATGCTGTTCAAAGCAATAAATCAAAAAAACCCCGTATGAACAACTACCTACTAAAGACCATTCAGAATCATGCTTTCCCCAATGGAAAATGGGGCGGGGGGAGCAGGGAAAGGTGAAACAGAGCTGTTATCTAAAAACAAGACTTTGAGGATAAGCTATCTAGGGATAATGAAATCTTTGGAAGTATCATGGCCTACAAAAACTGGATAAATAACTGGGAACAAGTTGGAGGGGATCTATTTTATTAAAGAACTCAAAAAATATATATATTCCACAATCTTTAGCGATTTAACAATATTAAAAAAAGTTCTCCCTAAGTAGCATTTGGCCTTTGCACTATTCACACTATTCATCTGTTACCTAAAAGGTGAAGGAAGAAGACAGAGCAAACAAGTCTTAAAATATGTTTCCAGAAAAGAACAAACTAAGCCAGGAAGAAAGATGCTTTCTGAGAAAAATGGCAATTTCTTATTCAGCTCCACACTCTGATGACTTCTTACTGATTTTCTGACCCCAGATCTTTAATAACACCAGGTTTGTACATGACTACTATGCCTTAATGGAATAAATTGCCCAACAGATGATTTTTCTTTTTTGTTTCAGTCAAACTACATAGTTGAAGTAGTATTTCAGTTTTACTGTCTCCATAGTTCCTTGTTTATTTCAGTCAAGACAAATATTTTGTTTATTAAAAAAGGAAAGATCATGTCATGAAGAACTGTTGTCAGGGAACCAAAACAAAACTTTTCTTTTCAGATCCTATGTTCTTAAAAAGTGAAGCTGAAAGGCAAGGATTGGGGAAAGCATATCTTCACAATCAAATGCAGAAGAGGCACCTGGCAAAATCTATCTGGTTTTTTATACTAAAAAAAATAACATCTGTAATATGAAGTAGAATCTTTTACAGGCCCAGAGAGAAGTGTCAGAGTTCTATTTTAAAAAAAAATCACTCAAATATTTTGTAAGACTAACTCCATACAATATTTAGTATTTATATTTTCATACCATATCTTATTGCAAACAACCAGATACAAATATTTATAGAAAGACAGATATACTGCTGGCTTTGAAAGGTAATACCTGTTTCTGAAAGACTATTGGTTGGAATAATTATTTCAGAAATAATTTAGTACAAGAGAGGAAATTCAGATTCATAGGTGAAGACAGACAAAAATCATAGGGTTCCCAGAAAGACAAGATGTTGTCCATTTATTTCTGGGGGAGAAAGGGAAACCCATGCCAGTTTGGGAGAGGAAGAGGATAGAAGACAGGAGAGGGAACTAAAACAACACATAAATACACATATTGCCCAATATAAAGGAAACTACTGCTACCAATAATAGTAAAACAAGGGTTCACAGAATCGCAGAATGGTCAAGGTTGGAAGGGACCTCTGGAGATCTAGTCCAACCCCCCTGCCCAAACAGGGTCACCTGTAACGGTATGAAGTCCAACAATCAACTTACAAAAACTTTGCCAGCACCACAGAGATTATACCTGATACCAGCTAATGAAAACTATTCCCTTCTGAACTCTGCCTAATATTACTTCCATTGGTGAAGGTTTTCCTGTACCTTTCGGACTCAGATTGTTAGGTTTTTCTAGATTCTCTTTCTTCTTTGTTAGTTTAGAACCCTAAAAATCATCAGCCTATGGAAAATGACAGGCCTGCTGCTTACAAAAAGAAATGTATCAAATTGTAACAAATTGTATTAACAGCTACTATTTTGTAGCTTTTTTTGTTAAGGTATGAATACAATGTAGTCTAGTTGTTACAACAGGGAGTTAGAAACCCTACTCTAAGTTAGGGTTATAACTTGCTGCTTTACCACCAATACAGCAGATGAATATTTGGACAAATGACAGCACCGCTTGGATTTTAGGCTTTTTTCACAGCTTGTAAAACTGTCACTACTTGCTCATGTAAAATCATTCAGAAGTTTAATATTAGAACATGTACAATTAGAGACTGATCAACAGCATGTATCCAAACTTAGGTTTAATTCAAAAACAAATCCATACTTGTAGAATAGACAAAGCTAATAAAATTGATTTTCCTAACCTTGGATATTCTTTCAAAAGCAAATCTTATAATGTTACAACTATGAAAGCACTACCTAACTTTACTTTAGAAAATTCAGTTATTACATTTAATATTATAACTGTGAGTACAAAGCAAACAGAGAGCATGGTCCTGAAATCCACCCCCACCCCTTTCTCCTCCCTAAACTACAGCTTCTTGGCTTCACCTCAATTAAGAAAGCAGTCCTGGAAACAAAACTTGCTTTAGAAAGCTACTTATTCTTATTCCGAAGTGCAGTACAAACTTCTACTTTCATTCAGCTAAAAAAGGAAATTTCCATATAAAAAGCTAAAAGGTTAAAAAGGGAAGGGCAATTCTAAACAGAATATTAAAATAATGCAATATGGTAGCAAAAGACCAATTAATCACTTTAACAAGTGAAATCATTTTTGTAATGACATGGTTGCTCTGAAAGAAAAATCCAGTTGCACTACATAAAACCAAGCTACACAAAGAAAACCAAAAATCCATTTGACATCTCCAGCCCTGCTGAGGCATTAATCCAAGTACAAACAGCAACTACTCAGCAATTCAGAGCCCATTTATATAGACATTTTATTTGGGTACACTTAGAAGAACAGCAGAATTCATCCTTCATCATGAGAAATTAAACTATTTCTCTTAGGTAAAAATGTAGAAATCAACTGATTAACTTTAAATAAAAATTAAGAATCGTTACAAAGCACTAGAAAGTCCATGAAGCATCTCAGTAGACTGTACACGACAACCACATACGGAAAGTATCCAAATTGTATTTCTGCATCAGTGAGATTACTTCTGAGCAGTATTTTTGATCAAGTATTTCCAATCCGTTCATGTCAGACAGTTGTTTCCTTCAACACACAAGTTAAACATTTAACAGACAGCCAAATTCCAATCTCACAGTGTGCTGCAAGCAGGGCAGCTATCACCTGCCAACACAGCTATCGGCTGTGGGGTTGCACACAAGTGTCAGAACTCACTCATGAGACTCTTGGCACAGAACCAGCAGCCAATGCAAACTAAGTAAGAGAACATATACATGTTACAGGTATTAAAGCCAGATAAGCACAAGCCACACAGGCTCTAAGAAGGCAGAGAATCACTGTATAGTCTTCCTAAACACCTGCAGACCAATTTGCACAACAAGCAAAATTCACACATCATAGGCTCTTTGTTGAAATAATCTGTCTCTTAGACTCCTTATCGAAACAATAATTTTTAAAACTTGATTCTGTTCTTGCATTGTAAACTCTCTATTCATTTTATGTTTCATACCTGCCAAATCCACTCACTTTAAAGAAAGTTAATATTATTCTTATTGCAGTAGTGTTGTGATGGACACCATATATACACTTCAATAAACAGAGGGGGGAATATTCTAAAATAGAAGTCTCAAGAAAAACAGTATTTCCATTATACAGATGGGATGCTAAGCCACACAGAGGCAGTAAGGCTTGTAGAAGACCACACAAAGATCTGTGAAAGAAGCAGGAAGCAAGCACAGATCTTTCAAGTCCCAGCCCAGCACATTAGCCATAGTAACAGTTCAGAAGACAACGCAAGTTGGATTTAAGTTAAATTGATTTGATTACAGCTACAATCCAGCATTTGGATTAATGTGAGAAGGTCTTCATGTAAAGTCTTGGACCTTTTCTATTGGAAAACAATGAAAACCTGACATATCGCCTTTGAGAAAACCCAAATCCTCACGCTACAGTTTCTTCACAACTCCTACCAACTCAATCAAAAATATCCTTAATAAAACTTAAACAGTAGGAACACATTCAGATGAAAATGGCTATAACCATGCAAATGATTTCACCCTTCTTAGAATTAAATATATTCAGCAGACCAAGTAAGCTGAGTAGTCAACAGGTAACTGAAGAGATAAGCATACAATGTAACTTTTCCTCTCACACTTCCCTGTCTTTCCCCACACTCCCTCAAAGGAAAAAAATCTTTTCCTGTTCCGATCTATTTTTACAGTCTAGTGCATTGGTATTTTGGAATATTTCCAATGGTATTCTTTACTGGGGCATCATAACTGAATGCAAGATTTCAAAATTACTTTAGCATATTCTCATAGGCTACTTCAGAGAATAACACTGAGTTAACAAAGGATCTAGCAATTACAGATACAAATATGTTAAAACCTAGTAAAACAAAACTTAAAAAAAAAATACCATTGCTAGCAGAAAATCCAAATTCTGCTTTTTGTTTCCATAAATGAAAACCCAGGTTATATCAACACAATAGCATTCTGCACTTAAGGGAAATTTCTGAAAACACTGTGGACAGTCACTGTAATTCCTAATCCTATTGATTATCTAATGAATATCTTATTTTTTGAGCAGTTAATCAAGAACCAGCTTTTAAACTCAGGAGGCCAATAGTGATCTTATGCCTCCACAGCTCCATTTGTTTACCTCCAGTTCCACTCGGGAAGCAAGGAAAGGGTGAAAGGTCTAATTGTCATTTCCCAATAACACGAGTCCAATGAAGCAGTTCCTGACTGACACTTGTGCTCGCCCTTGCAGCGCGAGGCCACCACATTGTTCCCTCAGCCCATTCCCTCTCCATCGCAGCCTTCGAAAGGCACCGAGCAAAAACTTTACAGCACTGCTGCTCCTTTAACAAAACCACACGAACCATCTGCTGCCTAAAATCCAAAGCTGGAGAGGGTGGGGCAGGAACTTGGGACAGGGTGTGTGGGTTTTTGGTTTTTTTTTTTAATGAGTAGCACGATTAACTTTGATTTTTTTTCTTTCTTTTTTTTTTTTTACCTTTCTCCCTGCTTGGTGTTGGAAGGCGGAGGGTGAAGCACAGTCTGATTCCCTTCCATCTCCACGATACACTTGGTATTCAGGTCCAGCTCTGCGAGGCAAGGCGACAG
>NW_020447852.1:1089730-1105213 GCF_003343035.1 Apteryx rowi | reverse complement strand
CGGCGGGCGGCCCCGCTCAGCGGCAGCGGCGGCTCGCAGTCTCGCAGCGCCGCGCACAGCGACACGGCGCAGCGCCAACGTCCATGCCGGGCCGAGGCAGGCGGGGAAGCGGAGGGGCGGCGAGGGAGGCACGGGAGGAGGGTCCGGCGCCGGGGAGGGTGGCGGCGGCGCAGCCCCAGTCGCCTCCCTCCTCAGCCGCGCCCCGCGCCGGCACTGGCGCTCGCTACCGACAGCCTCGTTTGCATAACCGCGCCCGCCGCCGCCGCGCCCGCCGCCGCCCCGCCAATCCCAACCGCCATCTTCCGCCGCGCTGCCGAGACTGCGGCGCGCGGGCAGGCGGGCGGGGGGCGGGGAGAGGCCGCACCGCCGGGAAGGGGCGGAAGAACCCGAGCGCCTTCGGCAAGGGTAGGGGGGTGAGCGCCCATCCCCTCCCCGGACAGCCGCTTGGCCCGAGTGAGCATGCGCAAGGTCCTCTGCTTGCAGTGGCGAAAGGAGCCCCGAGGTGGCGCTGCTGCGCCTCTCTGCGCATGCGTAGAAATGGCGGTGAAGCCACGCGGGGCGCTTTGCCCTGACGTTGTCCCCGTCACGTGATGGAGGGGGGCGATGAGGCGGTGCCAGGGCGGGGTTTTCAGGTGGTGCGGCACAAGCTGGTGGCGCGACGCGGCGCGTTTGGGGGGCTGTGGGCTCGGGGATGTTTCCCGCTGCAGCCTTGTGCCGGACTTGTGCCCCTCCGTTCGCGAGTCTGCCTCAACGGCCCGCCCCGGGGCCCCGCAACAGGCTCCCCGCCGCGGCGGTTTCCGTTGGGCGCCTCCCCCGAGGCCGTTACGCGGGCCTGCCTCGCCCCGCCGCCCGCCTCGCCTGGCGTGTTCTCCCTCCTGTTCCTCCCCCTCCCCCTTTTTAAGCCTAGATCCCAGGTGCAAGAGGAAGTTTCCAGCGCGATTGTAACACGGTGAACTTTCTCTCTCGAAATAAAGGTTGCCTGCTTGCTCTGCAAAAGATGAGGTGCGACCAAAATGTGAAAAGCAATGTAAGAAACAAGAAAAAGCAGCATTTAAGGCCAGGTAAAGTATTGGGAATGATTGTGGGTACTGTCCAAGAGAGAGGTTGTTAAGCAGGATGGGATGGAAAGGTGAAGGATGAGACTGAAGGAGCAGGGTGTTGTGCAGAGGCATGCAGAGAAAATGTTGGCCAAAAAAACTGGGACAGTGATAAAGAGGTTGACAGTTCCAGATAAGTTGGATATAAATTTATGCGATTCACGTGTCATTTTAAAGTTGACCAGATACACATGAAGAACTTCTGGTTGGGTGGAAAGGAAGGGAGCTTGCTGCTACCAGCTCTTGATGAGCAGAGACCTCTGAGGACACAGCAGTTTGGGAGCAGACCCCTGCCCTGTCGGGTGTCACGTGGTTAACAGAAGACAGCATGTACCTGGCCTTCCCCCTTCCTGTCTGGACTTGTGCAAGCATCTGCCAGGCTCCAGAATCTCAAAGTAAAAATTACAGGAAATACATGAATATTAGGGATTTTTTTTCTGAATGAGATAACTGTGTTTAGAAACAAGAAGAAGGATTCTTCAAAGTTTTAGGCTGAATGGAAATGGACATACTGAAGGAGTCAGCTGATAAACATTAAATTGAGAGTCACTGCTATGATTTGTGAAGATTTATGTTATCACCACAAAGCCACTGAATTATCTCACTGGACAGCAGGTTACATGGAACTTACAAAAGATCACAATGAAAAATCCATAAACTGACCAGAAATAAATATTTTGGCATTTGGGGAATTTTTGGACAAAAGTTACAGAATGGTCAATTAGAAAATAATTGCCTGGTACATTCCTGGTGCTAGCACTGATGACCTAGGTAACTGTGTATTTTGCACATGTTTAAAAGGCTTGGACCTAAAGGTTACAATCAGATAAAACTACCCCATTCTCGGGCTGGAATTTATGTCCTTAGAAAAGGGCTGTCTGTGAAATGTTGAGAATGCTCATATGGTGCTTCTTTTCCAGACAACAACTGGCAATTAAGTGCCTGCCCAAATACCACAGGAAAGAGTTGAGTCCATTCACTAGTAGTGAGTTCAGCATCAAGGAAAAACATTATAAACACTAGTGCATTATCCCAGCAACCAGGAGCTCCAAGGATGGCTTAGCATTCAATGGATAAGCCAAGAAAGATTTTTAGTAAAACTGCAGTAGACTTATGATCCTCTGATAGCCTTCTTTTTGAAGTATCATTAAAACTTTGTTTTTTTCCCAAAAGTGTTTCCYAAGCTTCAGGAAAATATATTCCATGGAATCAGTCCATATCATCTAATGCAACTAACTGGCAGGAAATCCAGACCCAAAATAGTGATATCGGTAGCATTTTGCTTACTGAAGAGACAGGTTAAAACCCAGCTGGGATTATTCTGTCTACTCTGAGGCTAAACTACTGTAAGGAGAATGGGCTAAACAAAAAATGATTAATAGGTCGTTGCCATGAGAAATAGCAGACGTTTCAAAAAGAGGTAAAAACAACTGACGGTACTGAGAAGGTACAGAGTCATGTTATTTCTCCCCCTACCCCCACTCCCTCTGGGGCCAGCCAGAAGAGTTTTGGGTAGTGAGTGACTGAGAAGAACTGAAAGCAGAGAGGAGCCTGAAACATGTCTGGAGTAGGTCCCGTTGCCCCTGAATGGCCAGTGATTACAGGAATGCTGAAAGGAAATGTGAGATATGCACTTAGCATGGTGAAAGAGAAACTTTACCAAATAGAGTTGGGTATCTGGAGAATGACACTAGCAGTAAACCTCTAGAGCTGGCGCACGCTGATTTCTTGCCTGTAGAAGTAGGCATCAGGAATGAAGTTTGTTGTGAAATGCATCATAAGTATGTAGTTCAACCATGAAAGAAAAGGAGAGATGTTGAAATGAGACATCCTACCTATGACTGTAAACTGTAAGAACCCAGATCAAAGTAAGTGCAGGCTTGACATAAGGCATGATGTCTGAAATGACTGTGCAAAAACTGAGTTCTGCAAAACTTGGGTATTATTGGGAATGATAGCCAAGATATTTTGGGAAGATAGCCAACAGATGGAAGGAAAAATATTCCTTCCATCTCTATTGTCCACCTCTTAGTGGAAAAATATATCAATGCAAGATTATGTAAAAACAATGGCATTTGCTGAAGGGAAACTAAAGGGAGTCTTTATGAGATTGTCTATGATTTTGGCTTTGGGAAAAGTCTTGAAAACAAATTCTTGCTAACGTCTGGAATAGGCCTCTGAAAGACATTCAGCCATTTGCAGGTGCAGTAAGCCAGCCATGCAAAGGAGTTTGAAAAGCGAAATGCAACCTATTTTGTCCTAATATAGACTGTGGCTGTTCTCTTCTTGTGAAATTCTGATTTCTCCTGATGTAAGCTAAATGGGAAAAGGATTTTTGCTCTTTGATTCATATCAGCATGTCCAGAAAAACTACTGCCAAGAATGACATGCTGGTTCCATAACTTTTTCTGTCCTTTTGAGGAAGGGTTTTTGGCAACGCCTATATCAACACCTGACAACATCTGTTAGGCAGCGTGCATGTAGCAGAATGGGTTTTGGTCTCCTCTGAACCTTTGTCATTACAGCAGAATAGGAAGGGGCTTATGTTAGAGGGGTCCCATTAGATCTTTCATCATAACTAGCTCAAAGAGCAAGCTATGCTTGACAGAATCATCAGGCCTGAAAAAATTATTAGTTTTTCATGGACTTGGATATTACAACTGGTGTGTAGGTATAGATATATCTTGCAGTATTGGAAAACAGTTTTTAAGGTCCTGTAAGAAGGAGAAAGAAATAATGGACTTGATATAAGAGCCAGAGTGTATGTTCCAGGATAGCAAATTCTTGACTGTGTAGGTAGGGGGATATTAGCCCTTTGGTCAAAAGATCAGTGGAAAAGAGTTTACCATGACCATCTTTCAAGCAAAGAATAGCCAAAAGCTTTTTCAAAACCTCACTGGGCAGAAGCTCCACACGGTCAGAAAGTCTTTACCACCATCTGGAAATGAAACAGAAGCCAAATAATCAAGTCTTCATTTGCATGTGTGTAACTTCTTATTCTAGTGCAACTGGTTTGACTTTCATTTAAGTTTTGGTACAGAACTAAAAAATTCTAGGGCCCATCTGATGGTGTGACTAATGGAATCTGTGGTTTCTGTGAAAGGACTTCATCTGGTAGTGTTTATTTAATTTTAAGAGGATTCCAAAGGCATTTAGAGTTGATTAGTCACGTATACCAAAGCTCAGTTGTGCAAGATGCCCTGTGATGTGCCTGCCTCTGAGGTACAGATCACTATGTCACATCACATTTGGGATCTTTATTTAACATTTAAATAAAAAGCAAAGGTAATATCATTTTTTTATGACTATTGTTGAGCATCATGCTTACCAACACAAGACTCTTGAATGTTTTCAAAGGCTTGTTTTTACACCAAGGTGCCTCAAGATAAATCCCTGTTTGCACCTTCATAGCAAAGATAGTTATCTACAGTGTAGGTGGTAAAACTGCACTAGGTGCTAAGAGTTAAGAGTTCCTAAGTGCTGAGCATATGGAGAATGAAGAAGGTAAGCACAGTTTGCTGACTGCACTTATAGCCCTAATTTCTCTCCTTGCCCAGACTGGGGGGATGCTGAAGATCAGACCTCCAAGTCTGCAATACCCTGGAAAATCAATTAATTTAATCAGGCATCCAAATCTTTATTTGGATGTGTCTTCTGTACTCCTCTGTGAAAAACAAAAACTATCAAAATTTTATAAAGTAACATATTGATTGCAAGTAAATTCCTGTTTCCTTAAGTAATGGAGGAAAATAGTGGCAAATGAAAACTAAGAAAACATTTCCAAGCTTACTTAGGGTTTTCTGGGCAATTATTGTCTTTATTTAAGCTATTATAAAATCTTAAACCCTCCAGGCTTTTTTCTCCCAATCTCATTTTTCAAAGCTTTTCTTTATATCCTTTTCTTTTTAATAGCTGGCTGTGTCTGAACAACATGGAGTATCATGACTTTACAACAACAGTGTAAAACTTGCCACATAACTACAAGATCTGAATCAGGAAAACAGTCTCTAGATTCAGAGCAGGAGGAATGGTCTTCCAGACTTAGCATCTGTAATGAAAAGATAGGGCAAGAAGAGGTAGAAGGTAACTGGAGCTCTCAGAGTTCGGTGTCCTCCACAGAGTATAGTCACTGAACATAGAGGTGACATGCTAAAGTCCAGCTGTTATAGCATTTGCTTATTAACTGTTTAAGAAAAATGCTTAAAACCAGCCCTGCAAGTCAGAGCTCAAAAAGAAGTATATACATATCTGAGATTTCAAACTTCTACGCATATCTGTGTCAGAAAAGCAAGTGTATGACAGGTATCTGTAACAACATTCTTTTTGAAGAAAAGTTTCAGATTCTTTGTCATTCTCTAATTCACTTATAAGAACAACAGAGGAGAATATCAGCTATTCTAGCACATGCAGTGTACTGCAAGTCTACAAACTGAACAGAAATTGAACAGGAAGGGGAGGCAAAAAACAAAATGAAAAAGAGAAAGAAGAGGTAAAACCTCCGTGAGGCTTTTTCAATCTTTGTAGGTCCCAAAGTACAGATATTTAATTGTTTTTTGTCTTTATTTGTATTTTTTTTTCTGATAAGTAGAAGTTTTTACATATTTGGAATAAGACTTCAGTGTTAGTGTTCATTTCTACCTGTAACTATGCTTTTGCACTGACAAGGAAAGAGGATGTTTGGAATACGTTGGAGAATGAGGAAGAAAATGGCAGATGGAAGCGAGTGTAATTCAGGCCTCTAGGATGCTTGTCTTCTGGCATTATATCAAACACAGCTACCATATGGAACCCTTTATATCTCTGTCTTCACTACCGGTAGCAACTTTGGATGAATGTCTCTCACCTGTCAGCATTTGTTAGCCTGATCAGTTTTCACGCCCCATTGCGACTGGCAAGGGATCCTCATGTGTCATTCACCCATCAGAATTAGCTGCCAGCTATCCCAGACCTGCTGATGGGTGGAAGATACCAGATGAGAAATGACAGCTTACTGCTTCAGCAATGAGTAAAGATGAGAGCCAGGGAAAGTGAAGGCTGAGGGTAGGTGAGGGGAACAAGGGTGTGAACACAGGGGCAAAATCAATTGAAGCCATACTTCCCTGATTTCCAGTCCCTGCTTTCCTCCACCCCCATATTTTGTTCTGGTTCTGCACCACTGCAGTCAAAGGGAATTTTGCAGCTTCAGTGAGGGTAGGATCGAGCCTTTGTCCAGCTCTTGCTTTCCATCTATTTCATTTTTATTTCTTCCTTTTCAGCATTTCCATGGATTTGTCCGTCAATCCACAGTTCAACAAGGATGGGAAAGAAAATATCACGCTACTTACTAAATTTTGGTGGGATCCTCCAGCTGCTCCTCATCTTCCCAAGGCACATCAGAGATAATGTGAATTAGCATTAAGTCATGTCCATGTCTTTTCAGTGTAAGAAAAACATATATTCTGAGCAGGAGGATCAATTGTAATACTTCATGACATAGAAACTGGGGAGTGATACTGGGCATCCAGAGTTAATCCCTGAAGTCCTGCTGGTAGGGCACAGTGTTCCATTGACCTTGTTTCTTCCACTGAAGGTGGGGAGAAGTGTCATGATGCCTGCCAAGAATATCCGTCTTGTCAGCAACCTCCGCAGCAAATATCTTGCTGTGCCTGACTGGTGCACGCTGTCACCAGCACGTCTAACTTCATTTTGCGTCACAGGAGCCAGAGAAAAGGAGGAGGTGGCAGCAGTGAGAGGTTGGAAAGCAAAGCAATGTTTTCTTTCTTTCAGTATTGAAAGTGTCAAAAGAAAAACAAAGTGTTTGATTTTGCAGCACCCAAAATTTACAAGATGCTTACATGGAAGCTTTTTAAGAGCAAATTTAACCCAAGCCACAGATTTTCTAAGATTGACCAAAATTAAAGTTTTCTTTGTGTTTCCTAATTTTTGCTGAGCATTTCTTTAAATTAAAATCTACAAGAAAATCAAAACTTGTTTTCAACCCAGAACCCCTTACAGCATTGTCCAGGCTGGGAGAAAGAGGTAAAATGAACAAATACCATGTAATGACACCAACAGATATTTTTAAGGCTAATAATCCAATGTATTATTTTTAAATTAGGAAGAAGCATAGGAAGAAATCCTAGCACAAAATAACTGATAAATCTTCTACTGATGTTGATGAAGACAGGATGGATAGTTATTTATTTTTTAGGATAATATTTAGCATATAGGAGGCAGACCTGGCTATTATAAAGGGGAGAAATATTTCATATTGGAGAGGTAAGATAAAATATGACTTTACATGCATAAATTAATGTTCTGGTTTGCACACAAACTTGTCTTTTTCACTGAATAAAAATGTGAACCTTTAGACAGGACCTAGGGAGGCAAATGCCCTGCTCATAATTGTACACTTGGAACCAAATTTCTGTCTCGTATACATCAGCGGGCTTTGGGGATAACCCCACTGAAGAAGTACTTTGAATTTACAACAGACTACATGAGAGCAGGATTTTACCCAGTGCTCTCAGCTAGGTTTTCAGACAGCTTTTCCACTTCCTTTTTGCTCCAAATTCAAGATGGATGTTAGTCTGGATGTTTGCCACCTCTGCCTTACCAGAGATCCATTTTGACTGTGTCTCTAAAACTGTGCTGGAGGCAAGAAAACATCATCTATGTCCAACATATTTATGGTGACACTCTGGGCCTAGAAAGTGGCTGTGGTGACAGATGCTGTTCTAACAGTGCAAAATAAAATAATTTTAATTGTCAGTGCTAGGAATAAATGCAGAATACATGCACCAAAACTTTACCCTGTCTGAGCACTGCTGCTCAAAACTACATATGGTGACTGATGGCTGTGTATTTAGATTCCTGTGTAGTATATTGCTTTTAACAGGCACTACTGTTTAAAGCTACCCCAGCTCTGAACAGAGTTGGCCTATAGACTTTTTCAGTGGTGAATAGGCTAAACCTGTTCTTACAGCCTAATTTACATATATTTTGAATGATCTGTTTTGCTTTACCTAGGTGAGGTCTTAACCTGTTCCCCACCTCTGCCTCCATACCCGATCTGGATAAGCGAGAGTAGATTGCACTCTGGAATTGAAGGTGAACAATTACACTGAATGTCTCCAAGGCAGATTGAGTCATGTCTCCATCAAGCTGAAATGTTCCTTGCTGTGAGGGAAAATAATATCAAATGTAATTCACCTTATCAGATCAGACATTTTGTCTCTGCCTCTGATACAATATTGCAATAGAGTCTTTTAGAAACTTCAGTGCTATATGCAGCACAGTGGATATGGCTAACCTATTTGAAAGTAGCTGCTTAACTTTAGCTACATTTAACTACATTAACATTCTGTGGAAGATAATCCCTTTGCTCAACTCACTTAAGAACAGAGGGCAGGGAGCTGTATTCCCTGTCTCCTATCACTTAATAGGAAGAAATAGTTTCAAGTTATTGGGGGAAATTTAATGGGCATTGCCACCTAGAGATGAAAAGTCATATTAAGAGAAATAAATAGGAAGCAAAGAAGGAAACAAAAGTAGAAAAATTTATCTTTATAAAATAAAATTATAATACATTTACTGATTCATTAGCTTTAAACTGCTCTCAGTGAAGATACACAGATATTTTATCTCAGATGTATTTTCCTGCACTGTGGCAGTCTGACTGGAATTTTTACTGACTCCAAAGTGAACTCTTCTGTCATTTCAAGAGGGATTTGTTTTATGGCAGGGAATTTAACACCCCTGTAATCTTAACCTCAGAACCAGGTAGCTGTTCTGTCCTACTGTAACAGTTATTTGTGAACTATATAGCTCACATTCCTTAGCTGCCAGGGAACAAGTGCAGGGTTGTGCACCTGGGGAGGAATAACCCCATGCACCACTACAGGTTGGGGGTTGACCTGCTGGAAAGCAGCTCTGCTGAGAAGGACCTGGGAGTGCTGGTGGACACCAAGTTAAGCATGAGGCAGCAATGTGCCCTTGTGGCCAAGAAGGCCAATGGTATCCTGGGGTTCATCAGGAAGAGTGCTGCCAGCAGGTCGAGGGAGGTGATTCTCCCCCTCTACTCAGCCCTGCTGAGGCCACATCTGGAGTACTGCGTCCAGTTCTGGGCTCCCCAGTACAAGAGGGATGTGGCACTACTGGAGCAAGTCCAGCRAAGGGCYACRAAGATGATTAGGGGACTGGAGCATCTCTCTTATGAGGAAAGGCTGAGAGAGCTGGRCCTSTTTAGCCTGGAGAAGAGAAGRCTGAGAGGRGATCTTATCAAYGTGTACAARTATCTGAAGGGAGGGTGYCAAGAGGATGGAGCCAGACTCTTTTCAGTGGTGCCCAGCGACAGGACACAAGGCAACAGGCACAAACTGAAACACAGACAGTTCCATCTGAACATGAGGAAAACCTTTTTCACTGTGAGGGTGACAGAGCACTGGAACAGGTTGCCCAGAGAGGTTGTGGAGTCTCCTTCTCTGGAGATATTCAAAACCTGCCTGGACGCGATCCTGGTCAACGTGCTCTAGGTGACCCTGCTTGAGCAGGGGAGTTGGACTAGATGATCTCCAAAGGTCCTTTCCAACCTCAACCATTCTGTGATTCTGTGATTCTGTGAATTGAGACTAAGGACACTTGTGATCAGGAAGCCAGTTTACAAACACTGTCCAGAGCATTACAATAAATATTATACATTTGCTAAGTGCAAATCTACATCTTATCACAGAGCTGATCAAGATAGGTAGAAATATTGAGTCTGCAGTCTCAAAGTCTCCTCAGTTAGTGCACGCAGTCTATCTAACTTTCAGCAACACTCAGGTTCTGTTTCCAAAGACATGATTTCTGCTCAATGGGGATGGATAGGAAAGCCGTAAACACGAACAGTTTGATATGTGGCAACAGTCTCTTAAAATAAAAGTGCAGAAGCTTTTTTAACCCTTAGCCTCAGTCACAGTCTCCCTGTTGGTTTCCCTTCTGCTTTCAGAGAGAAGATAAACTGTGCTGGCCACCCCCTGTGACACTTGGAAGCCAGACTCTGCCACTCTTGGCTGCCCATGGGAGGAGGGTGGGTAGGGAGCAGAGGCTCCACCAAACTTGCTTACTAAGTAAGCTGAGCTAGTAAGCATGCTGGCCAGGCCAAAATTTGACCTTACGCAATTCTTGGTGATGCCTGCAATATGTGCTCTAGCCAAATGTGTGTATCATCCCAAAGTGTGGAGGCGAAAAGACGCTACTGCTCTTTCTTCTTGAAAGAGACTGGAAAGGAGAACAGCAAACATTTGGAGGTCTGCATCTAAGGAAGCTGAGGGAGTCAAAGCCTTGAGAGAGGAGGTGGAATTGCCTTTGTTAAAACATGAGGAAGTTAGTTCAGCACAGATCTTGGATCCGCTCTAATGTCTACTGAAGTCAACAGGAAGATTCCCATTAAGTTTGACAGGTTTCATCACTTCCTGTATAAGGTGAAAACAAGAGCTGAAGGTGCTAATTAAAGTGCATAACAAGACTCAAGACCTTTTATTTAAAAAACAAAACACCCAATCACGCCACCACACACACAGTTCTCTCTAGCCTGAAGAAAATATTTCAAATACAATCATCTAATAATCAACAGAAAAGTAATCAGCAACAGATCACACTCTCCTTTTTAGCTGGAAGATTGTCATACTGCGACCACTGGGAGAACTTTATTGTCATTTCACTTCAAATCTCATCCTCTTTAATTCATAGCTAATGGAATGACAGAAAAGTTTGCTCTTTACAGGAGAAAAAAGTAGAGAAAAAGACTGTCTATGCACGCTTCCAAGCTCCTAGTACTGAGTCTACACCAGCATTTGACAGCGAAACTCAGAGGAGTCATCTTCAAAATCCAGCACAGGAAGGCCTATGGATCATTGGGACCAGTCTGCTGCTATTGCAGACAACTATAAAAATGCCAGTGACTTGCTACCTAATTTAGATTTTCCCTACATAATCACTACTACAAATGGAGCTGCACAGGGTGATCTAGGGTAGAAAGGTTCCTAAAACTGTTAGTCTGCACATGGTTTCAATTCTACAGCCCCGCACTTCTTTTTCTCTTTTAATAAAACTTGCACGTCTTTCTCCAAAACACATTCCCTGAATGGTTTAAGCGCTTTCCCACCATTCATATTGTGATCTGAGATTTCCTCCCTTTAATCTGACAGTAAAGATGAAAGGGTATTTTAGAAAAGAAACACAGCAAAACCAAAACATGGACTGAAGCTCTGAGTGGATTAATGCTGCTTCTGAAATCAAAGCGGTGTGAACACACACACACACACACACACACACACACACACAGTTTGACTAAACAGCGGCTAATGAGAAATGCAGTTCTGAAAAACACTTTAAGGGACTAAACACAAACTAGGAAGAATGGCTGAGGTCTCTGCAATAGTCAAAAATAAAAATAACAGAATGAGTTTAAGACATAAAAAATTTACGCTTATTATCAAGAAAAAGACTTGAGATTGAAATTCAACACAAGCGAAAGGGTGAAAGTCCATTGCTAGATATAAATGTTTGAAAATAATTTGGTCAAATGTCTCTTATTTCTCTGGTGAAAGAGATACAAGAAAGGGAATTTTTTTTCTGCCTTCAAGGTAATTTTTTCTAAATGGGTATTTGGGGTTTTTATCTCAGTAATACCGACATAACAAAAACATGAGAAAACCATATCAGTTGCATTTTAATGATAATACCGTCCATAAACAGCTTTATGAACATCACAATATAACTGATCTTACATAGGATCCCAAGGTCTAATCCTGGGCTTGGGGCGACCTCAATTTTGCTTTACTGTAACAGGAAAAAAGCAGTTCAGTTATCACCTGTTCTTTRAAGGTCTGCATTGCTCCATTTGAACTGAAATTAAGAAAAGTTAACTACCCCACAACCTTAGAAATCCTTTCACAWAGTCTTCTTGGGGACTAGAACCTACAGTGTCCTCTTTACCACTATGAAAACTTAATTCCATAACTATCTTAAATTGTTGACTAAGACCAATTACCTCCTCTTCAGTATTTGCAAGAGCAGTTCACATTTATGTCCTCCACTGATGACAGCTTAGAGTGAGTCTCGTCCCAGATTGCTGGTTACTGAGCAACTGCAGATCCCCAAAGGGAGGTGTTGTACTGATCCACATCAGTCAGATGGACCGTTAGGAAGCATACAAGTATTTAGTATGCTACAAAAATAAGAAAAACTAAAGCATTACATGAAATTTGTTTGGCAAAAGATTTCTGGTGTTGAAAGAAAGTCATAATTAGTTATAATATTTTATAAACATGCTCAGGACTTTTGGCATGTAAAAAAGCAAACCAACATTCCCAGAAGTTGTCATAATGAAGTCTGCTGCAAAGACTTCTCCAGGGCAAATCTCAGTGCTAGCCTGAATCTCCCTGACTTCAAGCCCAGTCCTGCAGGGTTTATTTATGTGGTCAATTCCATTTGCAGTACTCACGACTGCATGGATAAACTATTTATGAAAGACCAAGCCTCAACTCARACAAGTCACTGTAAGGAATAATAAGAATAGAAAAAGAATATACATATTTGAAATATTTCAGGCTCCATAATATCATACTGTAAAGTTAAATTGATGTAGAAGTTGAATTGGAAATTGAAAATTGATGTAGACTCATAGAAGGGCCCTACTTCCTACCTAATTAAGCACTATGACACAGTCATATTCCTTTCATATGAAGACTATTTTAAACCTTTAATATTTAATCTGTCAAATATTTTTTGGTAGCTGTCTTGTAGAACTATCTCTGATGAGATCATGTTTCTTCTCAGGTTACCTTCTTGGACTGTGTTAGTAAAGGACACACCTTTATTTCTTACTTTTAATAGAAGTCACTATTTATTAAATACTGGTTAATACTGGTTACTTTCCATAGTATTTCCATGTTATTCAGGAAATCATGCTGGATGAACATAATAGTTTAATGTGGTTTTTCATCTTTTGACTGTTTATATTTGGAACAAATGACAGTAAATGGATTACCTTCTGAGATTTTGTAGGTGTGACAGTTCTTTCAAGATCATCTTCTCTGTACTATAAGTTTTTAAGGCAAGTTTTGATGGATTTTTTTTTTAAACATTTTTACAGTTTCCTCAAAATAAACTGTTTCATTTTCCAAGCTGTAATTTTATTTCCCTAACCCAATATCCTGTTTAAAATTGCTTACCTTTTATTATAAAGCATATAGCTTTGTAATTATAGGTACTTAAAATGCTTTACGGAATCTTCTGACTAGCCATGTTTTCGTGATTTAAAAAACAATATATTCAATGAAAACAAGCTTCATTCTCACCTCAACACACTGTCCCATATAGTACTCACCTAAGAGCAAAAATTACCTACAATAATAGGGGCCTTTTGAAAAATATTATACATGCATTTATTCATTTATAGGGAGTACACTTCTGTGAAATGCTTAGTTTGCTCCAAATGTTTAGTCCCCATGCATTTGTCCTACAAATAYAGAGTTGAAAGTGATTGATAGTTCTCCTAAGTATCACCATCCAAAAAGTGCCTAACTGTGACTGTGAAATCTGTTTAAAAATAGGTTATTCCCCTGCCGGAATTCAATACTAATCAAGAGGCAAGTGCCCTTCCCTTATCTTCTTGCCCATTTTCCAGACCGAAATGCTTCATGTCTTAAGAATGCATGCCCTTTACTAGGTCTGTGGGTGTGCTCTGTGCTCTCGTTTTGTGGGAGTTCCCCTTCTATTTAAGCCACAGACACCCTTTTTTTTTTTTTCCTCCTTTTCAGAGTCAATCTCTTCTCTTCCTTTTCATCCTCAAAATGAAATAAGCAACTTGATCACTGCAATGGGGCAGTACATCTCCTCAGAGAGTGTTTGCAAACTCTGTAACTACACAGCTTTGTGGTGTACACTGGAAGCAATTATCTAAAAATACACTGTGAAATTCATGACAGATTTTCATGATTTATAGGGAACACCAAAGGAATTAATAATAACAAGATCATCAGTAAAATGTCAAAACTCCTTACAAAATCAAGAAGACAAATCCCAGACTAAAGGATAATTAAACACAGACTCTCCTTCGTTAAGGCTCTAACCTTGTAATGGGAAGTCTGAAATCTAGTCTCCAATCTGCCAAAAGCTCCCCTTGATTTGCAGCTCTCGTGTGCAACTGCAGAGCCAGAACGTTTATACTGTTTGCCTCACAGAGATATTGGAAGGCCAAGTTAAAAAAAAACTGTAAATCTCTTGGAAAGCAGTGGACCAAAGAAGCATCATCTGCTTACCGGAAACTTCTTCTATATTAGCTCTGAAGCTATGCAGGAAAATCACACAGAGGTTATACTAAGGAAGCACTCTAGAGAATATCTGTATATTTATGTAGCACAGTATCAAACTTAAACACATTACTAGCACATTTAGTTGAGCTATTGAAGTTTAAAATGTAATATGGAGTGGAGGCATGGTCAATGCCCACTTTGATGGAGAAACATAGAACTGTTACATATTCCCTCCGACTGACGTCAAGCCCAAATCAGTATACAGCAGAGGGGGAAAAAAAGATGGGTTGTTCTTTGGATTAACATATTTCAGGTTTAAAGATTTACGCTTGTGTAATTGTCTGTTTGGGATCTTCATATGCAATTAAGGGTAATAATTCCCTACTGCAATCATTAGCATAATGGGTTTGTTGAAGAAGTCAGGCAAAATCTAAGTGTCCTCAGCTCATCTCCAATGAGATGGAGGTGGTTGGGGCACCACAAAGCAGGCAGATCGATGCTGTATTTCAGGTCTGCTGGACCTGCTCCTCTTTATAGCCAGTGGCTATTTATGTGACATGCAATTTTTGAATTCTTCTTGAAATGTTGAACTCTGTACATATCTATACAATGTCAATCTCTGTTTTGTTTTCAGAGCCTCATTTGTGCCTTTGTGATGGTTCTGCAGGTTTCGCATAAAGTTAAAACATGTAGGCAGGGTCAGGAAAAAGCCTCTCACATTGCTGGGAGCTATGCATTCAACCTGGAAGATCCTCTGTTCAGATGGAAGCACTTTTGGGCACAATTGGTCAAACCAAGAGAACCCCTCAGGTCAAGTGAGCTGGCAACTGAAACAACAGTCGTTGGGGCTGGAGATGGACAGGGCTCACCAAGACACTGCACAATAAAAAAAGAACAAGTTCACAGAATCACAGAATCACAGAATCACAGAATGGTTGAGGTTGGAAGGGACCTCTGGAGATCATCTAGTCCAACCCCCCTGCTCAAGCAGGGTCACCTAGAGCACGTTGACCAGGATCGCGTCCAGGCAGGTTTTGAATATCTCCAGAGAAGGAGACTCCACAACCTCTCTGGGCAACCTGTTCCAGTGCTCTGTCACCCTCACA
>NW_020447852.1:1082043-1089038 GCF_003343035.1 Apteryx rowi | reverse complement strand
TCAGCAAACTTGCTGAGGGTGCACTCTGTGCCTTCATCTTCATTGATGAAGAAGTTGAACAAGACTGGACCCAGTCCTGACCCCTGGGGGACACCGCTAGCTACAGGCCTCCAACTAGACTGCGCCGCTGATCACAACTCTGAGCTCTGCCATTCAGCCAGTTCTATCACTAGCTACTGCTTCTAGGATATTTCAGAATTCCTGGTTGTTCTCTCTAAGCCTATCCAAATAGCAACATAAAACATTCAAAAAACAGACTTTAACAGGGGAGAACACAATTGCCATGCAGTATTACCTGTACTTTTCAGATCTCAGAGTGTTAAATGAGAATTATTATTACATGTGCAAGTCTCAGTTTTTGTTCTCCAGACATTTTGTACAAACTAGAACCCGTCTCTTACTAGCCATTTTACCCCTGGACTTTTCTGGAGTAGGGCAGTGGGTTTCATATGAAGGTCTCTGGTCTACTTATAGGGGAACTGAAAGTAACGAGGGAAGAAAAGCCTATTATCAGTAAACTTATACTGTCCTATGTGAAGGCTAGGCTTCTGGCTTTTGTCGCTTCCTGAATGATCTGTCACTTCTTCTGAGTTGCCTGAATGAAATGTGAGTTTTAGAACTCCTTTTGGAAAATCTATATCTTTCTGCTTCCGTTGTATTATGCTTCTGTGTAGGCAAGCTGTGATCTAAAGGTGAACTGCAGGCCATATGGCTGGGCCTCTAAGGAGAGGCATGCATGAACTACTGACATGTTTTTAGGGAGCCCATAGTAAGTAAAATCTCCCTAGTCAGGGAGAGCATGGCATTGCACATCTCTGCAGAACCTGCAGACAAGCATCTTCCTGAATACCAGGAGGTAGCACCCAGAATCTGATCAGAATCAGGATGTCAAAAAAGTACACGGACCCCAAAATCCAAGGCCTGAGTGTCCAGCCAGGATACTGGACCCAAACAGCAGCACAGGGTGTGCTCTTCCCTTCCTTTTTCAGCAACTAAAGATCATAAACCAAACTTCAGGAAGCAGACGTCAGGATGGACCTATATGCTTCATAGCCATCCTGAAGCCACAAACTCATTATCAGAGATGGGCAAAGACACAACAGGCTACGGACATAAGTTTTTGTTCTCTTCCAAAGCAGTGCCTCTTGATGGTACTGAAAATAAAGTTGCAAAGCTTTTAGGAATTCAAGAGCAAAGCTAGCATTTTCATTTTAACTGACATGTGGTCTCTGGAGAATTCAAGTATAAGTGGGCCTTGCCAGTGACAGTGACAGAGGGACACCTGCCCCATAGATCTCATCAATACCGAGTAGCAAGAGTCCAGAGTGAAGTTTCCACTTCTAGGGTCCTGGTCCAAACTCACTGCTCTGTGGAAGCTAGTCAGACTGTGCTTAAGCAATGATGTGCTTTTTTCTTCCTGTCAGCCATCTAATTCCAGCCTTCCCCCAGTTCTAGGGGAGCTGGACAGCACTTTGATATAGGTAGCCACAGAGGGATCAGACAAAGGATACCAGGACTGGGAGCAGCTCTTAAAAAAGGGGATTGAGGCCGCACAGATCCAGCAGGCTTAGAAGCATGCAAATTCAAAAGCAAAGCCCAGGTGCAGTATCAGCTACTGACCATYCACTAGAAAAACTCCATTACATTTGAAATACGATGCACAATGCCTCTAAGAGAACACTACCTTCTGTGCCTCTTTTTATCACTGCTCTAAATCCATTTATTTAAACAACGTATTTGTTTGATATATAGAATAAGCAATGTTAGAGAGAACCTCATTCAAAAACGTATGGGGTTTTAATGTTGTGGATATCTTTGAGAAAATACTATTTTTTCTTCCATAATTCTTCACCTGACATCATTCTGTCTTCTTCAGTGCACTTGAAATAATCTTTCCCAGATGAAACATGGGTGGTGGTGCTGTCTGTATAGCTGCCCAAAAGGGGCACATGTCCATTTCCTAGAGAAACTGCCTAGCTGAGTCCGAAATGTAGCAGCAGCACACCTGCACAGAAGGTATGTCTTCATATCTTTCTCTTCAACTTTTTTTTTCTCCTCTGTCACATGGGGGAAAGTTGCTTTACATCTCTCTCACCCCTTGCAAGATGGAAAGACTTCCTGTATTCAAGACCATCATTTAGATGGACCCTGCTCTGTAAAACTCTTAGTAGTTTAGGGGCTGGACTTTACAGGAGGTCTCCTCTTCATTTGAAATCAGTATATCTTTAAAAACGCTATGGTGGTGTTATGGCACACCTCATGAAAATATAAATATTAAACTGATGTGCACAGCAACAATTGCTGGCTAGAGGGAACTGGCAGCCAGTGGCCAAAATAAAGTAAATTATACCTTTTTCTGTTTCTTTTCTTCAAAAAATAATTTTAGATAAGGATAACAAAAATTAGTTACGTTATAGGACACAATTTAGATTTATATTTCTGAAACTCCTCTGATCTCTTTATTGCTAGACACTGTAAAATTACCCTGGTATATTTTCATGCAGCGATAGCAATCTGAGATCAGACTTTAAAAATAAATCAAATAGGAATTTCTGTGTGTGTACAACAGACATATCAACCTATAGTGGAAGCTGAAGAGTTGACATTAGGGGAACACTGTCCATGATATTTGTTTGTTTTTAATGCACATTGATAAAGTATGTGGTACAGAGGATTACTCAAAGTTTAGTTTAGGCTCTTTGCTTTTTTAAAATAAATGCGATGGTAATTATAACTGAAGTAAGCAGAGACAGTCCCACATTACACAGTCTAGATGAAAACCTTAGCTCTCTTTTCTGAGGGTAAGGACCTATCTAGCTAACCCTGTTTCAAACATGTCCAGCAATACCCCCAAAACATCACTGACCTAATTATATCTATTCAAGTATGGGTTCCTCACCCTTTGCCATCCCTCTCTCAGAGACAAGTTTTTTTTCTGTTGAAATCTGTGACTAAATTCTGACTGACTTCCATTTGGACAGGAGCAGTATTTTTCCCTTAGACTTTTGAAAAACAGATCGCATAATGGTATCATCCTGAAGGCAACATATCTAAAATAGCTATAGGGCAGATGTGCATAATATGCATAAAGAGAGAGGCTACAGTAAGGAAAAAAGTCAAAACTTTTTGGTTTGTTATCCACACACGGGTGGATCCCTATCCCCCATTATCTCATAAATTCTCTTGCATGATGAAAGAAAGATTTCAGGTTTACTGCTGCATTTTCTGTTATATGCTGAACGACTCTAAATAAGTGCTTTACATAGTTCTATATGGCTTTTCAATTTAGACATCCAAATCAAATGAATTAAGACAGAATTCAATGTTTTCCTTGATGCAGTGTTGTACAAGGCTAAGCACCGASCTCTACAGCAAAAGGAAAACAGTTGCATCATTCACAGAAAAAAGCATACATCTGCCTGCACTAGGTAAAGCACAGATTGCCAGAGATGGCATAGTGCAGACTATGTGGAACAAAGGCACAATGTTTATTTTGCTTACAAATCCAAACCTCAAGTGATTTCTAGTCATATACCAAAGGAGATAGGAGCAGAACAGGCAACAATGAGAAATGCTGTGGATTTTAAAACAGCATGAATCAAATATTTGAAAATCAGCATTTCAGCTGCTGTAAAGTTGCCAATATGGCAGTAGGCACTAGAAGTTTGTCCATCCATGAGATCAGGCTCAAAAACAAACTCCTGCTCTCCATTATCCTGGTGCACAGGAAAGTTTGAGGAGATGAAAGTTCATGGCCTACAGTTCAGAGGAAGTGTCCAGGTCCCACAACTGCTATTGCTATAAACTATTAATTATGTATGAATAAAGCATCCATGGTATTACATGCATTTAGAAACACAGCACTTCCTCAAAGGAAGTGTTATCCAGTTGTTTTTATATCCCTCAAAGACAGACGTCTTCTTGGCATCTAGAATGGAATATATAATCCAGGTGAGGCTGCTTCATGTGGGTAAGTTTCCTTCCTGACCCCTCAGGAGGTATTCTGCTCAGGGCAGCATAACCCCTGTTGCAGAATATCCAAGAAGTATTTCTGGTCCCACCAAAGGCACTTACTGTGTGGCTTGGCAGTAGACAAGGTTAGAAAAGAGCAAGTGTGCAGGTACATATATTTTGCAATAGCAACAAATCACCCTACAACAACTTTAGGGGGATATCACCAAATAATAAAAAAAAATTATATGGCAATTAAAATAGAGAAATCGGATGGTAACATGATAATAAAAATGAGGAGTTTTCACTAAACTGTTCCATACAGGAGTAAACAAATCCCACTTTATTGGCACGTCACCATTGAATTAACCTTTACAAATAGCTTCATTTTGGTTAGTTTGTTTTATTTTTACATATTTCAACATAAGATAAATTAATACATTGTCTCAATTAGAGAGCTAAAAATGCTCCAGTTTAAAATAAGAATCTGGTAAATCGCTGGTGGGACAATATGTGTAGTTATTGTATGCCCTCAAAGCAAGACCAAAAGCCAGATTAAAAATTAACTGATAGAAAGACCACCTGTTGATTTCAAGCGGCTTTCAGAAAGCACCTCATTCTTAATTTCTGTGAATAAATGACTATAAAAGTTGAATGCAACTTTAACCTACTGTCTCTATCTCACAAAGCATTTATATCTACATCAAACTTCCTTTTAGTGCTGAACAATCTAAGTAATTATTTTAGCAGCAGATAAATGCCTAAACATGCAGCAGTGACTTCCTAGTGGGGGTGCTAAAAACTTTTTAAAGTAATTGAGATATACTTGAATTTCCATTGCTCAATAAGGCAACAGAACTAATGTCTACAGTGAAACTCTTTTCAAGAAAATAAAAACTGATCTAAATCTGCTTGAAAAAGAATAGGCTCACGTCCCTCTTTCCCTTCTACTGCTCATCAACACTCCAATTTTCAACTGGATCCTGAAGTTTTGGACACAGAAGTATCATATTAATGATAAGACAGATGGAGACAATACTGGAAATCTTGCAAGAGAACCTGTGTTAGCAAGATGGCCAACTCAACTTTTGTATACGCAGAAATGTTTGGGGTCTAAACACCTTCAAGCTTTTAGAGAAAGCTTACCAGCCCATGCTGGTAACTACACACAAGATTATCTCTGCATGCAGATACAGACTTACACCTTATAGAAGAAGTGCAAGTGCTTCAGTACAACCCTAATACAGGTGGTAGCAAACTAGTGCAGAGAACAAATATTCATCTATCATGATATTTTCAAATCTTAAGACTGTGACTTTTAGCATGTTTTAAAACTTCATTCTTCATATTTAACTTATAGCCCATGAAAGCTGCCACAGGGGAAAAAATGTTTTTTTTTTCCTTAAAGTGTAATGATGACAACGCACCTTCCAAACWTTGCCTCACTGACATGTTTCATCTTTCATGATACCCATTAGTAATTTCCCTACTATGGAAAAAATGCACCAATTCATTTCATATAACTCACTAAACAGTGATAGCTCCTCTATCACAATTGACCTTAGCTGGATTCAAATGACCTTGAACTGAAGCTTCTATTTCTCCTGTTGGTCTATCAAGCCAGTCTCCTTTCTCCTTCAGAAATCCTGGAAATAGAAATCACTCTGTCACTCTCATGAGTGTCTCTCTGCTTAAGAAAGAATAATGAAAACTAAATACTAAAGCTGCATCATTCTCTCTCTCAGTTGCAGGCCTTTGATTACTCCATTCCAAAAGTTGGTACTATTTGCCAAAATGATGTTAAAATGTTTGGTTGTCAAGGTATGAAATAGTTTTAAAATGCCAAGTTATTTGTTTGGTTGATTCATTGTTGAGTACCGCCTGCTCAAGTTTTCTCACATAGAAAGGCAAGAGCTTTGATGCACATTGGTCCAGGAGGGCAATTTCACTCAAAGGTCAGAAAATACCTCCCACCTACTTGTCTACTAACACCGTAACTTAGCTTGCTTCATGGCCTAAAACAGAACGAATCTATAGCAGTAAAAATCTAAGCACATTCAGGTAGAGCTATATATTTTTACTGAATGATCACCACCATCTAGAACAACGAGGGAATTATTTGCCATGTAAGTCAGTCCTACAGGATACGAAAGCCCATGGCTGATTATAGGCTTAAAAACAGGAAACTCCTCAGGTTTCCCTAAACATAATACAGTCTGGTTATAGACATCCGTTACTATAATACGACCCTCTTTGTCAAAGGCCACAGCTGCAGCATATATTTTGGAGGGGAAAATGAGGTTCAGTCCAAAGCTGTCCATCTGGCCAATGAGTTTCAGGTCTGCACTGAATATCTTAATTCGGGTGCTGCTGTTGTTTGGTCCTTTACCCTTCAGGTGCTCTATTACTGCAACAGCACCTGAGGCCTGAGAGACCGCAACTCCTCTTGGGTTGGTTAACTTCGACTGGATCATCTGCGACTTCTCTAGCTTCCCCTTCCCGAAGTCGGCCGTCAAGCAGTAAAGGGCTCCGGCCTCCGAATCGGTCACGATGACTTTGTTCTCCCGGGTGGTGTCCAAACCCCAGGGCAAAGAGAAGCCTTCTCTGAGGGCCAGCGTCCCCCGCCCCTCAAAGTCAAATGCCTTCACCGAGCGGTCCCCGCCATCGGTGACCACCACGTGCCCATCCAGGGTGACCGTCACGTCCAGCGGGTACTTGACATCGTTGCCCGCGTCGCCCCGCTCCCCAAACTGCCGCACGCAGGCCCCGCTCGCCCCGAACACCTTGATCCTCTTCTCGCCGTCGTGGGCCACGGCCAGGCGGCCGGAGCGCGGGCACGCCGCCACGCCGGTGGGGTTCACCAGCGCCCCCCAGCCCCCCAGGGCCAGCCGGAGCGCCGGGCCCGGCGGCGCCGCGCCGGCCGGCCCCGCCGCGGCCTCCAGCAGCTGCAGCAGCGGCAGGCAGTCGCTGGTCTCGGGCGAGCCCCAGGCGCGGCGGCAGAAGGGACACTCCAGCCCGCGCCGCCCCGCGCCGCACAGCGCCTC
>NW_020447852.1:1070004-1081657 GCF_003343035.1 Apteryx rowi | reverse complement strand
GCGAGGGGGCGAGGCGGGGAAATGGCGGCCACGGGGGGGGGTAAGAAAGGGGTTGGGGGAGGCGGGGCGATGGCGGCTAAATAACGTGCTGCGGCGCTAAGTAACGGCGCTGCAGCCCTCTCCCCGCCGACAGGTGCGTTTCGTGCGATTGACCAGAGGAGAGCTGGGAAAGCAGCTTTGGATACGGGGGCCGTATGGGTGGCTGATTCCCGTTTCTGTTTAAATTACAGCACTGAAGAAAAAAATAATAATTAGCCACGTAGAATATGCGCTATATTCTTATACACACCCAGCTGCCAAATTATCCCAGTGCTGCTGGTGCTAATTATACAGGTGTAAAGAAGCGGTCACACGTTCATACAATTTCCTGTTCCGTTCTGAGAGGCTTTGGGAAATGTAATGAAAATATTTACACTAATCGCTAACAGCTGCTTTTCCCAAACAGGTGAATACACACACTGTGAGGTGCATGGACAGCGAGCCTGCTCTTTCTGGAAGGTGCTGTGCTTCTGGCTTCCTCTCAGAATAAATGCAGAGTGCCTGCACAGTGGATCCATCCTAAACATCCTACAGCTGCTCATCTGACATAGCTTCACCAGGCTGTCACATATCCAGAAATCCTGCATGGCCCTCCAGGTTCGGTATTCCCGAGCACGCAGCAGCCTTGTGCTAAGCAGCTGACCTTTTTGGATTTACAGATATCTGACAGTCCGAGATAAATTTCAACAGCTCTCATAATGCACCTCAAAAAAAAATTTCTGGACAGAAAAAGGGAGATGTTTTAACTCAGTAGCTGCAGTACTGGCCAGTATTAAAAATATAAAATACCAGTTCCCAGCTTGAGCTGGCCCATGGGATATAAGCAGACAATGTGCTGTAAGCAACATCTTCCCCCCCCCTCCCCCCAACCTGGCCTGAAGTGGCAGCAGCTCCCAGAGGCTATGAGCAATATTAAGAGTTGTAACAGGCCATAGGCTGGGGACTGTTGTGCTAAAAGCATCAGACCCACTTGCAGGTCTAAGACTGCAACACCTGTAATGAACAGCAAAGGCTGGTCAAAAGAAGAACAATCAGATAAAGCTTTGAACTGGATATTTTTGGAGCTCAAAGGTGACATTCACTTTTTAGAAAGTCACACAGCTTTTATTTTCATTCTAGCCTTAGTAAATGAAAATATACTACCTTGCAATCATACCTTTCCATCTGTTTTGAAATAAACTGGCAAAGSGGGAAGGCTAGGGCAAGAAAATTTTGAGACCCCTCATAAGGAGTGCTTCTGTATCGTGGTAAATAACTGACCAAAAACTCAAAATGAGCCCCCCAAATTCTGTAATTTTGAAAATTGCAAAAGTGTCCGTAAGGCAACAGTAGAAGACCCTCAAAGAAGGGGTTGTGTCCAGGTAAACATGCAAAAGCTCTGCAGGCTTTCCTTGAACCCCTCCCACAATGTACAACCTCTGTGCCAGTTGCCTACTTGCAACTGTGTTCTTACAGAAGAGAGCAGCATATTTACAAGCAAACGCAGGAACATTTTCTCCCCATGCTCTCTGCTTTATTGTCAGCTGCTTCACTTCCCTCACCTATTTCCCACTTGATTATAGTTCCCCCTTGGTGGCTGCTGCCAAGCTTTCTTGTCTGCTCACTGCCGGTTAGTCTTGGCTTGTAATCGCGACTAACAGGGACGGGGAGAAACAACTTGCACCAGCTTCCCGCCTCTCTTGCCCAGCTGCCGTTACTGGCACAAGGCCAGCATTACAGGAAATGGTATTTGAAGAGCTGCTGCCGTTATTTCCAGGCCTGTGAGTGTCCGAGGTAGACCTGCATAACTCCACACAGACAGCATCTACTGGCAACCACAGAAAAGGGTCATTTTCTTTAGTTCTGATTATTTGAATGAATATAGAAGAAAAAGATCCACTTTTAAAATGCTTATTTACATATGGAGTTTACAAAAAGCTATGCACAAAGGCAGTTAAGGCAGTGACAGAGTTCACTTTGAAAGCAAAACCATCARAGTGTTCCACAGACATTTTTCCATATGCTGAAGCCTGCTTTAAGAGTGCCCCAAAATGTGTCTGATTTTAAAAAGTAGTGAGATTAAAAAAAAAAGGAAGGTGGGAAGTTATTTTAATTAATTTTATCAAGGTACAAACTTTAGTATATACAGCACCTCCAGAAAATAATCTAGTCCCCATTCTCTGTGTCTGTCTGAAAAGTCATTGACTTTTTGAAGACACTTAATTTCACACTGGTTGCCTGAAAAGGAAGAAACAATAGCATATTATTGTATTGTAAGTCATGGAAAAAATGCAAACTATCAGAAAAAAAAAAGTCTTATTCATATATTTTGTCACAGCACCTAACTAACACAAATGGGCTGAGCAGAATTTAGCAGTTTCTCTTGCAGTGGGATGCAACTGTCAGTGCCAACAACACACTGTGCATGGACACTGCAGAGGTCTCAGAAAGACAAACTTAAAAGAACTGAGTGCAATATCAAAGCATATTGAGAAGTACATTTAAAATGAAAATCCGGCAATAATTCTGACTTTCCTTATTTTGGTGGATTTAAGTTACACGTTTAACATTTCCTTTAGCAGAACATTTTATTTTTCCTCTTCAGCTCCAGTACAGCAGAAACTGCAAAACTAATATGCAAAGGCCTTGTATTAAAACTGGGGTAGCTGGTGATGAGGTGCAGAGAAAGCTAAAATCGTTAAACAGGACTAAGACTAAAGCTGCAAGACCACTGAGTGCAGTTTGAATCCTGGGAGAATGAAAAGCTGCCATGGGGAGGAAAGAGGCCATGTCTGTCTTATGAGTGACACATGTTTTTCTCATACCTTTTGAAGAGCTGAGAATTTTCCTTAACAACAAAATCCTTCTGGCAAAATTATATTTATTTTCCCCCTATTATTTTTTCATTACTCCGCCTCCTACATAAGAAGCAAACAGATGACTCTGTATCGCTCGCTGCAGGGTGGGATAGAAGCACAAACACATTTGCGCGTTCTGGAAAAAATCGTAACAGCCAAAAGATAACTTACCATACAAGCTTTTAATTTCAGATTCAGGAACATAAAATGGTGGGCCTGGAAAAAAAATGGATAAAGCTAATCAGAGAGAAGGGAGAGGGAGGAGACAAGCGTGTTTTCCACTGCAGCTGGAGTGCTAGCCCCACTGCGCACAGCACCTGGTCTGCAGTCTGGCCCCAGAAGTACCACCCCCTGCAGCATCCAGAAAACAACATCTCCAAGAACACAAAGCACCTTGGTGCACCACCAGATAGCTTCAGGTGTCACAGCTGGACTATTTCAGGACTTCTGCCGCTGTAGCTGTATTGTCAGAAGAGAGGAAGGTCGTGACCATGCCGTGCATATGACCACTCTCAGTGCTGCATGTGAATTGAGCCAATAATCCCATTATACTATAATGGCATAATTAAAGCAAAAAGCTGAATAATGGGAGGGAGAGCAATGAATTAAATTATTGTGGTTAATGATGACAAGACCTGTTCTTTGAAGGGTAACTGAGGAACCCAAAAGCAACAAGAAATTTGTTTCTTTTGAGCGTTAATAATTAACCAAAAAGTCTTGACCCCTCCCCCCAAACTTTGGTATATAATAAAAGTTATGAAATGGAAAAGTACTTTGTGGCTTTACAGAATTTCACCTTTTCCAGGCATATTCAGACCTGACTCATGGTTGGGGTTAGAAAGGAGGCAGAAGACGGGCAACACATTTGGTTGCGAGTATTGAGTAAATCAAAGATCTATCATAACTGGATGGTCTTGGGAATGCCTCAAGGTCTCTAGGATGGGCAGGACAAACAGTGTGTTACTCTAAACTTCCACCCTTCCAATTTAATTGTTCATTGTGTTAATATACCATGTTTGTCCTGCACTTGCTCTTGGCACATCTGGATGCCACAGAAAAAGCAAATTTAGTTTCAAGCTTGGTCACATGTAAAATTTTTTGCTACAACAACTTATTGGTGTGATCTGCTAACACAGCCATGTTCATAAAAGCACTGGGAAGATACTAATATATCAGTCACATCTATATACAATTTCTATTAAGGCATGCAAAATCAAAACATGAACAGTGCAAAGTTCTTACCTTTGTGTTTGTTTGGATCATATAAAACAGTAACGAGGAGATAAGAAGAACTTTTCTCCATTAGGGAGATCATCAAACTGGCATAGCTGAAAGGAGATAGTTATATTCTATTATTTTGGAACTGTACAGACATTTAAGCATAGCATTCAAAATATTCACCAAAAAAGGTAATATGATGTATTCCTATGCAAAGACAATTTTAACTGAACTGTACAGAAAATAAACAGAGATATATAAGCATGAAATTCATGAAACCTCTCAAATAAACGTTACTGTGTAGTTCTCATAAACAAGCATTTTTCTTTTTCCCCGTATAAGTCTCCCAAATAACAGACAAAACAGAATTTGTTTGCCACAGTCTAGAATTACTACACAATACAGTACTGAGCTTTTAAAATTATTATGAATTCTAGACTGTATATCCACTTAAAAAGTCCTGCTGGTAGGACCAAACTAAATTTGGTTTGGCTATAGGCAAGAAGGAAGAATTGAAATAAAGGGAAGTGAGGGTAAGAAGAACAAAGACAGGGAGGAGAAGCAGATGGAGTGAAAAGGAAATAATAAAATTTAGATGAGACTTGCAGCTCTGCTTCTGCTGGGTTGCAACAAACCACATATTTTCCCACCAAGAGGCAGGACAGCTTCCTGAAGAAAGCTCACAAATCTAGAGTACAGTGCTCTGCAACTGACGCCTGCGGTAGGGAAGAACTTGTTTAGGTTACTCTGAGAAATGAAGGAGGACTCATTGACAAATAGCAGGAGGAAAAAAAACACATAATCACCAGATACGTTAAAAGAAAGAAAATAATAACAAAGGGAGATTACTAACCGTTGTCTGTCGCATGGATTGACAGCTACTAGAGCTCCTCTGTCCCAAACCCCATCAAACTTGCCAACAATTGCACTACAGGGATATGAGGAAAAGATTTAAAAATACTAAAAAGGTATGTTCATCTTTATTCAGATACTTCTATGGAGTCACAAGGAATCTCCAGCTAGCTGTGCAGATACCCCAATAGCTTATTTGTTGTTAGGGTTCAGCATCTTCGTGACCCAAAGCATTATGAACCGGGTCTCAAGAAACCCACCTGGCATGTGGCCCTTCCAGGAGGACACAGAGATGCTGGAATTGCTCAGCATTTCCCCATCGTTTAATGGTGCTGAGACGAGGCAGGAAGGAAGAAATCCAGTCTGAACATTTCTCTTCTGGGCTACAAGCTTGGGTTTTTGGCAATCAAACCCTGCTGTGACCCTTGAGACAGCACTAACACACACTCAGGATGTCCCCAGTTCTCAGCCACCTTCTAACACCACGTGTGATCTCAAACGCAGGTTAGGGAAGGCACCTTGCTGCATTGGTATCACTGAACTCAACGCGCCTAGCAGTGTAAGACACATCTGTTCCCAGCTGCATGCTTGGGACACTTAGCTTCAGTCTGAAATTTGTTTAACATTAGAAGAGCTAAGTTACATTGCTACTTGCCTTGGTCTAACGTAGTCATAAGCACTATTTTTGCTCTTGGATATGCTGGCAGGYGGCTTCAGTGACCACACGAAACCTGCAAATGGCCAAGGCTATTGGGAACCACCTTTGCTAATGGCTGGTAAGAGCAGCCAGGGTGACACTAGAGATGGGGATGTTGTGGGGGGAAGGAAGAGTTTCATTTCTGGTAATTATTTAAAACAGAAGTTTAGAGAGTAATGTAGCAATAAAGTAAATTGCATAATTTTAAAGCAAGTTGGAAAGCGCTAAGTTTCCCTAGAGAGGATAATATGGTATGGAATTGCACAATACCTTTCTGCCTAATGGGAGAGTCTGTTGGCATCTGGTTGCATCACCTCTTCCCTTGCTGCTCCTCGCTACCTGCTGCACATCTCATTGCAACAGCATCACTAAATTTTTGGCATCTAACCTATATGCTGATCCTGTATTTCCCACTCTGATGCGATGAGACACGGTAACGCTTTAAAGTCCTGACTTCTTTTAAAGCTTGCCAAGACTAAGGATCTAATTTAGATACCCAGTCATAACTGAAAGGAGGTTTTTTAAAGAGACAGTGAAATGTGCAGAGAGGGGAAAGCAGCAAAGTCTGGCAGGGCAAATGCAAACCTAACCCGAGGTTTGGATGCCGTTCTCCTCTCTGTGTGACRAAGGCCATCTACATGACCTTAGGGAAGCTCCTGCAGTTTTCTGCACCTAGTTTTTCTCCCCAGCTTTAATCTGGTCTAACTGGAAGGACAGTGCTGGCTCTGCACAGGCATTTCAGGTACTCCACTCCCCTCCACTTTTGCCAGGGGCCTGCAGATGCCGCAGGCTGTGGGCAGACTTGTGCTGCAGCCTTGCCCTGGTCGCAGGCTCCTGCCCTCCTCCCTCCATCCCAATTTCCTTCTGACGAAAAGCAAGCCATGGGGAAGGGGAAGGAAAAGGTGGGCAGCTGTCCTTCATCCTGAACTGGAGGCAGGATGAGGCCAGGGTGCTAGGAAGTGCTCTGGTGGATGTACCTTTTTTTGGATCCCTACCCAATCTTTTAGCTCCCTACATTATCTCCTGTTGCACATTTATATGGTGCTTAGCACAATAGATGCCAGCCTAGGTACTGCAAGGATTAGTAAAAATTTACATGTAAAGTAGAAATTCACGTATCAGCAGAAACCCCCCTGGATTTAGGCAGTAAAGCTGTGAATTGCTATCTCTGCATATGTTTAGGAGTTTCAGTTAATACAAATTTTTTTCGGTTTGGGGTTGTTGTTGGGGTTTTTTTTTTTTTTTTAAACTGGCAACCATAATTGTATTAGGAGCTACAATGGTTGAGTAATATAACTGTTTTACATACTTCCCAGAGTTCCCACAAAGAGCAGTAATTCCTGTTACTCATTAACTAACGAAAGAGTCTTTGAAATATCCCATTCTGACAAAGGTCACGAGCACATTGGAGTTCTCCTGTCTAATGAACGCTCAGCATTGAGATCAAAAGCATTTGCTTCCAGACCAGCCCCAGCAAGAGCGAAATAAGTTAAATTTCCATAATTACTGGGTAATTAATCAAATTGTCTGTATGTAGAAACTAGAACAGTGTGTGCATTTTTGTAGTCACAGGTATCTGCTGACTGCTGAACAAGATTCATATTTTCACCTTCAAATTCTTTATAAGAACGCCCAGTACAGAACCACACACCCAGAACCTGTATCTGCCAATTTATTTTGTGGGTGACAAAGTATGTACTGGATCCAGCAATACACACTGACAATTTTTTAATTACATATTTGTGGTTTATTTTATAATGTCATTCCACTGTGTTATGATGGAAGTCATGGATTTTACCATGCTACTTGCTACTAAATTTAGAACTGAATTTTTCAAAAATTGCTGACAAGAAGCTTGAGCATTCCCTGGACAACCCGTCAACTCGCAGCTAGAAGGATTTAAAGGAGTCTACAAAGCACGGGCAAGGAGGAAACCAGGCAGTATCTACGAAGCCACTTTCACATACCGCCCATCTGTTCCAAGGCATCCATTTTTGCAGGACTAGTTACATATGCACTGTTCAAGCCAAATGGAGTCAGCTACACCAGCAAAAGTTTTAGCAGTGAGTCTACTGTATAAAAGACTTTGGTCTCTAGTAGTGAATACTCTTTTTTTCCAGTTGATGCAGATTAAAAGCGAATATCATAAAGTAAACACCATATTTTGGTTTCTTAAACTACCTATTACATCTGTATTTCTAGTAGCTCTGAAAGGGCTATCCAAGTAAAGACTAAGACTTCACCTCCTCCTTATTGAACAGCTGTGGGTTGATATTAGCAGCTTGCTCCTTACAGTTGTTTTATACGAAAAGCAAGCAAACACACAAAACCTTGCCAAAACCCTTAGACTCTAGAGAAAATTGCGTCTGAGTGAGAACTGCAGGATTGGGGAACCACAGTGCAGGACTCAGGGCACCTTCAGCTCCCTACGAGACATGTTCCCCCTTAGAGCATCAGAGACAACACAGCCCTCTTGCACATCCCCCAGTCCCCAGGGGCCTTTGCACTGGCCTAGGTCTAAGGATGTTTTAGGAGAGACTTAAACGTGTCCATTGCCAACACCACCAGAAATCTCCTGGGGAACAGGAAATAAGCCAGATGCGTTAACATCTACAGCACAGTCCTCTATGCTAGAGGCTGGAGAGAGTCGTAAGCCCTGCTGTGGTCTCTGTACAACTCTGATTTTCAAGATTCCCCAGCAGGTAAACCAGGAGCAGAAAATTAGGTGCAATGCCACCAGAAAATGTTGGGGCCACACAGAACAACAGATTGAAACATTTGTCAGGAGTTGATAGTGCTGACTGTACTAAGTATTTGGCATTTTATGTTGTGCCTTTTAACTAGTTAAAAAGGGCATTTGAGCACCAAGGATCCCTTAGAAGACATCAGTAGGTCAGGCCACGTTTGCCAAGATACTTGTGAAGTCCTTGTTTGACAATACAGTATATACAGTGACCTAAGACTGCAGTGATGTACCTTTTGCCAATTGAGAAAGGCGTTTTAACTAAACTAGGGGATACATAATCAATGGGTACGGCTTATGTATGCTACATAAATGAGATATTTTTATCCCTAAACTATTTAAGACTTAGCTAAAGGAGAAGCTTTCTGAGAAGACACCTCCAGTTTATTCTTGTCACTTTTACTGAGCTACTCTGAATATGGGACTGCGTTAGGATTTTGCTTGTTAGAATCCCTCAATAACATTAAACATAATTTGGTTTTACTGTAAAAGCAGACATGTTTTTCTATAACTTTCATATGACACCTTAGAACAACTATATATTTTTACATGGGCTTGTTGACAACTTTATCTCATGCTTAAGAACAGAGTTAATTTTTGAGGAAGATTGACTATTCACATTTATCGTACAAGTCAGTAGGAGTTTTCTTGAGAGGGCTTGTTCCAAATGTTTATGGTTGGTTCAAATAAAATAATTTAACAGTATTAATATATGTTTGACTATAGAAAATTGCAGAACACACTGTGTATTCCTACCTGGACAAATCATAAATACTGCAGCAGTACAGAGAAATGTTCCCAGACATGCTCTACAACAAAAGCAAGGGAAACTGGTTAGTGAACTACATCTCTAAATGCGCACTTAGGTCTAACGGGGAGAAACTGTGAGAACCATTTTTAGCTGTCCTTTTCTGAGGCACCTCTCCCGACCCCCTCCCTAGAGGTTCTCATTCATCAAGGCACGCAGCTACCCAGTTTTGCAGTACACTATGCTGCAGGCTTGAAAGTTAGGTGCAGGCTTTAAATTTAGACCAACCTGACAATGCAAGAGACATACCTGCAACATCTTTGCACCCGAAGTCCCTGGCACAGGCTCCTCACGATAAGGCAGACTGTGTTCGGCAAAAAACTCCTTCAGCGCTTGCTCGCTGATCTCCACACCGATGACACGGTGCCCCATGTCTGCCAGCCTGCGCACACCACAGAAAGCGCCCATGGTCACCCAAGGCCCCTATGCCRGGCCACCAGCACGCGTGCATCTCCCCAGCAGCATGTATTCATTAGGAAACGCTTCTTGCTTCTCCATTTTAGGAGGCATTGGTATGCCTAAGCTTGACTTTCTGGAGTTTTCACATTTTATTGAAAACCTCCTTCATGTGACCAGAATTTAAATTAGCACCAGTCAGATTGGGACTTAAAGGCTTTATTCAGATTCAGCTGATAATTCATTTATCTTTTATGGACTTGATGAAAACAGAAAGGTGGCTCCTCAGAGAACTCTCCGTTTCAGTCTACGCTCGCATGTTCGGCTCTGAACCGTGGTGCCTGAGCGAGTGCGTGCGGTCCACCCTGCCACCTCCGCCACGTGGCAGGGGCTGGCAGCTTGGGCGCAGGTGGTGGGGTGCGGTACCCTCCTCACTGCTGTGGCGAAACGCCACAGCAACATGCGGCAGAGCCTGCCATCGCGCTGGGAAGCGGCTATTGGCAGGATAATGTGTGGTAACCACGGGTAGTCTGATTCCCCAAGGGTGCTGCTTCATCAAGGTTTTTGGTTTGTCCCCACCTCCGAGAAGCAGTGGTGGCTTATGCAGCCCCTTGTTATAAATACAAGCCAGACAAAAAAGTAGAAAATACAAAATTATATTTAATTCAGATGTCTTTCCCAGTGTGATATGCCACCTGGTCCTACAAGCAGTTGCTCTGGCACACCTGACCTTGGTGCAGGCAATTTAAGCCAGCACTGGCAAAGAAAGAAGTGGTCATTGGGGCATGGCTTCAGCCACACCGTCTGTCACAAATGCAGCACTCCCCAAGGCGGACTCGGGACAACGAGGAGGACTTTCAGGTTAGTCCTTAACCATCCCAGTTAGGCTACTAAACAAGAAGTCAGTAAATAAAACCAAACTTCCTCCTCTTCCCTTCAGTGCCCAGTAATGCTGCTTTGCTGCCAGCAGAGATGCAGCATGTTCCTGTTGGCCATTACAAGGTTGGGATTTCCCCCTCTCCCTTCCTCCCTCCCCACAACAACTTGGATTTTTTTTCTGTGTTTTACCATTTCATTTCTACCGCTTTACCACAAAGTGGAAAAAATATCCTCAGTCCACTCCGGCCATTTAAAAGAATATCCAGATACTTCTGTAGGAGCCTGTAGAAGAAAAGGTACTTGTTACTTAACATGGGACTATGTGTGTTGGCACGTTCGAAGCCAAACGCTACACAATATGCCAGGTAACACACAAACTCCATGACAGATTGTACTTCTTATTTCAAGCTGCTCAATACAATTAGGAATAAAAACAAGAAATAAAAACCTTCACCTTTCATTTAGTTAGAAACAAAGTAAATTTAATTTCTGTTAGGAAAGAGTACAGCTGACTCTTAACATAAACAACCAAACCAAACCACCTCTAAAAGGGCCACATTAGATTACTTAAACAGAATGATAATTAAACCTCTGTATCAATCAAATCAGCTATATATGTCTGAAACACAGTTTTCATTGGTTGCAAGAGTGTGTAATTGGTTTTGCTCTCTTACGGACTAGCCTTCCAGTGCTCCAATGCCCCCAGTTTCACAACTCACAGACAGTAATGCAGAACTCTTGCATCAGAAGATTTAAGATTTTTAGTCAAGTTCTTAAGCTTTGTAGTTTAAAAACTGATTAAAGGAGTAAAAGTTGTAAAAGCAACGCAACCCTTTCTTTGCTCTGCTTTATGACAAATGTGGGTCACAAAAGTATTTGTATTTATTTTAGTTTCAAGCTGTGTCTGTATAAATAATTTTTCCTTCTTATGGGCTGCACTTTTACTATGAGTTTTATGAACAAGTCATTCATCCCATGGCATTCACTTAAACAGCTTAGGCAGGAGAGTGAAATCACGTACGGGTGCCGTTGCTCCTTGTGAAAGCCGATTTTACCCGTTTCCCATCTCTGCAGCCATTCCTGCTCGGCCACCACTCTCTCCTGGGCCCCAGTATCGGCGCTTCCCGCGGCTCCGCGCCCCTCTGCTGCGCCGTCCATTGTTCCCCAGGAGCTGCAGCACCTGT
>NW_020447852.1:991088-1069394 GCF_003343035.1 Apteryx rowi | reverse complement strand
CCCTCTTCTCCCCCGCTGCAGCTCTAGCAGGAGGCGGCGCGGACACGCGTGAATGTGGTCTCCGGCCCCCGACGCAGCCGGCCCCAGGTGAGGCCGGGCGGCGCCCGCGGCAGCAGGTCCCCCCGCCCCCGGGGCACCCACACGCGAACCCCCCTCCGGGACACCTCCCCCTGGGTCACCCCCACGCGAGACCCCCCAGGACACCCCACCCCCAGAGCGCTCCCACGCGAAACCCACGAGACACCCCCCAGGACACCCCCACGCGTGCTGTCGTCCCGTCGTCCCCCCCCCAGCCGCAGGCTCTCACGGCGTGGGCTGGGACTGGGAATATGGTCAGGGAAAGGGCCTCCCCCCCCCCCCCCCGGGCCTGCCTGTTTTGGGGAGGGGGTTTGTCAGGCTGTGCTGACTCAAGTGTTTTTTGCTTTTACTCAAGCGTGAGTTTTAAAGGTGTGTGCACTTCTCGATCCCACGCACCCTTGTTTATCGAGCTCCTCTCGTTTCCTCTGTGTGTGTGTGTTTTTCTTTCTGTTTTTTTTTTTAAAGACAAACTTGCTGTCAACTGTACATGTAAACCCCGTAACGTGTTCTCATATAGGCCGTGCGTTACAAGCGGATGAAATGTTACAGAATGTGACGCACTGTATTATGTATGTGTGTGTGTGTCTCTCTCTTTCTCTCTTCTTTTAAAGGGCTTATTTTCTCAGCCAGAAAGATTGTATTTATAGGATGCAGAGTCATATAAAGCTTAGTAAAGTAAGCAGTGTTTGCTTGTTGTTTAAAAAAGCTGTGGGTTTTGGTTTTCTGTTTGTTTGGGGGAGGGGAAATGGGGACAAAGTTGCGTACAACTGGAAACAAGGGCCCTCCTGACAGTTATACGTATAAATTGATCTCTCTTTCTCTCTCTCTCGCTCTTTCTCTCGCTCTCCCCTCCAATACTTTTTATAGGAAAAATATGTCTGTGATTCCATAAGAATGGCCTCTGCCCTTCAAAACAGAAAGCCTGTCTGGATCTGAAATATTTTTACTAAACTTTTTAGTGAATGTTAGCTGTCATATTTTCTTCTCCTGACCCCCTGTATGCGATGAGGCAGCTGCGCTGTCCTTTACCCTCTCGGGCTGGCAGGCTCATGGTGGCTGCAGGCTGTGATCACCCAGGAGTCGCCCGGGCGCCTGCTTGTTGGTACCGGGCTCGGTGCTAAGGCAGTGCAGTCCTGGGCTTGGACTGCAAAGGCAACAGTGTTTAGGGCCTAGTATCTAGTGGTAGGAAATAAAATGATACAAAGAGATATAGTCTTGTGCCTCTGGTCCAGGCGGAAGGCTGCAGTGGAAAAAAATCACCATTTCCTGCAGTGTTACGCAGTAGTTTAAGGAAATCTCCTGTAAATGAAACTGGCTGGTTTTCCTTTCTCTTCTCTYCAAACTTGTCTGCCTACATACAGTGGTAATCTATAGCGCAGTGATGTTGGATACTTTGGGTAATAAAGATCAATTTAATTCACTTTCCCCCAATCCCCAATTAGGCTATAATTGTTTTTGCATACAAAAAAGGAAGTTAATTCTTGTATTGGCTTGTCTGAGCTCCTTTCTCTTCTCACTTATGTGGATAATGTTGCAATTTTTCCCTTCCTCTCCCAGAAGAGGAGAATAATGCTCCCATTTACTTGATTCACATCAGCTTCATTTGAAACTCTGTAAAAATATCATTCTCTCTTTCTGTTACCTTCGCCTTTAGCAAAGCCACCAAAGTCGCTCCTGCTGGTGTGTCCGCTGCTGTCAGCTTGGACAAGGAAGACGCAGCCTGGTAGCAAGAGACACTTGGAAAGTCTCAGATGTGGAAATTAAGAACTGACTGCTATTACAGCCAAGATCACATTCATGATTCAGTGCTGTAGTATAAGCCCAGATCAGTGAACTTGTACAGGGCTGGGTTTTCTTTCCACTTCCTTTCTGTGTGGGGGAGTGCTTTTAGATTTAATTCTTCCTCTAGGCTCTCTTTATTTGTATTTTATTCCCTGTGAAAAGAGTGCCTTTGATAATAGTATTTTAAATATGCTTTCATATTTCTGTGGCATGCTTTCTCACACTCCGTGCTTTCCAGCTTCCATGATAAACTGTAGTCTTTTCCTTGTTTCCACCAACTTAGTCAGAACTATAGAGCTGTCTTGGGGTGTAAAACTTTTCTTTTCTACTATGGTATGTTAAATAAATAAGTTTGCAATATTTTGATTACCTATAATTGCAATGCAACTACAGTCATTTAAATACTAAATTCCGATGTACTTTCATCAGAGGGGGTGCAAGTCTTGGAACTGGTTGTTCACCTGGTATTAAATCTCTCTTCAGTACATCGTTTGGAAAGGTGCTTTACACCACAGATCTCCTGCTACCAATAAATCAGTAGTTAGGAGGAGGAGTGTTACTAAGAGTGGTATTTCAAAGCTACCATTATGAGCTGATGCTTATTCTCTTTGCCAATGGTAATTCTAGTCCAGGTCTTCATGTAATGCAAATCAGATTACTGAAATCCAGCGTATGCTGATCTGGGACAGCCGGTCAAGATGTACTCAAGGATCTAATCTTAACTCTGAGTTTAGTTTAAAATAATATTATTGTTCCTCTCCCTGTAAATGCCTCATTCTCATTTTTCTCTTAGATTAATAGTCAAGCTAAACAGATCCTTATCTAGCTAACTCTGACATAAGTGGCATTGTGAGAGTGGCTGAACTGTCCAGGTAATTAAAGAGCTCTGCAAAGTCAACCAATTATTTTTTTTTTCCTAAACTACTGCTTACCTTTTTTTGCAGAGCTAACAATACAATGTCAACTGGAAGGGTACGAACAAAAAAAAAGGCATGTTCTTCAGACCAGTCTCCAGACAACCTACCTTTGAGGAGTTCTGGAAGACAGGTATTTATAATAAGTTAAAAATACATGGTTTTGTACTTTTGTATTTTTTTGTCAACTTTTATAAAAAAAAAAAAAAAAAAAAAGGGGGGGTTTCAGTGTGGAGTCTTTGGATCGTAGAGTAGTTATGCAAAGAGAGAGAAAGTTAGTTATTTCTTTGAATAAGTATCTTATTTATAAATGATATTTTGAAAAAACAGATCTTTAGTATAACCTGTAGATACTGGATGTATTCCAAATATGATCACGGATCTCTATAGAGCCAAAAAAGGCCATTTGCTCATCTAGACTGAGGACTAAAACAATGCAATACAGAGTACCTTTGAGGCCCAGAAGAGTGTTTTGGTACATAACTTTGTATCTGGAGTCAACAAACAAAAAAACCCCAAACAAACAATGGATATTTTATTTGAGGGGCAGACAACATACCTTTACCACCACCAATCAGTACCAATAAGTATGTGAAGAAGAGATTTTGTTTTTCTGAAGGAGAGAGAATGAATGCATGAGGCTTGACTCATTCACACGTGATGTAGTTTAAAACATGCTTTAAACTAGAAGCTTTGCTTATAATTTCTTTAGTAGCATCAGTTAGACTAAGGCAAGTCATTTTTAGCTTTAAATGATATTTCCAGCTTTTTTTTTTTTTTTTTTTGTAAAAACTGACCTACTTTGACAGTTGTTTCATGCTGCAGCTATTTCACAATGTATTGAAAAGGTTTGATTTGTATCATTTTAATCATTTGAAGCTGTGCCACCAACTACAGAACAGTTTGAAAGCCACAGTGTAGCAAATGCATTTGTGGCCAGATTTCAGCTATTCTTTATTAGGTAAAGAAGAAGGCAGCTGAAGCAGCAGATGATGATGATGAAGCATCGGAGAAGAAGTATAGGAAGTGTGAAAAAGCTGGATGCACTGCAACATGTCCTGTTTGCTTTGCCAGTGCAGCTGAAAGGTTTGCTTCTTTTTATTTGCACACCTGTATTTTTCATGGGCTTTCCTAAACTTACATTTGAGGTTTAGAATTTGAAATACATTCTGAAAAAACTTTCATTTCTAAATGTGCAGGGAGAACTGAAAGGTACTAAATGTCTCCTTGCAGGCTTAAGGTGCCAGGAAAATGTCACAAATTATTCCTTTTGCTGGTAACTTTTTTCTGTGAAAGTTGCTAATTCTGATATAGAATTTCTTTAGAATAAGCTTATTTAGGTTATTAATGCTGTCTTTTGGCTCACACCTTGCTTCTGCAAAACTGAGAGCATTTTTGTGAAATCAGAGGAAGCTAAACTTGCCATTAAGATGGAAAATGAAACCATCATTTACTACAGAAATTCTTTGTCATTCCTTTGTTGAAATGCTTTACAATCCTGGGTGAGATTCTGAGCTTGAAATTTTAGGTCTTGGAAGACAACAATACTTATCTGACCATTTTGTCTCAAATAGCTCATAACTTTGTGCACCTTATTCAAGTACTTTTGCATTCTGAACCTGGAGGTACTGAATGCCTTATGATGGGGGGAAGATCTATCCATAATAAACAGTGTGTCTGACCTCGTTATGCAGTAGGCAGACTGCATTTATATGGCATTGTTCCCTCCCTTGTTGCTGGAGACAAACTTTCCCTTTTTTATTATTTTGCAATGATAAGACAATGAAATGAAGCTCTAGATCATTTTATGTGTGAATCGTTCTTTGGTATCAGGAGTTCAGTGCCTTAATGACATTGTCATAGGAAAGGCAGCTGTTCTGGCTGTTGATAAGAKACTCATGGGTAAATGAGCACCTGATAAACTGGCGTCAGTAATATTACTTTTTTTTTAAATTAGGAAACGATGGACACTGCATATTCATCTTTCCAAAGTCTTGTTTTAATATTTTGATTTCTTACAAAATACATACTTTTGACATTTATTCGAGATGAGGTCCTTTCATGGCTAGCYACTTCAGTTAGTAGCTTAGGTCACTGCTTTTTACCACCCGTACATTTATCTCTAGAGAAACATTTCATTGAGTTTAATGAGAGTTTTCTCTGAATGAAGAATGCTGGACTGATTGCTTTGTCTGATGAATATAATCATTGCTAATGTGTATTTCATTCTGAGGGTAATAAACGTGCAACTATTTACTCAGGATTTTGTCTCATTGGGTTAAAATTGCAGCCAACTCAGTCACGTGAAAAAATAGGCAACATCTGTTTTGTGTTCAGATTTGCATTTATGGTTTTGTCAGTTATCCTGGGGAATAGGTGTTGTAATGATTTATGAATCGATTGGTCAGAGACGGGAAAAGACTCCTTCAAATGATCTCTCCCACTCTGCACTAATACTGGAACAAAATGGAGCAAATTAAGGGAACTGTAAGTTCCTATGGAGAGAAACTTTGCCTTCCTGTACATTTGGAAAATGCTTAGTGTGTCACAGCATGGATTGTAAGAGCAGCACATTTCACGTTCAGGAACTGCCTGCTTAAAGGGTGCTAAAGATGGGCTCGGCTGACCGTTGCGGGACTCCAGACGAGCTACACAACTGCACGTTGTGTGCATTTTGCCTCCTCTGTATCTGGCGTTTGCTCCGTTTGGAAACAGGAAGTCTCTGAGACAACTGAAATGATCCTCTCATTAATTGTTATTTATATGACTAGTGCCTTGTGCGAGGCAGACATCATGAATATAACGTAAGGCCCTGTCCTGTCCTTAGCATTTTCTTCACATTGTAGAAGGTGCTATTGTCAATAGGGAGGCTTTTGAAATGTATCCTAATGCTATTTCTATGTCTCTTGTGTTACAGATGTGCTAAAAATGGGTATACGTCTAGATGGTATCATCTTTCCTGTGGGGAACACTTCTGCAATGAATGTTTTGACCACTATTACCGAAGGTAGATTTGCTAATTAAGACTGCACCTTTTCAGTGCTTGTTAAAAATTTGGCAGACATCACAACCGTTGAAATGTCATACATAATATGTCTACACACGCACATGCACAAAGGATTGTCTTTTGGCTTGCTTTATTTGAAGTGGGGCTTAGATACTGTTGGGAAATCTGCAGGTGTTGTATGGACTAACAATCAACTTATACATAGTAGCACAAACAAAACCAGTTGCTTTTAAGCAGGCTGTTTTGTCTGTACAGTTATTCTAAAGCTTTCCTCTTTTTTTAAAGCAATATCATATAATTTTAATTAATAAGAATAGTTTAAGTAAATCTATTTCTTTCATATAGCAGTTTCACTTTACAATAGGAATTCAGGAGACCTTGCATCTTTGTAAAAACCAAGTCAGTGAGCAGATGACTAACTTTTTATGATTAACTCTTGCAGTTCAGTGACTGTGAAGACACTGGTCAGGCTCACAGAGTGCTCTAGGCTCCAAAGTGCTTTCCATGTGAGTGGGAGCTGAGTCCAGCTCTATTAAGAATTTTAGGTACTCATGTGTGCAGCGGYGCGTGTAACTCAGCCTGGACCTTAGATACTCAAATGTGTGCTCATTGTCAAGAGGACATAGTGGCCAGGATGCTATTTATTGCTATCATAAGATTCATGACAGTCTCCCTTTTTTATTAGGAAAAATATAGGACCATCTTCAGTCTCATTTCTCTGTCCTTATATAAAATGTTTAATTTTAGAATAACAGCTGTTGCTTAAAATGAACTAGATCATTCATTTTTCTAACTGCTTGCTGTTCTCTTTTCTCTGTCTTCTTAGCCATAAAGATGGTTATGAGAAATATACTGCCTGGAAAAGGATTTGGACAAGTAATGGTAAAAGTGAGCCCAGTCCAAAAGCCTTCATGGCTGATCAACAGCTTCCTTACTGGGTAAGACAGAGAGTGATTTGTGGATTAGGGTGTATTTCAATGCGGTGGTAGTTTGAGAAAGTATACAGTTTTGTTTTGGTATTTAAATTACCTTATTCTGTTCCATCCTTTCCATCTTTTCCTTCTTTCTTGCTCTGAAAGAGTTTCTAATATTGTAATCAGATAGCAGGTCAGCTGAGTTTTCACAGGGGCTTTCTAGTATTAGGGCTCTGAGGAAAGGTTCAAGATAATAATTCTGGTCAGCTTCTCTGTTGCTGGAGATCTTCTCCAAATCCCAAAGAGAGGACAACCTTCTCTTGTTTCTCAGTGAAGTAGCACCTTGGATGTGCAGCGTTCAGATAGAATAAGACATGGTAGGGAAGAGGGAGCATGCCTAAAGGAAAGTGCGAGTGCATAAGATTTCCAAAAAATAGATTTTATATTTCCATGGTAAAGGGAGTAGAAGAAAAGGAAAGACTGGAATGGCAAGAAGTATTCTTCTAGTGGTGAACAACGCCATTTTGAAGTAATGCTTGCAAAGCCCATTAAAAACAGTAGTAATCGGGTATAGAATTAATTTTGGAGTTAGGTTCTATGGTGAAATTTACTCTCTTATGGGAGATTGGCACAAGATTTACAAATACCAAATGTCTTGCTCATGACATGTGGATTACATGGGAATCAAGTTAACAATTGTATTTAACGCTTTCCTCACATTTACCTTCTTTCTTATTGGTTAGCATGCTTCATTAACCTTATCTATGATCAGACTGTAACAAGTAAAAACATGGTTTTTTTTTTAACTTGTAGGTGCAGTGCACAAAGCCAGAATGTGGTAAATGGCGTCAGCTGACAAAGGAAATCCAGCTGACACCACAAATAGCAAAAACGTACAGATGTGGTATGAAACTGAACAATTCTACTAAGGTAACGCAGACCTTTGCTCATATTGAAACTAACTGCAAGTTGATTTTCTTGTTTGCAGACATTGATTTCTTCTTGTTTTGCTTCTTAAATATTTTAGTATCAAAGCAATTTCTGATGGCCTGGAGAATTGCATGATTAGAGTCCTACAAGCTGTTTGGACTCTTTGTTTCTGAATGAAAATGTCAAAACAGAAGTATCCAGAATACTGTTTGTCTGCACAGTCAGTTGCAAAATCATTAATTTTGAAGCTGTTGAAAGATATCAGTATGTACAAAATAAACCTACACTAAAATGTTTTATTTTGCTCAGCATACTTCACTATTGAGGAAAACATTTGAAAAGTTCTATGAGCTTTTATTAATCTTTAGCAAGTTTGTCTTGGGGCTTAAAATGAACATTTTTGGCTTTAGCAGGAAGATAACTCCTGAAATTTCATAGGGTTTTTATACTGCCATAGAATCTATATAGTAAGAAACATGAGATGAAAATGCTGCCCATATGAAAAGTGGAAAGGTAAACATTTCACCTTGAAATTCTTTGATAAAGATACTCTTAAAAAAAATCTCATATTTATTTTTAGTCTAGACTGGACAAATCTTTCTGGAAAATGTGGAATCTTTCCAGAATTTTTCTACAGAATTCCACTCCTTTTTTTTGTTGTTTTTTTGTTTCAGTGTTCCACTACACTACTTGGATCAGGATGTATATTTTAATGTCTGATGAGTAGATAGATCAGTAGAAACTGTTTAATAAATGAGAAACATTTGTTGGAGTGTTCTGGCTTTATTGTGTGCTGTGTTTTTAACTATGCATTTCTCCTTTTATTATTTGTTTTTACTAATATAGAATAATCATCTGTGCTACACGAAGCTAACAATAATACATTTTTTGTTTGCATAGAAAATTTAATTTTTTTCATTAATTTTTTTTGTATTGCTTAAGAATAGTACTGATATAACTCACTTTTCTTTCAGACTGAGGGCTCGGACCAGTGTTCTATGCCTGAGGACTTGGTGAGTAATGGTTGTTCCTCCTCATTTGTCCTAGAGTATAAAAGCAACCTTAAAGCATGGCATGTGTCTTTCCTTTTCTTAGTCCTTTGGCTAATTATGGCGGTATTTATGCATTTTGCTCAGGAAACCGTCAGACACTATTTGCAACAGAGCATAGGGCTGCCTTCTACTTCTCTTCTTTTTCCTCTTTTCGCTTTCTATGAAAAGTAGTTTTCAGGGGGTTYTTGGTGTCTTTCAAGGTTTACTCCTAATTCTGCGTTTTGAGCAGGCAAGACAGCATTCAATTGCCAACTTTCAAATAAAAATCCATTCCCCAAATTTCCAGGTCTTTCAGGTGGCTTCTATCCTAGTTAAAGCTAGTCATCTCTTTTTGGAACTGTACAAGAACATCAAAACATGTTTTCTCTCTCTTCCCCCTCGTAACACAAAACTATACTTGGTGTACTTTGGTGTTGCAATGCTTTTATAATAATGTAACCCTGCATTTCAGATTTTGTCTGATCAATAAGCCAGTGTTGGCAAGTGTACCTGAGGTACCTCTATCCCAGGAAACATGTTCAAGTGCATTATTGTTGACTCTTGCAGAAGCTTTGTGTTTTAGTTTCCTTAAGGCATTTTTGATTTGTAAATCAAGGCTGAATCATTAGTGTTTGCTAGGGATTTAGAAGGTCTTTGATGGGGATAGTGGAATCTAAGTAAAATTGATCAGTTAGTTTGGACTTTTCTAAGTTCAGATTTCTGGATGCATAAACAACTGTAAACATTTTATCAAGGGCCTCATAAGGCATAGATTTCTTGTTATGGCATATCTTGTCTGTTTGCTTTCCACAAGGGTGTGGAGTTTGTGAAGTTTCAGCTYCATTTCTGAGGAGCAGGTTAATGCTACAGTTTTCTGTGTCAGGCTGAGGAAGGGGAAAGAGGGAGAGAAAATGTCTTTATGACTTGCAATTCTGAGATTGGTACTTCTAGTGCTTTTTGGTCTGAGTTTTGGAGGGAGGGGGGAATTGGTTCATTTTTCAACGTTTTCCAAGTACTGACGTGTTCTCTTCTCCCCTCTTTCCTTCACTTCTCCGCTTGGCCAGAGAGTGGCTGAAGTTTCAGACCATTGGTGGTACTCCATGCTCATACTCCCTCCTTTGCTGAAAGACAGTGTGGCAGCTCCCTTTCTAGCTGCATATTATCCTGACTGCGTGGGCATGAGTCCATCCTGTACCAGCACTAATCGATTACCTGGTGAATCCAACATTGTGAAGTTAGAGCACTTAAAGAGCGTGCCTAATTTGACTGGTAAGGGCCATCTGCAGGGCTCTGTTGCTTAAATAGGTGTGGTAAATTTTGTCTTGTAGCTGAGTTTCTAAGGCATATAATGCTCCTGACTCAGAAACACTGGCTCTTTTCTCAGCACTAATACACACTCTCGGTGTGACTGCCTCTGTACTTCTTGCCTGTAAACTAAAGGTAATATATTTCTCATGGCATTTCTTTTAGGTGTAAGCACAGACTGCATAGTCTTTTTGATTACCACCTGTCATTTGTTGATAGAAATGGGAAATTAACATGTGGGTACTTAAATGTTGTTTGCATTCTTAAGGAAATGAAGATTTATTAAAAAAAACCCAAAACCAAAAACCATGTTTTTGCTAGTTTTGATATTGTGGATCTTTGGGGCTTTGGAGAAAGGACTAGACTCCTTAAGGCACTCAGATTCTCTTTAGCTTAACTCTTTGCTAATGACAGCTTTGAGATCGAGAGCCTGGGAGGTGCAAATCTTCTACGGATCTGCAAAACAGGTCAGGTAGGAAAAATGGTAATTCAGGATTTCTGTGCTCATGCTTATTGATTATACCTCAATTCTAGCTCAGAGAGAGTGCTTTGAGGAAAGCTGAGTTTCCACATCCTAGCAGGCTTTGTTCTCCTTAGGTACTGACAATACCTCTGCTTATCTATTCAATAGATACCTGTCTGCTTAACAAACAGGAGAGGGGTTCAGAGCTGCATTACACAGAGCTACCAATACTGCATATGGTAGATGATTACTTTTAGTTTCTATCCACTCCGGGCAGTATTGGGAGTTGAAGATGAAAGGGGTTCAGAGGACCACATAAGCCTGTACTGTCTGCAACAGCAGTGGCAGTCCTCAAATTTGCTTTTAGATCTTGTCCCTTGTTAGACTTGTCATGGTACCTGCGGGCACACAGTTTTTCTTACAAAAGGTAAGCCCTGATAGGGCCAGGACACATCAGGTAGAAGGATAATAATTAGTACTGCACAGCCTGGAGGGTAGAAGAGGGAGAATARTATAAATGAAATGAAATCATTCTAAAGGTGGCTAGAGATTCAAATACTTCATTACTTGTTTATCTATGTGAGGTCAATGGGCCATCTTAGAGGGACAGGGAAGAAACAAGAGAGTATGACTAATTCTCCGTGTGTCTTTATTCAGTTGCAGGAATGAACAAATACTTCCAGCCCTTTTACCAGCCCAATGAATGTGGTAAAGCACTTTGTGTGAGGCCAGATGTCATGGAACTGGATGAGCTCTATGAGTTCCCAGAATATTCACGAGACCCTACCATGTACTTGGCTTTGAGAAACCTGATTTTGGCTCTATGGTACACAAACTGCAAGGTAGGAGATGGTAATAGTTAATTGTTTTGTTTACAAATAATAGGTACTTTTTGGGGTGGGGAGCTTTTCTGGGGAAGAGGGCAAAGGGATTGGATTTTATTCTCAGTCATCTCCTTATACAGCACAAAAATTGTTCCCATCCTTTTGAAAATCCACTCCGAGAATAATAATAGAAAAGCTTTAAATTTGTTTAATGCCAGGAAGATTCTCTTGCAGTAAAATGCAAAAGTTTTAAAACTATTAAGACTTTACCACATCTACCCATCTATTAATTTTTAAAGTGATGCTTGAACATTTCTAAAGTGTTAGTGGGTGCTTTATTTATTATTATTATTTTTTTCATGTGAATGTTGGGTAGCAAGCGATTGTCTTTTTGCTTCTAGTAGCTCTATGACTTTGCCTTCAATAGAATTGCTACTATTTGTACTTCATATCAAAGAAAGCAAGAACCTGCTGAAAGTTCACATATGCAAGCTTGCAGATACAATGTCAGTATTAATGTGTGAAGGTTTTGGATATTAATCTATTTTTATTTCAGTTTTGCTGAAGTGCCATCTGTGAGCATCGCTAGCAGTTAGATTCATTTCTGCAATGAATTCATTTTCATTTGATGCATTTCAATACCATTCCTGTAGTAATAGACCATACCATGGAGTTCACAGGAGTATCTTGCAGACTCATGCTTTTTTGCTGTGATAATCTAGCTTTTTGTTTATAGGAAAGCTGGAAGAGAGAAACTGTTGACATACTCTGTAAAGCTGGCTGGCAAAAAAACTTCCCCAAACCTAACTTTTTAAATGTTCTCAGAAACCTGTATGATTCATGATTAACCCTTAACATCTGACTTACAGTTTAAATATGTTGTACATACATGAAAATATTAGACTACCAACGCTTTCCTTTTTTGTTTCCCTTCTGCAGGAGGCTCTTACTCCTCAAAAATGTATTCATCATATCATTGTTCGGGGGCTTGTGCGTATTCGCTGTGTACAGGAAATGGAGAGGATACTTTATTTTATGACAAGGAAAGGGCTAATTAATACAGGGATTTTATCAGTCAGTCCTGACCAGTATCTCCTTCCTAAAGAATACCATAATGTAAGTAGTTGTAATAATCCCTATGTTAATGCTATAAAACTAAATGGCACATATATTTTTTTGGTTGTGGATTTTTTGCTCATGATCTGTCATTCAAACCATGTCAGAATTGCATCTAAAAGCAGACATATTACATGTTTTTCACACAGTTCTCATCTGCCTTTAATGGTTATTGAAACTTTAGACAACGGACCCTTGCTAGCAAGGTATTTGTTCCCACTAAAATCTGTGGAAACCAATCCCTGTGCTTCCCTAAGCTCTTCAGACAGATGGAAACTGTGTGAAAAACATGCAGTACATTTAGGGTCTTCTCATGGCTTAACATTGTAATACACCTGTGCTTCCATAGGTGAGGAAACTCCTATTCCATACTGTTTTGCAAGAACAGTGATTAAAGAGTGCATATTTATGACTAGCAATTTGTATGACATCTCACAGAAACTTATCAAATGAATATGTTCTGTAATGGAAAATCTAGAAATAGTAAGTTGATTTATATATGGAAGGTGTATTTGTATGTGTGTTTAATTTATAAATTGTTTTTTAATGGTCAACTACATTTGTTATTGAAATCATCACAAGGTAAGTGCTATGCTCTGGATTGTGTTACTTGTTTGATAACTTCAACTGTTTTAGATAAAATGAATAGAGATATCTGCTTTTAAAATGCTTAAACTGTAACTATTCTCAAAGCTACAACTGGCCTTTTCTGTATACTAAATGTACTATCACCTCTAAAGGTTATCACTGATTACTTTAGAGGACAAGAGAGCCTAAACTTTTGAAACCTGTGGATATTTTAACTTTAGCAAGAAAAATGTGCAAAATGATCATTTTTCTTCTTTTAGCTCAAATTTCTATTTATTTATTTATTATTAGAAATCTGTCATTATTGTTGGGGCTGGGGCAGCAGGATTAGCAGCAGCCCGACAACTGCACAACTTTGGAATTAAGGTAAGGAACTTCAGAATGCATAATTAAAAAAATCAGACTCCTACTTTGAAAGTGTTCTTCATCAAAATGAAGAAAATAACAGTCCTGTTACAAATATCTATGTGTATAGAGCATCCTAATTCATTTGTAAATTCTGGGGTTTTATTGAGTAAATCTACTGTTAAAACCAGCGTTTAGTTGTATTTAAAGTTCAACAAAGCAAGCAACAAATATTTTATGTAGACTTGGGGGTAGCAGAGACATGGATATCCACGTCCAAATAATGGGACTCTAGRCTATGATGGCTATTTAAATAAGAGGAAATTTTCTTTGCTTTGTGCACTTTACTGTATTTATTTGTTGTATAATCTGTTTATTAAAAATAAGTATATCTAAAATTGCACACATTTCCCTTCTCCTTCCTATTTATCATTGCCAATTTGACCCCACAATGTTTACATGTTGACATAATTTTACACACTGGAGTATTATGAAAATCTATGGGACTCCTTACACATGTAAATGTTTGTGGGGCTGGTGATTAAGGAAATACTTTTTTGTACATCATGTCCTGTGGAAAGCTCTCCTGAAGTAAAATGTGTAGATATCAACTGGCAGAATACTTTTATACATGAAACATACTGTAAATTTATTATACACTTTTTAACCATTGCTTTCTACTGTTTTGGAGAGATGGAACATGTTTCTCTAAAAATAAAAAGAAAWTTTTTTTTCCTTCACTCTGGAGTTGAAGAGGTATGTTTAAAATAATCAAATTTTACAGTTAAGCTGTGTTTATGTCCTAGGTCATTGTCCTGGAAGCTAAAGACAGAATTGGTGGCCGAGTGTGGGATGATAAGACGTTCAAAGGAGTCACTGTTGGAAGAGGTGCACAAATCGTCAATGGATGTGTCAACAACCCAATGGCACTAATGTGTGAGCAAGTGGGTTCCCTGCAGTGGTCATGCATTATTATTAGTGAAAAAGTTGTCATTAAAAGCCAGGCTTGGGTGGGTGGATAAGGGTGGGAGTCCTTATTTATGACATGATTAAAACCCAGTTGTAAGTAACTTCATGTTGTTATCATATCTTTGGTAACAGCTGTGGACAGAGAAGGGCTGTAGAATGGTTTCAGGGACATTTTGTAAAGCAAAACAATACGACTCCAACTTCAGAACCAGAAGAAACCATGCTTTTGCCTTTCGTGGAGACGGTGATGTAACAGGTCCCTGGCAGGCTGATGACTCTAGTATAGGCAAGTCCTTGGAGTTGAAAAGGGCTTTACTGTGGGAGGCTATTGCTATGCTGTCTTATTACATAGTTCTATAGCAGGCTTGCCTATTTGGCCTCTATTTCTAGTTCAGCTCCATGTAAGTTACAATTAAAAAGTACAGCACTGCAAAATGCAATGCATTAGATTTTGGGGTAGGAAGCTGAATTTCTCCAAGTGGAACTTGAATAAGGAGTTTTCTCAGAGAGGCATGTAGTGTTAACTGTTTAGCACTCTATAGTGTCATGAAGAATAAAAATGTATTTTATTTTTTTTTAAATCATGTTTTAGTTATGAGGTGAGGAGCAATGACTTCTGAATACACATTGGGAGCCCATCCCTATGTGGTCATTGATGTCATCTTTCATTCAAAGTACAACTGTATCTTGAAGAGATCTGCAGTGGTGAGCAGCAGCCTAGAGATATGTGAGGATATGAGAAAAACATTGGAGTGTGCTCTAAGTAACAAGGCACTAGGAAGAAGTTAGTGCTACATTTTTGCTATTTTCTCCAGACTGACTCTGTAGAACATTAAAAAGTTTTTATTCTAACTTAGATTTTTGTGTGTTTCATATGAGTTGAACAAGCAGAGCAAGATACTAGGTTTAATTTAAAATCATTTCTTTCTTTGCTTGCTTGCTTAAGGAAATTGGCAATAACTGTCAATTTCTGAATTGCAGGGAACTGTATGGGCATCAGTCACCAGAAAGTTGTGCAAAATAACTGATATTAACGACAACTAGAAAATAAGGGTGAGGTGTAAATGAAGAACATGTTGGTTCATCACATTTGATTACCAGACCCAACATCTATGTACTAGCCCCTGGCTTGATAGGAAAGTTGGAGATGAGGTTTCAGGAAATCCCCAATATAGGAAAGGATGGAAGAGTGAAAAAAAACAGAATTTGTGGAGAATTGAGAGATAGAAGGGAAAGGGACTTTTGTACTCCAGTTTTTAAGAGGATGAAAATCTGAGTTAATTTGACATTATTTAAAGTCTTGGATATTTTTAAGTGATGTTGCTTAAATCTGAGGGATTCATCTAACTTAAACTGAAAAAATTCTAGCTTTTCCATGCTTAAAAAGCAATAAAATGTCTTTTTCTTAGCTTGGCATTAAAATGCACAAACTGGGGGAGAGATGTGACTTGATCCAGGAAGGTGGAAGGATAACAGATCCCACTATTGATAAACGCATGGACTTTCATTTCAATGCCATCCTGGAYGTTGTCTCTGAGTGGAGAAAAGATAAAACCCAACATCACGATGTCCCTCTTGGTGGTAAGCGAGATATATGTGTAACAGTGAACATGTGGCTGTGTTCATAATCATTGGAATTAGAGTTTTATATCAACTTGCCTTTTACCTCGTATGTTTTTAGAAGTGTATGGTTGTATATTTGGCCTTAAATCCAACAGTGAAAACCTGGCTCTATTAATGACAAAGGGAGCTTGGTCGTCATATACACCTGGACCAAAATGTCATGTGTAGCTTTTCAGGAAGCCTAATTTGAAGGCTTTTATAATAATGTATTGCTTTTGATGTAGTATGTTGTTTTCATACTTGTTTTCAGTATAACTGGTGACAATAGCAGTTCAAAAGACTTGCTTCTAAATTGCTGAAGCATGCCACCGCTAGCCATAACTCTCTGTTCTTTTTGACTAATCTGTCTAAGAGCTTGACCAAAGCCTTCTGCTGGCAAAGATGGTCCCATCCATCACACTTAGAGCATGCCAGTATATTCCACAAGAAAATACAATCTTGCTCAGAAATGATTACCTCCCAAATTTTTTCAGCATAGGTATAAGATGACTAAGTTAGTAAATYCTTATGTTCTTCAGAGAACTTTGGATCTAATTTCTCAGCTCTTTCAGTTTTGTAAAAATTAAACAGGATTTATTTGCAAGGATTCTCTGTTATCTTGAGAAGAATGTTTTCTTTGAAATAACATCAACTGTATCTTGATGGTAGGTAAACAATGATTTTATCTCCTGTCTCAGTTGGCTATCCCAACTATGCTGTTGTCTTCTTTTTTTAGAAATCATTTTTACCATTTTTTTTTCTGAAGGTACATGTTTCTTTTCTGAAGAAAAGGATTTTACTAAGGAAACCTATGTTTAAACAAGAAAGTTGAGTTTTATCACCAGAGAAATCTTGTAGTTTTTCTATGAGAAGAAAAAGATCTTAGTGCTTAGATATTGGTAACAAGCTTGAAAATCTTGTGATCCACAGAACAGCATATTGTGATGTGACAGGAATCGTGATGAATCTCACTACATTCTTATTTTAAACATGTTCTTGTACAGAGAAAATACAAGAGATCTATAAAGCCTTTATTCAGGAGTCTGGTATCCAGTTCAGTGAGCTGGAAGAAAAAGTACTACAGTTCCATCTCAGTAATTTGGAGTATGCCTGTGGCACCAATCTCTCTCAGGTGAGTTTTATGACAGCTGTGTTTTGAAATAGTGGAGCTTCATAGAAAATAGGATTGGAAGTGACCTTGAGAAGTCATATGATCCATCGCATGGCCCCAAGGGAGAATCGGTGATCTCTAAACTGCTCCTGTATCCCTGACCTTTTCTTCAGAAACATCCAGTGACATGGATTCCAACACCTCCTTAGGCAACCTAGTGGGATTTCTTGACATGTTTCTACTGAGATCCTCTCTTAAGTTAAAAGTTGAGAGTAGCTGGTGCAGTGGAAAAGGGCATTCTGCAGAGATTCTGGGTGGTAGGATTCACAGGAGAATTGATCTTCCTCAGATGTTGTGTGTGACTTCTCTGCTTCTCAGTCCTATGTTTAAAAACTGAGGTATTTCTCTACCTTGCTAGGTATCTTGAGAATAAATGCATTTAACTTCTGAAGTGTTCCAACAGCATGACGGTGGGCCCCAGTTCACTACTCCTAGGTATTCTGTTGACTATGTGATACTTGGCTTTCCTCGTGACTTCACTTTTAAATTTGATTCCAAGCAGGTTCAGGAAATATCAAAGTCTGATGTTGTTTGCAGTGTGTTATTTACTCAGTCCTGTTGCTTGGGTTAAAGATGATTAGGGACAAATATTTTGCAGTAGTGGAATGATTGATATGTGCAGCTGCACAAATATGATCTGAACTGAGAAGCATATAAGACCATAACAAAAATCTGCGAGACAGTGCTATACCAGCTCAGTCAATGTGAAATATTTTGATCTCTCAAGCTTTCACACCTCATGAGTACCCAAAGTGTAATAAGAAAGATGTTAAAATCTATCTTACTTTACCTTTAAATTAAAAACTAAAAATGAGACAAATGCATCTGCAGTGATAGGAATTAGCATTTGAACAGCAGTCTGAGATCTTCCGATTTTTGACTGTCAAGATGCAATTGCTTAGTGCAAATACCACTGTTGTACCAACTATGAGTTTTGGGGTGGGCTGGGGAATGAAGGCCAATGAAATGTGTCTTGGAAGAACCTACAAAGTGCCAGAAAAATTTGATCGATTTTTGTATCTCCTCTTCCCCTTAATGTTGGGAAATAAAATATTTCAGTTTTTGTTTGATATCTTAAGGCTGTAAAATCTGATTTCTTTGCTACAGATAGAAAATGGAAATAAATACACTGCAAAACCACCTGATTTTTTTTCTCCTACTTTCCTTGTTTTCTGTACCAAGCAGAACTATAAATTATCTGCTGGTGACCAACCTATATTATGACATTGCTTAATCTAGCAATTTACATGGCAGATAGTGCCTTAGGTAAATGACCTGTTTATTTTTGTTGGCGTTGCCACATATTCTGGTGACATAATTTTTTTCCAGTTGTGAGGGCAGATGGGGTGGCTTTTTTTTAAATAGTGGGACTTTTGCAAAGTGCCCACGTTGCCTCGGCAGTAGAGACAGCTCGTTATGTTCTGTACACAGGTATCTGCACGTTCATGGGACCATAATGAATTTTTTGCTCAGTTCGCTGGAGATCACACTCTTCTAACTGTGGGATATTCTACTGTGATTGATACGTTGGCGGAAGGGCTGGACATCCGGCTGAATTTTCCAGTAAGTCTGGAAAATGTTGATGCAGTGCCTGGCTTGGTTTGCCTTGAAGCATCAAATCATATCTTCTTCTATTATTTATTTATTTATTTATTTTAAACCTGGCAAATCGGGTCCTGTGAGTATTCCAACTTGTCTTTAGGAAAAGAGAAGGCAATTTCAGTATTTTTGGTTTTAAATCTCTGATCAAAAATTAAAGAATTGTCATTGCCGTTATCAGAGTGATACTATTTATATTAAATCTGATACTGAAAACACAGCTGTATTTCTGCATCCTAGGAATACAGTCTAAAGTTGGATTAGTATTTGTATTTGATGAACACTGTTCACAAGTGTATACTAATAAAAAACCTATTTCTGTAACTAACTTAAATTTTAAAGAATACCATTATTTTCCTTCTTTTGTGTTGGCAGTTTGTTATCTCTAGTAATGAATACTATACTATTCCTAGAAATCCTGTTTGAGGACTTTGAGAACCAGCACATTATAATATGATGAGCTGATATGTTAAAATCATGATTTTTTTTTTTTAAATCAGCTTCCATAAAGGCTTGTTTTCTTTTTTCTTTCTTTTAATATTTCTCTGGAAACTTCTATCCTTCAATATCTAGTTTGCAGACTGGTGCTCAATTAGCTATTCTTGTCTGAATTTGTATTTTACATACTGATTTTGTTTTATAATCTTTTTGCATTTATCTTTCAATAGGTACACAGTATAGACTATTCTGGTGAAGAAGTACAGGTTACTACTGCAGAAGGAACAGTGTGGACAGCCCAAAAGGTACCCATGATGCTTCAAGTATATGGATTTTTTAGGGAACACAAGAACAATATTGATCATAGTACAGGTCCTTTATTTTTCCCCTCTCAGGAGACTCTTTAGTCCAATTTCTTCCCCCCAAAAGTGAAAAATCATATATTCTAATGGCTCATATTTGGATGACCAGTGGATATCAGTGACTGTTTTTCACTGAACATGTTTGAGTTTTGAGTACTTGTTGACTTAAAGAACAAAGTAGCTTCTCCAGGCGTCCAAAAAGGGGAGGGGAGCAGCAAATGGATTTTTTTTTAATCTGGTCTCTGAAGTGACAGTTACAGGTTTTGGTTACATTCCCTACTCGGCTTTGCCTTGTATGACATGTGAATCTGTGCTGTTAAATTGTTCCCTTTGGGATGTTGGACTTGACACCTCATATTTCTCAGTCTCCTTTATTTCCTGATTTCCCCACTGCTTCGTGCTGCTTAAGTTAGCTTTTAGTCCATTTTTTAAATGATGTGTAAGCTTGATCAAGATTGGGTTGACATCAGCAGTGTCATTGAACAGATATTAGAGGGAGGGTGTTTGAGGAGAAGAAAAACAAAAAAAGATCATCTCTCCCTTCAAAGACAGGTTTGTTAATTTGATAGTCATTGCTATAATTTACAGGAGATATTAAAATTAGTAGCATGTTTAGCTACTCTGATGGAAGCAATTCAACAGACTGCAGCTTAGAAACCAGTGACCTGAGACCCTTGTTCTCACTTGAATGTAATGTATGTGCTTTCCATTAATGTGCAGTAAAATCAGACACTAATCCTGAGTTGCCTGGTGAGTGTTGGGCTGCATCCTACAAGAATAATCCAAGATAGTTAGGAGGATGCTATTAGGCTTAATTGTTGTGTTCAGCTTTTGCTACTGTTGTGATTGTAATTATTTTTCCTCAGGTATTAGTCACTGTACCACTGGCCCTTCTTCAGAAAAATGCCATTCAATTTAATCCTCCACTGTCAGAAAAAAAAATTAAAGCCATTAATAGCTTGGGAGCGGGAGTCATTGAGAAGGTATGTAATTTAAAATTACGTTTCAGTTTCTGTGAAAAGAAACATTAGCTATTTTGGCCCTGTTGCTTTTGCTGCATATTTCTCACAGTTTACGTATTTGTTTTTACATGTATTCTCTAGCCAAAATCTTCTGTGATGTGCCTGGTATGTGCATTTGGGGGGGGCAGAGAAGTAAGGAGTATGGGAGGAGACGACATGGTCGGATGCTACCTTTTCCTGTTATTATTAAAAAGCCCAAAAGAACAAAATGATATCTGGGGTAACATGTTTTTCTTTTGCTTAAATTCCCAACTTAAATATTGCTTTTAAAGGAAATTGTTTGCAGAATATCACTTCACGACTTGAGCTTTTTGTACCTAATTTTGAACAATCCCTTATAATGGTCTTAGATTTTCCAAAATTCTCAGAATACATTTTTTCAAGCTCCTTTAGACCTCATAAATTAACTATTTCACAAGAATACTGAAAGCTGTGAGTTTGACCAGTCAAATGTGTTTTCCCAGTGCAAAAAGATAGTGTTTCCTGAGAAGACCCCTAGTAAGCTGTGTAGTTGGAATAAAAACAGCAAGAGAAGTAATGCCAGAAACAGTACTATACCAAGGTGGAAGTTTAAGGGCAAGATTCAGTGATTTTTCCCCCTGCCCTGCCCTCATGTGGGGGATTTCTGAGTTCTACATTGGGTTTTTAAAAGTTCTCTGCTGAATTTCCCAAATGTTTTTCACAGCTAATTACTTTTGAATTTGGTTCTGTCTGTGCCTTCAATTTGTGAGACTTCAGCAGTTTCATTTCCCTCCCTGTTCCCCTGGTGAACAGGCCCAAATATTCTCTGTTGAGACCCTGTTATAGAACTGGGTGTCTGTAATTGAGGGGAAAAGGGAAGCAGAACTGGAAGAAGAACAGGTACCATAATGCAGTTGTGAGTTTTGAGGTATGAAAATGTTTGATCCTCTCCCCCTCCCTCCCTCCCTCCCTCCCTCTCTTTCCAGATTGCCTTGCAATTTCCTTACAGATTTTGGGACAGCAAAATTCAAGGAGCTGATTTTTTTGGTCATGTTCCACCCAATTCCAGCCAGCGTGGGCTCTTCAGTGTTTTCTATGACATGGATCCAGAGGTATTACATGCTATGTGTATTTTTTTGTTGGCTTTTCAGAAATTCAGTTTGAAGTCTAGGTGAAATAATTACTGAACAATGAAAGATTTTTTTGCTACTGTTAAAGAGAAGTGGAAGCAGTAGTATTCATCAAGAAAAAGCTGATTGATACCTCTTTGTAATAAATGGGAATGTTTTTCCAGGTTTGGACACAAAATAAKATGGAAGTAAGTTAATGCTCCCCCCCCTTTTTTTTTTTTGAGGTCTCACAGCTATTCTGAAAACAAGTCTGTAATACCTTATTACAGATGTACTAATACAAGAAAAARACTACCAGTCTCTACCAGTCACTTCCAGTTCAAGCCTTTTGCTCCCTTATTTAAACCAGTTAAAATTTTTGTAAAAATGAACATGCTGGCTTATTAATGGTTAATGTTTGGTATTCTCTTGCCCTGGCCTGAATGACTGTGTGAGATGCAAAGTGGCAGAAGAAAAGACAGAGACTAGGTTTTGAATGAAACTGAGGTCTGTGAAGTCACTTCCAAATTCATGGATTTCAAAGCTAATTCAAACCAATGTATTGATAGCATGCTTCTCCTTCCCCTTCTGTGTCTACCAGACACATTAAACATTTAAATCTTACCTTTTCATGCTTTTACAACTACTGCAGCTTATTACTTGACAGCAATTAAAAGGCCTGTTTGTAACTTTATGGCTTATCCCAAAAAGAAACCATCCTGTGAAGACTGTGTTCTGTTATTGCAGTATCTGCACCTGCTTATGACTTCCCTTAAAGAAGCTTACTCTTCAATAGTGGTGAGCTCATTCTACATGAAGTTCAGTATGCTGGTGCTTTCTGAACACACCACATATAATTCTTAATTTGCTGATAATTAATTAAGTTTAGTAACAGAAGTGGATTTGCCGTATAAATAAGAGAGGGAGAATTCTTTAAAGGAGATGAGAACCTCTATGCTATTTTGTAGTCACTGCTTCATCTTTGAAACTTCAAAGTGGTAGCACAGACTTCATCTCTTGGTCCAAAATCTGCTGCTAAGAACTTAGCATTGGCCTAATCCAAAACATATCTAACTAGTTGTTAAATGGCTTCTCTTTGTTACCATCTTTTGAAATTGGAGAGGAATTGGAGTTTGGCACAGAACTGGAGCTTAAGAGGTCTGTCACAATGAATAAGGCTCTAAATGCCAAGTCTTTTGGTATAGCCTTTAAACAGGTAAATATGAATTTTTCAGATAATTCAGCAAGTTGTAAAAGGACTGACTTTCACGTGATATAGATCTGTCTTGAACTAGATATCAGAGGACATTTGTAATTTGAGCATGAAAACTGTAGAATATGAGCTTTCTGTTCTAAGGTATCATAACTGATTTCCTCCAGAGAACAAGTTACTTCTCGGCTGAAAAATCTTTTGGGCAAATAGTAATCAAAAGTGACTTTTCAAGAAATTCTTAAAAAAATAATTTTTTTTTGAAGTGATCTGATATGCTAATGTCTTGTTTCTAGGGCAAACAAAGCATTTTAATGTCAGTGGTCACTGGAGATGCTGTGACAACCATTAAGAATTTAGATGATAAACAAGTACTGCAACAGTGTATGACTGTACTTCGAGAGCTGTTTAAGGAGCAGGTAAGAGAAAACTGTTCTGTTAAAAGAGAAGAATTAACTTGTCAACAGACTTCAGTGGAGACCTATGATAAGTTGTATGAGCTTCCTATTATATAGCTTCAGTATGTATAGGAAAATCCTTGAAATATTAGACTCTTTTTTTTCTGAGCATGTTTGAGGGAATATGCTTCCTTTGAGATACAATAAAAGCACCATGTCTGGTTTCTTGTTGTGTGGAAAAATATGAATTGAGAGCTATCCTAGGTCCGAGCTGAAGGAAAAGGGTATTGAATGGAAAAGCAGAAATAGATTTTTCTTTAAAGCACTTTTAGAAAGGGCAATTAATTTAAATCAGAACTTTAGGCAGGTAATACAAATATACTTCTTACTTAGCTGTGACTTTTTTTTTTTTATCATCTCGGCTTCTAATCTATTATGTAGGCTTTAAGCTAGATGAATTTGATTTTTTCCTCCAATTTAAAAAGCAACTAAACCCCCCCCCCCCAAAACAAAACCAAAACTCACTCCTGTATTGGGAAGCAGCCTTGCTTGAGCTGCCTTGGGGTGGAGGTATGGGCAAGATGATCTGTCAAGGGCTTAATATCCTTGACTATAAAATAATATTGGGAAAAAAATCCATTCACTCCCCCTCTCCCAACTCCCTGCCCCCCAGCTCACTATCAGGATAACAATTAATATGAAAATTAGTTAAATCTGGGGCAAGCAAAGACTATCACTTAGCAATGTTATTTGCACTCCACTTTATGGACTGGAACACCTTACAGTTAGAATTACTTATAGCAGTGAGGTCCCAAGGAATACTTGGTCTTAATGCTCATAGCTGATCTCTCAGGTTTTAATGATAGTTAGGATGTTAAGGGTGATGATCTCAGAAAAAATTTGGTATCTGAAAGTATGAATTTTCCTAGAGAACATACTTCAGTTAATAGCTCTACAGCTACCAAAATCATGTACAAGGTAAGTCCACATACCTGCTATTTAGATCTCCTGAGAATGTACAGGGAGGCAAACAGATCTTTGGTTTTAGTGGTTTCAGTCATCTGTCCACACTGCAGCAGGGTTTTCAAAGACAAGGTAGCTTTCAAGAGTATTCCAGAACTTCTTTCCAGGATGTCCATGTACCTTGCCATATGTAGCTGTTTGGCTAGCTGTTGTTTTGCTTGCTTGAGCATTAGTCTCTTAGGTGCTACCTGAATGGAAAAACCTGTTCATTTGTTGATACCAGATGTTGTATAAGAGACAATTGGGGTACTGCTATTTATATGTCACAAGCCCTTCAAGAGTAAGATACAGCTGTAGTTGACTAAGCCTTCATACAGTTGTTATCCAGGCTCTTTCTGGTAGAATTGGGTGGGTTTATATGCTGAAACATGACAAAGTAAAAAAATATTACTGTCATGGCTTAGAGTTATAGACATTGACTTTCTCTGTATTCTCCCTAAGACTAATTTTCAAACCAGCCTATCTTAGACAAGTAATACTACTTCTCCATCAGAATATAATCATCTGCAAAATGTAGATCACATTTTGAGATTTAACAAGCTAGAATTTGCAAGGCATCAGGACACAAACATGTACACACAGAGACATGTTTAATAATGTTGATCCTGGTATTTTCTTTGGGAAACTGATTCCTCTTATCTATTTGGAAGAATATGCAAGTATTTTGAGGAGAGTTTTTCTCATGTGTAGTTCTAGGAATATCACAACATCCAGATTTGTTGCATTCAGAACAGTGTAACTCCTGTTTCAGACATCAGGCAAGTCTAGCAAGCAAAATTATTTTGGTGGTTAGTGGCATAATAAGTAAAATTGGATTAAATTCCAAAATTAAATTCCAATCTGTATTGTAATAGTACTGCATACGATCAAAAGATTACAAGAAGTTGCTTACAACAGAATACTATGCAAATATAACTTGTTCTTTGTACTGCATAACTTTTATTTTGATTATGCAGGAGGTTCCTGACCCAGTGAAGTTTTTTGTTACTCGATGGAGCAAAGACCCTTGGCTCCAAATGGCATATAGTTTTGTAAAAACAGGAGGCAGCGGTGAGGCTTATGACATTATAGCTGAAGACATACAAGGCAAAATTTTTTTTGCTGGTGAGGTAAGTACCTTAGTTATTGTTTATTAAGGTTATTAGGAAATTATGTCTTATGAAAAATTCTCTTTTTGTAACCAACACTATTAGTATAGAGGTAACATATAAGTATTATTACACAAATATGCTAATATTCTCGATTTTGACATAGACAACTTTAGACATATTAGTGTTGGGCATGGAAAGTCTACCAAATATGTCAGGTCACGAGTGGCTTATATAACCACTCGGTGCAGCATATGACAAGACCACACAATCCACTTATATTTTTGGTCAAATTCGTTTCTTGCTACTTCATTTGTGGATAACGCAGCTATAACAAATGCATTCTGCTGATGGGACCTGTGCATCCTATACTGAAATACTACTTACATGCCTCACTAAAGTGCAGATAGCAAAACAGTCTACTCATTTTGCTAGTTGACTTGCTTGCAAATTTTGAAGTTGCCAAAAATAAAAAATCTTTTCTCTTAAATTCTACAATATTTGCTTAAGCTTCTTTCTAGTAAGGAACTTTCCATAGCTTTTAACAACATTTAGTTGTTGATATGTGCTTTAGGAAAATATAAATGAACATATAAACAAACTATCTGTTCTGTTTCAGAAACAATTCAAAACTTTTTTTTTTAAAATACAGGCCACAAATAGACATTTTCCTCAGACCGTTACAGGAGCTTACTTGAGTGGGGTTCGAGAAGCAAGCAAAATAGCAGCATTTTAAGTATTGAAATTTTGTGTTTATGGATATATTTTTAATTGTTTTCTGTGGGCAAAACTATCTTCAAGTTTCCTATTTGCTCCTTTTTCCTAAGTGGTACTTAAACAGTATATGGTACCTGAAGATAAAATCTTCATCTTCCTTTTCCTGTTTGTTTTATTTTGCTTGTTTTTCCCTTTTAAGCTCTGATGATCCATATTGCTGTGGGTTTTTGTTGTTGTTGCTGCTGCCACGTCTTCTCCACCCCTCTCCCCCCCACCCCCCAAGGTATTACTAGTGAGAGCGACATTGGAGTCCCTGGCAAATTTACTGTATGCAGCTTTACTAATGGAACTTTTGTTGAGAGTCCTCTTCTGTATGGCTTAAGTCATACTATTATAGACCTTCATTTCAGAAGGTCAGATTAAAACAATATTAATTTAATGTACAGCATTAAAAACATGCTGGCAGTTAGTAACAATGATGGGGCTTTTCCACTAACTGTGCTTCTCAGGTTGATTATGTTCATAGGAGGCCAAACTTGTTCCCAAAAGCCTGAATAACCTAGCCAGATTCTAGAATTACTGTAAGAAGGAACACAACTATCATTCTTTCTACTTGCAATCAGTAACCTCTTCTATAATATTTCTTATGCTTATCCTCCACAAGATGGGCTTTGGAATATCAAGTTTGTTCCTTTAAATCAGACTGCTGGAACAGTTTACAGTGCAATCATAGAAGGGTTATTGGAGCTATTAAAAACTTGAAAGGAAAATTTGAACTTTTACATTATTGTAAAAACTTCGCTGAAATACTCTCTGCTACTTATTCACAGACTTCCTTGTTACAATAATAGGGTAAGTTTAGATTTGCGTAAGTGCTTCTGATCATGTAGGACAGCTTAGAAATATTGTTTCTATGACTTCCAAATTAGTTTGGGCTGAGTAGATGAACTATCTACTGATACAATGATGAGGGCACAGTGGGGGATGAAGAACTAAGTTCTTAAAGGCTCATTCAGCTTTCATATTTAAAAAATAGGTGAAGATGAATGAGGAAAAATATTAACACTTTTATGAAGGGCTGAAACAAGGTAGTTTGCACTTTTTAAAAAACTTCGAAGTATTATTAAAAATGACTTGAGGGAGTAATTCAGTAAGGGCTAAGCATCTCTGAAGACTTTTCCACGGGACAGGGGAAGTACGTATCTTTCAATAGAAATAAGACAAGCACAACCACAATATCGGTTGTAATACTGTTCCATTAAAGAAGGTTATTAACAGAAAAAAATTAAAACCACCTTTTACTTCTGTTCCCCCACACCTTCTCTATAACTTTACTGCATAGCCCTCATGTTTCCTGGAAGGATAGTAAGCACTTACTCTTTCTCCCCTCATTCTTGTGCATCGGCTCTTTCCTTTTTTAAATCTGTTCATGTAACAATGACATAGCAAGCTGCTTTGAATTACAGTGCTTATTTCTGTGAAGCTGTATCTTTTGGGGGAAAAAACAAGCAATCTTAAGAAATCCTACTGAATAAAAGCGTTTCTTCTACTTTTTTTTTAAATACCTAATAATTTGTTTTTTAGAGTAGCTATGATATTTGTTAAATATTTTTATTTAATCTCTAATTTACAAGGTGAAGATGTTTATATAACTAGATGTTTTTCAGATATATATTCTGTTCTGCTTCTTAAAGCTGAATTATATGGGTTAATTGGAAAAGTGTAACTGTTCATAATTTTTCTCTACATAAATGTTAATATGTACAGTTTTAAGACATTTTCAAGTGTTAAAGTGTAATTTAAAGTTATAAGAAGCAAGACAGAATCCTCCAATGATAAAAGATAATCAAACTCCAGATTTTGCTTTTATTAATCATTTGCACTTTGTTAATTTCACATATTACAGGCGAATTTGTAACATAACTGGGAAAGATTACGGGAGCTACACATGTTTGAGTTTCCTGTTTTTTTCCAAGTTTACCATAGATAACAAAAATAACAGGAGTGCAGCTTGTGAAGGTGGTAGAAAGCTTATTTTTACAAGCCCAAAATGTTAATTATATTTAATGGCTGCTTCAGTTGACGCTGGTCAGAACTTTAGTCAACTTCATAACGTATGGACACATTAAATTTTAAGTAAGATCTGTCTGGAAAGTCAAGCTCAGCTTCCATTTCAGCAATCCATCAACATTTGTATGCACATGCTTAATTTTAGGCATATGCTTCCATGCTGTTAATTTATACTTTGGGATTTATATCTGTCTATGACTTACCAGGTAGATAAATGCTATACTCTAAAGAATAGAGATGGACACAAACAAATATTCTGTCATATTTGGCTTTAGCTGCTGCATACTTCTTATAGCACTAAAAAAGGATAATAAATGATAAATTTACCAATGGTCTAGTCTATTAAATATTTTGTATATTATTTTGGTGCTAAGGCACTTAAACTGTATTGTGCTGCACTTAAGTTTGGGGAGTAAATAAAACAAGTATGTTCCATTTTAATTTACATTCATTTAAAATGTATGAGAACATCAGGCTGGTTCTGAGACTTCATTCTTAATTAATGTTCCCAAATTTTTTAAATACCTATGTCAAATTTTATTTCAAGCATGTATGTGTTATTACTTTTGTGTATAATTTATTCCCTGAAAATAAAGAACTGGGGAATGTTTTATTTGAGTAGATTTGTTTACATGTTGTCAAAAATATTTGAATGCAGAGCATGATCTGTTACACTTCAACTCTTCTGTGTGACTGTTTGTCATGGATGAGTGGAGTAACCCACTTCACTCGTAAGACAGAAGCAGCACTATGTTTACTGCGGTAAGAGAGCAACTTAACAAAGTTCAATCGTAAATAAGAATGATTTAACGAGGTTCGACTGGCAAGGTTCACTCAGTTATTTACTGCATGGAGRGAAGGGTCAGATGAAATTGTCAAGGAGACTCTCCCCCATTGAGGCAGGAAGTTCAGAATGGACCCCCTTGCTTTCCAGACTCCTCCTCAGAGGAGTCTGGGGGCAGCCAGATCCAATCTTAGTCCCAGACATGCTGACGGTTTACATCTAAAGGATTATGTGCACAGTCAATCAGAGATGCAACCTAGCAAAGCTTGCAAAGTTTCAGCGTGCTATTAGTCACTTAACCGAGGATCTGTCACRGGTAAGGGATCTCTCAACCTCGAGGAGTAACCTTGAGAGGCATCCCTGCTCAAGAAGAGGTTCTGCCACGCAGCCCGCTGCCATGCAGGAGAGCTCAAGGGGCTCTGGGCTGCCTCTTATTTATGGGGTAAGATAGTTGACTTGTAGTCATATTTGCATACCAGCCATGTTTGGGTGGGCGCATGCTTAATTAGCCCCCRGCTACATGCTGTTTATGGAGAGGTCAAGTCAGGTGGGGGGGCAGGGGGGAAGGAGCACACTGTCACACTGCTRTGGCAGCAGAATAAAACTGGAAGTATCCATGGGATGCTCATGGTAGTATTATTATTATTACTATTGAAATTTAACTAGTGGCTAAGCCTACACCTTTGTTAAATCTGATACTGCCCCAAGATGTCATGTTAACAAATACCTATATTAAGGTACTTCCTTAATAGTGCTGTTCTAGAACTGTCTCTGAGCTGTTGGTATTAACTTTGCTATTACTTGGCCAATACCATAATACAGAGTCAGTCTCTTCTGTCTCAAATGCTTACAAAGCATTTATAAGATCATATCAGATTGTTTTCCTTACCAATTGAAAATTTAAGGTAAAATGAAAACTCCCTAGAGGCACTGCCCATAATCTTAAAATAGCTGGATAATCACTAGAGAAACAGTTAATGCATTACACTGAACAACTATAGCATGAACACTTTTTAAGGTCATGGTCCTGAAACATTCCTACTAGCTCTGATCACTGTGAGCATACACACACCTGTGCAAGCCTGACTGTATACCCAAAACCTTTAAAATAGAGTAGTCCTAAAATTTGTAATTGCCTAATGACAATTCTGATAATACTGCTGCCTACCTTGTTCTTGTCAAATGGTGATCACATGTTCATTTAGTGTATACTTGACTACAGGCAACTAAAAAAATCCTTCCCCTTTCCAAAATTTGTTTCAAACCAGCAACACATGCAGTTCCAAAACAGTGAAAGCATTCCTAGATGGAAGGAAGATTCACTAATTTCCCCTCACCCTGGCACGCTTCCTTAATAGTTTAGAAAGTTTATATTCTAGAGACCTGTTTTGCTTTSCTGATGCTAACTCCCTATAGGAAATGATTTTAATTACACTAGACACTGCTCTGGAAAAAGAGTAACAATTAATTCTAACAGTGACACAATCTTTAAAATGGAAGCAAAAGACTAACCTTAATACTGCTAATTAAAATAAGGTACAAATTCATAGACTTCATTGCACTCCCCTAAAAAATCCCACAAATCTTCAAGAAAAGACAGTTGGCGCAAGGGATATTTTTCTATTAGCTCAGCTATCTAAAACTTTTAGTTCAGAAATGAACATGAAGCAGTAAGTCCAGAAGTGACTGCAGTCCAGTGAGCAAATCCTCTTGGAAAGGCAAGGCGAGGCAAGTGTGGGAACACTGCCATCCTAATACCCACAAGGAGGATAGATTTTACAAAGTTTGCTTCTTGAGATAAGGCTTTTTTGGATAGGCGCTTCATAAATTAGTCAAAGATCATTACACTCACTGAGACTGTTTTGGCCTAACACGAGCCTCTGAATTTCACCAGGCAGTACCTGTATGAGCCTATTACTCTTACTCCACTGTCCTGTAGCAATGCATAAATTACACTTTTATTGGTAAGCTGTTCAAATAGTGAATTTATCAGTATTAAATGGGAAAGTTTCCACCCATTCTCTGGGAATAACTACTTAATTTAGGTTGGAAGGGGCCTCTGGAGATAATGTGGTCCAAGCGCCTGCTCAGAAGATGGCCAACGGAGAGCAGGTGGCTCAGGGCCCTGCCAAGCCGAGTTCTGAATGGCCCCAAGGGGGGGATGCCACAACTGCCCTGCGCCCCTCTTCCAGGGCAACCACCCTCATGGCGCATCTTTTTTTTTTTTGCCTAACACCGAGCTGGAATTTTCCTCGCAGCAACTTGTGCCCATTGCCTCCCATCCAATCTATCACTGTGCACCTCCAAAACGAGCCCGGCTCTGTCTGCCCCGTGCTCTCCCATTAGGTAGCTGCAGACAGCAGTAAGAGCTCCTCGTTGCCGTCTCTTCCTAAGGCTGAACAAGCCCAGCGCTCTCAGCCTCAGCCCCTGATCGTCTTGGTGGCCCCTCCACTGGACTTGTGCCCATGTGTCAATGTCTGTCTTGCACTGGGGAGCCCAAAGCTGGACATGGCCCTGCCCAGGCAGTCTCACCAGTGCTGAATAGTGCAGAAATAATCACTTCCCTCAACCTGCTGCCTACACTCTTGCTAAAACAGCCCAGAGTGCTGTTAGCATTCCTTGCCACAAGGGTACACTGCTGATGGGGGTTCAACTTACTGTCCATGAGAATCCCCCTCCATCCAGGTCCTCTTCTGCAAAGCTACTTCAAAACCAGTTTGTCCCCGCCTGCACTGCTGCATAGGGTTACTCCAACCCAGATGGAGGATGCTGCATTTGCTTTTGTTGAACTTTATGAGGCTCCTGTCAACCCATTTCTTCTCCATGTCGAGGTCCATCTGAATAGCAGAGTTTCTAAACCTGCAGCTTTCAGGTATAGGGTCTTGGAAATGCTCTTGAATTCAAAGGCAGGAGAGACATTTCTTTGAACAGGGAAGACAAGAAACATCTTGAATGCTCACAAGCATGCTTTTTTTTTTTTTCTCAGTAAGAGAAACTGATCTTACTAAGTTTCTCATTGCAAGTTTTCAGACAATATTCTGCTGTCTTCTAGTCTTTCCACTGTTATTCCTAAAAGATGAAAACTGAAACTTTTTTTTAAATAAAAAGTCATTTCAGGAATGCTTTCATCTAGCTCAGCATAAGCTATTTGATTACAGACAGCATTCTTATTTGGAAACAAGAAAAAAAATAGACCTACCCAAACAGTCACGAGTTACCCAGTTTCTAAAATGGCAACAGAGCCAATAAACCTTATAGGAATCACAATGCTGACTGCCAGGGACATTATTTGACCAGATGAGCACTGAGCCCCCAAAAGTTTATTTTCAAGTCCAGCTTAGTGATGGGTAATCCAAACCCAGCCATTCATAGGTCTTGCTTTGTCATATGCCTTGTAACAGGATAATGCAGAAAGAGCCTGGATGCTACAAACAGCCTGTTCAGGTCCAAGCCAGCTATTAGTCTAAAACTTCTGGAACAGGATAGTAGTATAGTAGAATATAATAGTAGAACAGTACTTACAGATGTGTCTTCCAAACTTACTAAACTAACCAAGACATGCCTGAGCAGTATACCATGAATTAATGTATAACTCCAATTCTGCTGTTAGCTGAAAGACATCTAATTTCTTTTCACTCCAAATTTCTACTCTTCCGTTTCCCCACCTAGCCCTCCATGTTCTCTCTGCTATAGGGTCCATACAATCTTACCTCAAGAGCTGATCTCACTGATAAAAAAAAACTTGCTTATATAAGCAAGTCATTCAGGTTAATTTACATGTTTTTGCAGGTCACCATCCTAAATACTGATTAACAGAGTCTTAACTGAACAGAAGAACAAACACATTGAACCACAGGAATTATTCTGTAAAAGTTTTTAGGCAATAAAGATGTGAGAATGATTTCTCTAGAATATTAAGGTCAGAACATAATCTTAAGCTTTTTTAAGGTATACAGCTTAAGACTTCATTCAGTTACCTTTTATACAGTAAGACAGTTTCCATTTTTATGAGTATCTCTGTATAGAACTTAGAGTACTGATCAGCTTTTTGTTTGTTTGTTTTTAATTCAATAGCATCAGAATAAGCACCATTTTATTTACCTTTAAGTATTGTCTTGCAGCCTTCCCCCCAAGTGCAGAAAGAACTGGAATGTATCAGCTGCGACCAGACTGTCATGTGTTACCAGAGAAACAGCTTCAGATGTTTCTTCTCAGTTGAGGACTATACTTAGTCATAGTTAAGAGATTTAAACAAAGTATTTGAAGGATGCTAAGTTCATTTACATTCCATCAGTGCAATTCTAAAGCTGCTGTTAATACATACATACAATGAATAGATGCACACTATCCCATTGTAACAGTTCTCATTAGAATTTTTACTACAAAAAATGTTTGTGTGTGAAAACCACTAATCTTAAAAGCACTTCCTGACCCACATAATTAAAACTGAATGATATATTTACATAAAAATCACAAGGCAGTTACATTATTTGTAGAATATCCAGCTGAAAATCCAACAGCGCTTGACAAGTAACTTGCTGCTTTTAAGGAGGACTTGGAACCTGTTAATGTTTTTAAATGCAATTTAGAAAGTGCTTTTTTTCTCTCCCTTCTGAACTATTTTAGTATTAAATAAATAAATAATCACAGAAGACATAAAACCATACCTTGGTGCAAGGACATGCATTTCAACAAAAACGCCTCAGAGGCAGAAAAGCCTGATGAATTAGACTTGAATAGTTTCCTTCAGATGAGATAAAGACAACATCCTTGTTTCTGAATAATTTTTCACTATAAATGTAGGCAAGTGTTAAATCATCAAAATTGATTTACATTTTTTGTGAAAGACATTTATTGAATACAAAAAACCTTATTACATCCAGCCTTATTATAAATGATTACACTCAAAGAAATTAGAGAAGTATGTGAAGATTAATAGTCTGACTGGCTGAACATTTTCAGAATTTAAATCACTTATGAACTCTGATTTCTCAAATGTACAATAATAAAATTTAAAAAAATATGCTTTGTCTTTCTAGCAATACTAGTCAGAGGGATTCATTGCTCATGGCATTAATAGCAGCCCACACTTTGGCATCTGTTAGCAGTTCATAATTTTAAGTGTAGGACGTCCCATATTAGCAATAAGGCGTATGGAGAACAGAAACGTAAATGAGAACAAAACTTTATATGAAGTGTTCATTTTGATCCAAAAAGCTGTGGGCCAAAGTTCAAGACTGCAGACTTAAAGTACCATCGCCCAGGTTGAGGCACCATGGTTCAGAAGAGCGTTCCCATAAAAAGTAGAGCTTAGTCACACCCTTCAGCGCTGCCTGATTTGGAGGCCCCAGTATGGACTTCCAAAGCTATCGAGCTTCCCAGCTGTACATCTTGGACACGCACTTCTGAGAAGTTCGTTCATCAAGTCATGACAATGAAATATAGGATTTTTCAAAGTGAAATTTGAAATTTTTCCTATACCTTTAGAGGAGTTTTATTTACTAGGTCAAGCCATTGAAACAAACGCATCTGCAGTCTTTTGTACAAAGTTTAACACTGAAAAGCTTAAGTATAAAACTACAGTTTAGTTTCTATACAAGGTAAGATGGGACAAACAAGTAGTAAAACCTCAACTCTTCTGTATAGTCTTCATGAGACTTCTGCATCCCACTTTTCATCACAGCCTTACTGCTGAACACCGACATTTCATGTCATAAATCCTCTAAGATAACAAGATTAAAAAAAATGATTTGCACAAAAGAAATCTGAAATAACTTTATATACACAACAAAAAGCCTTTTAAAAGTACAAAAATAACATCTATATGCGAATTAGCTACCATGCTTTGACAGTTCTCACAGTGCCTACACATGCAAGRCAGTAATCTAGATTTAGAATAATTCTGCATCTGTAGGATGTATCAGAATATAAAAGACATTAACATGTGACTAACTCTTGTTATTTTCAGAATGGATATGTATTCAAAATATTTTTTATAACCAATACTGCAATATTCCAGTCTCTGCATGTTTATGTGCAGATAAGCAGTTTTCATCCTATTTGATTTTAAAATCTCTTTCTGCAAGCTAGTAACGCACACTAAAAGCTATGATGGGTCTAGTGAATATGGTTATACAAAGCAATTCAAAATGTACAAAAACTATAAAAAAGGAAACATTTATTGCCATGCACAAAATTTGAGTATGTTGAACTAAAAACTGCATCAAATGCAGTTTTTGTTTGTTTTTAAAAGATACACAAAGCAATTTACATCACCACTCTTGACATTATATCAGCAGAATCAGTTCTGACTAAATACCACAAGGGTAAGAACATTCCTTTTGCTGGTGCCTATCAGATCTTCAAATCCATGGGAACATAAAATCAGGAATCTTCATTTCCCACAGTCAAATCAGATCATGAAATCAACTGAAATGAGAATTATATTAGTTTTCTTCCTTCTGTCAATTCAATTACTTATAGCCTCTCCTTTAGCATCAGACTACCAAGAACACAACTATCAAGAATATGCATACTACTTTTGCTATCACAAAACAACAAAAACATCCCTGCAGCAGACAGACTGTACTCTTATTCCTCTGCTGATAATGACAGATGTATGTATGTATGTATGTACAGCACATAAACAGGCAGATAACCATGCATCATTTCAACATCTGCAAATGAAACTACAAGTAAGAAAGAAAAGTTAATAAAGTAACTTTACTAAATGACCTTCAGTTCCTCAGTTCCATTTCTAGTTTTGGGGCAAACAAAAATAATTGTACTTGAGATTTTTCCTGTAAGTTACCAACCACAGCCTGGACAATACCCCCTTTGTCACGAGTACATTGCGTCAGGCTTAATCTTCAGTGCAGCAAACTCAAAGGCAGCATAACAACTGGGGTATTAGGAGCATAAGGACAGGAGCACACACAGAGAAAGCCTCTGTCTATCTTTAGTCTCTTAGGCCTTCTCCCATTGCTAGAGGCTGCAGCTCTGCAGAGCTAATGTAACCGCCTGCATTGTTACCTACATACGTATGTGGTCAGTGCATGGATTTCAGGGTCAACTTGCAGCTAAGGCTGTAATTAAAAAAGGCATAGCTTTCAGAGATAAAAATGTTAAATTCATTAAAAATTATGACAGCTTTCTAGTTCTGCTTACCAAAGAAACTCAGAAATAGTACCTACATACATGCTAAGAATAAATAAATAAATAAATAAATATTTATGGACCAGCTGTTTTGGGAAGGGGAACACAAAAATCCAGAGCCAGAATTCAGATTTATCAGAAGACTAAAGTTTAGGATACATCCAATACTACAAAGCAGGCTTTTAAAACTATTGTAACAGTATGCCATTTTTAAATAGGCTGAGAAAAATACAGAAAATATTCTAAATGATAAAGTCTTTACCTCTTTGACTGTTTTTTTAATGAAGTCTTTCCTGTCAGACAAATCATAACTAGGATAGGTTTCATACACCTAAAAAACAAGAGTAAAAGATAAAACCTCAAGTTACTTCCATTCAGTGTACTGCATGAATAAAAGGAGCTTAAATGAAATTAGGGCAGAAAGTGTTGTGGTGCTTCTAGTATTACCAGTCGCATAAAACAGCCTATATTAATTATGGAAGGTGACAAACATGTCCATGACCTTATTTTGACCACATAAGTATTTAACCACACACAGATTTTTTTTGTTTGGTCACATACTAAACTGGTACTATAAAGTTTTCACATCAAAAAGGGGAATGCCTAGCTTGCCATGTCAGTCAAATAATAATTTTACAATGTTTGCCTTACATGCTTTTTAAGGAGTCAGACACCACCTGCATTAGTGTGGGAAGCTAAACAAATACTATGCTCCAGAGCCTATTTATTTTTTAGTAATAAGTAAAATTGTGATTCTCCAGGTCAGTAATGTAAAAGTCAACATATTTGAGTGCTATTCTATAACTATTACTTGGATAACTGGGGAAAAAGAAACCAGATGCTAACAATGACAACCAATGTAAAAAAATTTATTTCAGTATACCAAATTTCAGGTTTCCAAAAAARGACTGTGAACACAACATGTAAGATTTATACAGATTATAAACATACAGTTTTCTCATAAGAATAATGTCTAGTGTTATTTTCTCAAGATTATTTTCCTGGTGTTTCCAAGAAGTTAACATATGAGTTAACTGACTGTAAAAAAATGTCAAGGTAATAGTATCATTGTGTTTGATAACTCTTTCCCATTTTTCTGGCCACATGGTTCTGATCCCTTTCTGGGCCTGTCCTGGCATTCAATGGATTCTTTGCTGAACTGATCCAACTCACTAACTCAACCGAGAACTATTCATTTCTTGCTAGTAGATGAGAGTTGAAAGGACTTGCGAAGAGGCTATAAGAATGACAGCAAGGTGAGCAGGAGAAATGTGCATCAGAGAGCAGCACACAGACCTCCCCTTTTGGTAGGAGCAAGCTACTGCACTGGCTCAGTGTCTCAAATATTTTGACTTTAAGACATGGCAGCTGTTTTAGAGGTAATACTGCCACTTTCCACAGAACCAATTTTTCTTTGGAGACTCCCCTTCTAATGTTGAGCAGATTCAGTGTTGTATACATTAAGATTAGAACTCTCCTCCTTAAAACTGTTGGCAAGCAAATAAATCAGTGCAAAACTACTTTAGTTTCTGAAACATTGTGCAGAATGTAAGCCTCGATTTATGAAACAAGACAAAAGTCAGTTCATAAGCAACCAACTGCCTAGAAAGAGATACTACAAAGTCATGCTTACTTACCTCCTTGCAAATTTGTTTCATTGTGACTTCCTCCAAGTTTGCATTGGCCAACAACTTCTTGACAGTTTCCTTAAGCTCTTCATCTGTAGGTGGTTTCTTCAACTTTTTAATTAAAGGTTCATCATCTGAACTATCCTCAGACTCGCTCTCTAAATATGAGGAATAATCTGAATTGTAATAAAAGTTTTTAATTTTGCCTGCTTTCTTCCTCCAAAACAGAAGCCACCAGAATTTTCTCCAAACATCTGATTCAGACATTCTCCCTTAAAATGGATATCTTGCCAGAGCATCAATTTATAAACAAATGTAATGCTGTCAGTATAGCATTTATTTATGAATCTACATAGTTGCTGACCATTTTTCAGTTTACAAATCAACATGTACTCTAGAAAGTATGAGACTGATTAATTCAGTCTATCAGGCTAAAAAAAGGGCTTATTACAACAACTCTAAATTGAGGCATCATGGCCCTAAAAAGATGTATGTTTGTGCTTTTAAAAAGGAGTTTGGCTGTATTTCTTCTCCCCAGCAGTGCTGCCCATTAGGGTGTTGCAATTTCATGATGCTGTACAACAGAACATGCCATCAGAGATGTAATGACAACAAATGAAGACAATCACAAAAGAAGTGAAGTGAAAGGCATAGCAGTGAGGAGACACTCCTAAATTCTTTTTCAGCAGCAAAAAAAAAAAAAAAAAGACTGAATGACTCCAACATCCATTCAGTTCCTTTCTCCCCCTGCCCCAAACAAAAAAGATTCAGAGCAGAAACCTAATAATTTAGATAATGAGTCTACAGAAAGATCAGCTTAACATTCTGATTTTCATACCACAAACATATGCAAAACAGAAATGCAGTAGCATTGAAAAAGAAATTTTATCTGTGTTGTGGTGACAAAATAAGACACACACATATAGATTCAGCAACATTAGTACCGCCAGCAGCCAAACTGAAGATACACTGAGTTCAACACAGGCTAGTTTACTCTGCTTAGAGTAAGGTAAGGAGAGAAGTTTTGCATACTCCTATGCCTCAGAGTTTAACTGATCCTTTTGTTAATACTCTGAAATGATGTCTCTGCTATGGTACATATATGCTGGTGTTGACATTAAATGAACTATGACTGCAGAGGGGATAATGTTGCATGAATACTCCTACCMCAGCAGTGACAGGGACATGGCTGTTATCTCATGCTGTCACAGAATTGTTTGGAAGGGGCCTCTGGAGATAATGTGGTCCAAGCGCCTGCTCAGAAGATGGCCAACGGAGAGCAGGTGGCTCAGGGCCCTGCCAAGCCGAGTTCTGAATGGCCCCAAGGGGGGGATGCCACAACTGCCCTGCGCCCCTCTTCCAGGGCAACCACCCTCATGGCGAACCTTTTTTTTTTTTGCCTAACACCGAGCTGGAATTTTCCTCGCAGCAACTTGTGCCCATTGCCTCCCATCCAATCTATCACTGTGCACCTCCAAAACGAGCCCGGCTCTGTCTGCCCCGTGCTCTCCCATTAGGTAGCTGCAGACAGCAGTAAGAGCTCCTCGTTGCCGTCTCTTCCTAAGGCTGAACAAGCCCAGCGCTCTCAGCCTCAGCCCCTGATCGTCTTGGTGGCCCCTCCACTGGACTTGTGCCCATGTGTCAATGTCTGTCTTGCACTGGGGAGCCCAAAGCTGGACATGGCCCTGCCCAGGCAGTCTCACCAGTGCTGAATAGTGCAGAAATAATCACTTCCCTCAACCTGCTGCCTACACTCTTGCTAAAACAGCCCAGAGTGCTGTTAGCATTCCTTGCCACAAGGGTACACTGCTGATGGGGGTTCAACTTACTGTCCATGAGAATCCCCCTCCATCCAGGTCCTCTTCTGCAAAGCTACTTCAAAACCAGTCTGTCCCCGCCTGCACTGCTACACTGCACACAGGTATTAAGGAACCGAATGTCCCATCTTTTGCATCCTCAGATATTAGGAAAACCAAGAGCAACGGGATGCATATAAAACCCATTTCTATGCTAACAAAAACACATCAATCTCCCGTACATAGACTACATTAATCTTATAATTAATCCAACATGCATAAGTCACTATGTAGGTACCACCATAAATTTACTAACATTCTTCCAGCAGAAGGAAGTACCAGGCTGATATATATGTGTATACCGAAACACAATGTGTATAAAAAAAAAAAAAATGCGTGCACACCCACACCCACCCACCCACACTGTTTCTTTTTGGTTTTGTGTAATCTTTATGTCATTTATCACTGTTGCAAGGAAAGAAACCACAAGCAGCAAAACAGCAATTCAGCAAATTGTGTTTTACTTCACAGTTAAGTGGAAAAGCTTGCTTTCTAGTAAGCATCCAGGTTAAGCTATAAGACAGTGCGTGGTATAAAATTTAAAGCACTTACCTTTTCTAGAACTGTTCTGACTCTTTTTAGTAGTGCTGCTATCTGCCTTTTTGACATTAGCACCCTTCACAGCTTTCTTGGTTTTAGAAGGCATCTTTTTAGATTTTTCTCTTTTAGATGCTTTCCTAGGAGGCTGTAAAGAAAAATGGAAGATTAAAATGCTGTTTTCAACTTGAACAATCCATGCACCTCTTTTCAACAATGAAAACCACCTTTACTGTCAACACAAACTAAATCAACAAATTTAATTACGATGTTTTACTGATGATTTCAAGCTTTATATCATAGGTAGAATATGACAGCAAAGATGATTTCTGTATTCTTTTAAATTTCATATCGTCCTGCTGTATAGACTCTTAAGCTCAAACAGCTAGAACATTTTGATGATATTAGCAATTTGGTTGCACTACAACTTCCCATTCATAATTAGTCCTGAAGCTTGTAAGATTACTCCAAAGAAGTTCGTTTAAAAAAAGAACACAATATGTTGGGTTAGATTACTTATCTTAATTTCTAGATGCTGTAACACTCGAAGACTATACACAGCTAATTCTTCTTGAACTAACTGAAAATAACTACATTAGCTAAACCATAATTTAGCCCATTATTGTGGCTAATAAACCCAAAAGATCACTGCATTAAGATAACATCAACAGAAGAAATTGGGAACATTAATAAATATGGTATACACATATCACCATACTGCATTTTTTGTGCAAATTAAATATACACACACAAAGTCTGAAAACTTCCCTCAGAGAAACAGACATGAAACTTTTATATTGACCAGGAGTAAATCATGCTTGGAAGAACGAACAATATGAAAAGAAACAAGTTAACTAACAGTAGTTACTAAATCAATAATCTTATTTGTATTTAAAATAGCAGTGTGATCAACTGAGCAAACAATATGACATCTAAACAAATTAAGATTAGCTCACATTACTCTTAACTGCTTCCCTCAGCTGCACCTGGTACAATTTATGAAATTAGAACTTAATGAACCAGAGTACATTTGCTTATATTGGCTTGCTCAGTTACAGTTGCACTTGTTCTGCAGTGCTAATTGAAGGATTAAGACCTTCACTGTTGAAATTCAGAGAATATATTCAAGGATCATCCCATTTTTAAATAGACACGTTTAGTTTCTAACTTTTCAGCTTTCAAACTTCTGTTAGAGCCATCCGCTACAAAGTTAGAAATTTAACTTGGCATTACCTTTAAGCTTTTACAAAGTTATGCTCTCTCAACACACAAAACTAATTCAGATATTTTTGGCTTCCAGATAAACAAACAACCAAGCTTTTTAAAATTATTTTTAAAAAAATATACAAGAGCTTCAATCAAGAGAAACACATAACTCTGAGGACAGTCTATTCCAGCCACTCCATGCCCACAATTCCAACAGGCCTGGGACAGCAAAGCAGATAAGCTGCCTGCCACCTGCACTATGCTACGGGATGTCAGAAGCCTGATTTTTTTTTTTTTTTTTAAATGCTGCCATCTCAGAGTTCTACAAAGGCAAAAACTTTCCACTTCATCATTTCCTATATTTGAAATAATTTGACATATTAATGTTTTAATAATAATTCAGCTTTTAGTCTATGTAAGCCAGTTTCAATTTCCAAGAATGTCAGTGTATTCAGCTATTGCCTGACAGGCATATCTAACTCCTACCTCTTGCAAAAAGTAAAAAAAAACCCCAACCCCCCAGAACAGTTAGGTAAGTGGGGTTTACCCCCCCCCTCTTTTTTAAACAGAAAACCGAATTCTTAAAAAAACTTTCTAAAGACAACTCCTGCTTCTGAAAGCCAGCCTTTCCTTACAGCAGAAACATTGTACCAGTGAAGGGACAAACAAATCTAAAATTAACTTTTAGTATTTCAGCCCTCTTTCAACTCACCATTGGCGGGGGAAACAAACTAAGAATTCAGTTCGTTTTATGGAGACTTGGAGAACTTCCTTGAATTCACCTTTTTGACAGGTGTCTATTTTATGCAAAAAATGCATAATGCAAAATGCAAAATGGCAGTGTTTGCATAAACAATGAAATTTGCATGAATTTGCTTTCCAACAGAAATTTGTTACTACTAGCTCAGACTATTTACTTAATAGCCTGTCACACTTCCACTGCAACAGATGGAATATAACCCAAGTAAATAACGGTCATTTTACAGCCAAAATTTCTGTAGCTTACATAAAGCACTTCCCTTGACACCAGTTCACTAATTGCTGTTTGTCACAGGGCTCCAATTAAGGCTACAAGGCAGTCCCATCTAAATCAAAATACGGGGTAAGATGGAGCCTGTAGCTCTTTCATTTCTTCTTTTCAGGCTTCAGATGCATGGACATACCAGTGTTGCCTGTACAGTTGTACTGGCACTCCATGTTTTGTGTACATTCTGTGAATAAGTACAGTATTGTAGAGGAATGCACAAGGAAAGGTATTTTGGATTTAAAAAAAAAAGTTCATTTCATTTCCCCCTTATCTAATCAAATCCTACTCAAAAAAAGACACCGGGAATTTCTAAGAAGATTATATACATAAAATTATCACAAATGATAAGAAATGCGATGGATTACTTTTGAAATCTTGGCAGTTCAGTGACATTTGGTAAGCGGTTTTATAAGGTGCACATATATACTGAAAATCAGAACCTTTGCCTCTTATGTTATTGATCCTCTAATTTCAATACACTAAGAGCCTAAGATAATCTCTTAGAAATTGAAGATGTCCTCTCTTTTCAACATTCTTTCAAACCATTCATTCAGTTAAATATCATTTGTCTCCCAACTTTGTGTTCCAAGAATTATCAATCAATAACTACCATATAGTTACAAACTACAGAAAAATGTTTTTAGCTGTATGTTGAAAAAAAAAAAAATGCTTACCTCCTCTTCACTTTCCTTTTCTTCTGAAGAGTCATCCTTTTCCTTCTTTTCATCTTCCTCACTGCTAGATTCATCTGACAAGATCTCTGGACATTTGGTGCGTTTTGCTTTTCTTGTTGTTCCGGTGCTACTGCGTTCTTTTTTGCCACCTTTGCTTGGTGTTTTTTTGGACTTCGGCAATGGCTGAAAAACAGGAATGTGTGTTTTCAAGTAAGAACACAAAAGTGAATTTAAAAAACATAAATCAAATCATGTGAAAGAATAATAAAAAAGATGAATGCCTCCAAGTCTTCATGGCAAAAATCAGAATAATCGTATCTACTATATTTAGGCCATAACATATTGTGGTAAGCAGAAATTCATAGGACAGACAGAAGAGACTAAAATGAAATTTCAAGTTCAATTCTAAGCTATGCACTCCTCTAGTCCCCATAACCCAACAGATTTTCCAAGGCTGGGAGTTAGGGTAGGGAGGCAAGAAAGAACCATCCAAAAAGAACCATCTATCTACCTCTGTTGCCTCAACCCATGAAAGCAAGCTTTCCGTCCTGGCAACACATTAGCTGACAAGTCTTCAGAAGACTTACAGGCAGGAATTCTGCTATGTATTATGCAAAACTGCATTTTGTTATTGCTCATTACCAGTGTCCTAAATGCAGCATGCAGACCTTTTGTTCCTATTACTTACCAAATTTCCTGGAAATAAGTTTAGTTCGCTGAACAGCAGTCTGAGTATTTAAGTATTGCTTTTAGATTAAGAAGTTGATGATCCCAGGACATTATTAATATAGTTACGTAATCTGTGCATCTGGATCTACTGCACTAGCATACACTAAAGAAAGTAAATTTTTCCAGCCTTGTAACAAATTCCATTCTGTGATGACTATATGCAATCACATACGCTTGTTAACTTACAGCATGCCCACACATATCTGAAAGCTTTTTTTCCTGTACCTTCATGTTTTATTTCCTTGTTCTAACACCTTTCTTTCCTGCTCACGTAGTATGTCTAGTCTCCTCCATTTACCCACAAAGCAGAAGATACTTTTACCTCTAATTAGCTTCATGTATTGATTACATATGTTTTTGTGTACCAAGAGTGTACCATGGGTGCTCTTACAAGTAAGCATACAGTTTCTATCAAAGTCCTCATCCTTAAGAGATACAGCAAGCTACAGCAGGTCCCACTAACAATGCCTGTTACTCTCTTTCAAGAGCTGCTCTCCTTCAAGAAGCCACTGCTAATTTGGTAGGTTAGTAATTGTATCATCACTGGTAAACAAAACAGTAATAAGGAATACAGACAGTAGTGTTTCCCACCAGAATAGAGATATAAAAATGAACATAACTTGCATCTCACCTTGCCTGAAGACTTTGGGTGCATTAAAAAGTTTAAGATTCTGGTTACCAGTTCACTGTTAACTCCTGATCTCTCCAAATCAAGAACTTCACAGATACTTTTCAACATTGCATTTCTAAACCTGGAGGAAAAAGGAAGAAAAAGATTCAGTATCACATCATAAACAATACGTGGAAGCTGCTGATGCTTGATTTGCGTCTGAATCCTGACAACAGATGTGCATATATACACTTAAGTATACATACAACTGGGAAAGCAGTTAAGCACAGAAGAATCACCACATTACATAAAATGAAATAAATAAAAAAAAAATTAAAAAACCCCATCTGTATAATGTAGGATACTAAAAAAAGGTCTTCTTAAAAAAATCTTCCCCAAAGCCTCTCTCTTCAGTTATCACATTGGAAAAGATCAATCCTGGAAAATAAATCCAGTGAATGCAAGACTTGAACTCTAAGGAGGGGGTGGGAAGCGGAGGAAGGTCTCCCTTTATTTTCTCTGGCTCCTTCCCCCTTTATGTAAGTCAGCTAAAGATAGAGGGTTAAGAGAAAAACTCAAACATCCAGCCCCTCTATTCCAACCAGATCTTGAATCAGTTGTCCCACTTTATCACCAGAATTGAATAAAGTGGAAAGAAAGGCAAGTGCTATAAAGTTATGACATCAGAATGCAAGTTTAGTGAGCTTTCCAAAAAGCTACTTCATCTACCTTTTTCTCATTTTAAATGTCTACACTTTCCTTTTCACTTATTTTATACAATGCTGCCTGAAAGGTAGACTTCATTTTCTTATTATTTTTCATTAGTTTCATTGCTATTTCTGGCAATCAAAGCCAAAGGAAACCTATTTTTCATTGTCTATTAAAAAAAAAAAACAATGTAACTTTTCTGTGGTGGTCTACAACTTCTCTAAAGCAGGATTTAATTTCAGACTAACCCTTTAAAGTCACATATCTTTTAAAGGGACAGAACAACTTTGTTTTCACATGTTTTAGGGCATGGGAACAGGAGATTTTAATTGGTTTGGTGCCTCTCCCCCCTTCAAAATATAGTTCATCCACCATCCTTTCAACAAAATCAAATCCTTCAATCATTTTTCTAGACAAGGTGATAAAGGAAAAAAAAATGCAGAAACATATCAATGCTGAGAGCATTCCTGCTTCTCTTTTGGGGATACAGTGAATGCTTGTAAGGTGTTCCTATAGAATCAAACAAGTCAGACTCTTACATTTTAAACATAATAGACTATAAACCTAATACCACTTAAAATGTTAACAGATTTAAAGACTGCATAGCATCAAAATTTGTTTTTGACTTGTAAGAAGTTATATATTGAATTCAGAGTTCTATGGTCCTATCCCTGCTTTTACTAAAATTCCTTATGACTTGTGTTACATATGGCATTTGTCCATGACTGCATTTGTCCTTGTATTTTAACTTAGGTTAGAAATAATATTGGCTAAGAATCCTTCCAAATCCTTTCACATTTTTAATGCTTTGAAGACACGTCTCTGGATAACAGCAAACATAATATACAGCTAGGTATTAAAATGCAGTTCCAGAGAGGAACAAACAAGTGCTCACACAGTTTTGGAATAAGTAACTTCCATACCAAGTAGGTTTGACTTACAAAACAAGAACTCCTTTAATCCACACAGCAACCTCAACCTTCACTTTTTTTAATTTATAGACTGAACTGTAAGATTCTGTAAATGAAATTTTGTCCTTAGTTTATCTTGTTCAATGCTGTTCAAACAGGATGACACACAGTTGTACAGTGGGCAGAATTCAACCATGCAGTCAGAAAACATTAACCATCCAATCAGCAGTGTTTCATATATAGCTATAAACAGCAGCAAAGGTTACAATAACACAAGCAGACAGGACTCAGCAACTTGATCAAAAAAAACTGACACTGCAACCAGTTTCCAAAATACAGAAGTTTTGCTGAAGATCAAAAGGTAACAAACTTAATTAGGTGTTCTTTCATACAGGTCATATGACAAAACATGCAAAAATACATTATTTTGTGATATTGCGTGACCTGCTGCAGAAAAAAGGAAACATTATCCAACCAACAACCAATGGGAAAGAGCCAAAACTGCCATCCTAACACAGAGTTTGTCTTGTAGGCTTGTGGATATTTGATAAGTACTAATCCTAGAAACCTGCATATTCAAGGAAGCAAGATTTGCAAATTCCAGATTCTGAAAGCATTCCCATTATCAACCAGGTAAAGTCTATTAGCTTTTTCATTTGTCACAACTACACGGGCTTATGTTTTTAAACTTTCAGTCCACTCACAACCAAGTTGCAGCAACTCTTTTTACAGAGAAGCAGCCTATTTGGTGAAACAATACAGAAATTAATATTTGTTACACTAGTTCCTATAGTTCAATATATTTACTTGAAAGCAATTCCAGAAATAAGACCATATATTTAAAATACAATAAAAAAAATTGGTTTTGATTCTGAAAGAGGAAGTTTCTGAGGCACAGAAGGGTGAAGACGATGCACCAAGAACTGACTGTTGATGCATTCACAATGCTATGCTTGCCCTGAGGAGATAAGGTTGTCTCTCACTTGGCAGAAGAATCTACTAATCCTCATGCAATAATGAGACCAGACAGGAGGCTAGTGGAGGCCAACAATACCTAAAATCTGTAGGACTTGTGAAGAAAATGTTCAGAATTTAGCTATTTTTAATACATTTTAAATCATCTTAAAAATCAGTTTATGTGATTAAACTGAACTCAGGAATAGATCATAGAAATCTAGGAAACAGCCACCTAGCCAAAAAGTTTAGATTTGTCTGAAGAAAACTTTTGAAAATAACAGTGTATATAAATGAGTCAAAATATATTAAGTAGTAATAGAGACCATTACTTCTTTAACATTTCTTCCTTTTTTTTATATTGGTCACTTCCTTTTTCAAATGGAAACCCGCTGAACTGACCCACATTCTTCTTTAGGGAAGCAATCTGGAACAGAGCACACAAATTACTTTCCATTGCAAGTAGTTTAAAAGATTTCATTCAATTCAAACAATTATGTTTGTTCAACTTATCTTTTCACACAAGAAAATTAATCTAACACCAACTTTCTGTTGACCAAAAGTTATATCATATTCAAAAAATAACTTACACGGATTATGCCTTTATCTATCTCATGACAGCTTGACTGTAACAACTAAGTTCTTGTGATCCTGATTATTTTAATTCCTTACAAGAACTTACCAGGTAAATTCACCTGCCAGTTAGAACTTGTTTAGAACATAACCATGTAATTATTTATAGATTTGAACTACTGAGATCACATGAAGCCTGCTGCACGCTTTGTATAATATAATTTGCTACAGAACAGCATACTTTAATTTTACTACATAATCTGCTAGAGCAGATTTGCTTTATTTACTTTTTAAAGTCTTACACAGGACCATGGTTGTACTTTTGAACCTTTTCTTTAGTGTGATCAATTTTTGCATTTACACACCACCCAATTTACAAGTTCTAACATTATACCTGCATTCAGAACAGAATTGGACTTTCATTGCGACAGCCCTTATTAATGGGAAAACTGCTTCCATCAAAACCCCAAATAATCAGAATTCTTTGTTTTCCTTCTCCCTCCTCTTACTAAAAAAGTTAAGAAACAAAATCATATATTTCTCAGATATTTTTTCAAATTATTCCTGATAATGTCAAAATCACTTTCAATAGTTTCACAGATTTTTGTTTCTGATGTTTCTCCATTACTTTACAATTTTACCAAAGCTAGGCTCCTTTTCCCAAGAGAATTRTTTTTGTTCAGCACCTAAAGAAAATTTACAGATGGTATTGGTACATTTTACTAAAAATGTTAATTATGTTCCAAAGCACATACAGAATGTGCATAGAAGACACCACCAAACCTTCACTGCACTACACAGCATTCTGAACTACCTGCAATTCTGATTAAATATAATTTAAGATGAAGCCATATTGATATATTTCCAAGCAGAATACCTTTTGAGCAAATAAATATACTTTATCTTTGTTTTTTTTGGTCAGAGGCATGGTTTTCACAAAAATAATGAAAATACAGTCAAAACTCAACATATCCAATTATTAGAGCATTTTTTTTTAGGACTAGGAACATTCTTCTGAATATTACTCAAAGCAGAGATAAATAACTTCAAGGTTAAAAGGAGGTCTGCAAAATACTGACTCTGGTCAACCAGTGATAGGGCATACTGTGTTTTAGGTTAGAACACAGGTGCTACTGTAAAATGAGTTTAGAAACAGAACACGTATCTGAGAGAGAAACTTTCCATGATAAAAAAACTGAAAAAGCTGCATACCTGGAAAAAATACCTTTAAGTGAGAGAATTCTATCTCAGTCACTTCAAGAGATGATGCTACTTGATATCTGAGCAAGAGGTCCTGCAGGTATACCAGGCCTCTGCAGGAAACAAGGAGATTGTCCAAAGAGCATACCAAGGGCAAAGATTTGTAATCAAGCACCTAAGATAGCAGGATGCTTGTGAGCCCCCAAAAAGCATGAAAAATGTTGCTCTGATAATGTGGACTGTCTGTGTATATGATAGGAAAGTACTTGTACTTCACTAGCACTAGGTACAGGAAGACTAAAGTAGACTGATTTGTCTTAAGAAGTGAGGTAAACTACGTAACTAGTATGAACCAGGTAATTGAAGGGGAGTTTGGTAGACCTTTGGGAAAACAGAACCTTGCAAGGCCACCTGTACCTAGGTAACCATATCAATAATACCATGTAAGGCAGAGATTGTCCAGGTAATGATATCAGAAACACCAAATTTTGAACAGTAGGAGCGTGGACACCTGTGGAAAGTAGCAAAGCTGACCTAAGGACTCAAACCCGGTAGGACACCGAAGCAATCCCCTTGAACAACTGGCTAGACTCTCCAACAAGCCTACATCCAAAAAACTAAGTGTGGGAGAATAAAGCAAAGGGGCATGGAATTGCACCCAGATACTAACTGGTGCAGGAGGGAAGGGTGACAAGTTGCATGTCAATAGCAATTATGTGTAATCAATAAGATTCAAAAGTGATAAATAGTGGTTTCATAATTATGTGCAAAATTATATAACTGTAAATTGGTAATAGCAGTGTGTCTATTAGTTGATTTGGTTACTGTTAGTAATTGATTTAGTAATCAATAACATTAATAATCGAGATATTAGTTTCTTAGTAATGTGTTGCTTAGTCAAGAAACAGTCTCTTAAATCAGTTATGTCTCAGGTCTGCAATCTAAAGAGGGAGAGGGGGACCCTGAGGCAACAGTAACCCAGTACCTTCAAATGAAGAGGGTACGAAAAAGAAAAAAAAACCACCAAAACTAATCATGGTAGAAGCCACTGAAAGAAATCACACATTCAGTATCTTACCTTAAAATTGATACTGAAAGTATCCCCAGTGAAGCATTTCAACCAAAAGTGTTACYGGTCTCAAAGGGCAAATGGATGCAGCTTGATGTTTTCCACTATAAAGCTAGTTTAACTAGAAAGTGAAATGGTTCTGTCATTCTACCTTTCTTAAAGAAATGTCACTGTAGAACTATCCAGAAATTTGCAAACCTCTGCATGCTTTGAGTGAGAAATTCTCTAGTCTGGTTTATCGCCACACTGACTAAACATCATAATTCACAAAAATAAGTTTTAATTAGTATATGCAGTTCTCCCTTTTCTGACTACTTGAGAGAGCAGATCTTTGCTTTGCCATTTAAACAATGACTGCATTTTTGACAGTGGTTTGAGACATTATAACTAGCATGCATCCGTACTAGTACTATTTAGTCCCTGGTTTCTGTGCCAGCTGATTTTAAGCTTCAAAAAATACAGAGAGCTTCAAAAAGAAATCCTGCAAGTATGGTAAGTGTATTGAAATGGCAAACTTTAATCTCTATATCCACTTCACTCCTATTAGCAAGGAAAGTGGGTCATATTTACTCTGAAATCTAAGGCATCATCACTGGTATATAAAAAGTTCCAAGAAAGATTTACTATCATGTTTTCTTTGAGGTTCATCCCTGGATATAAAAGAGAGCATAAGAGTTTTAAACTATCTAATACTTCAATTCAGTCTCATTTAAGATAAATATGAGGAAATCATTATTCAAGTTTTACATATAGTCTTACTTCTATTGCTCTGTGCAAAGGGAAGGGGAAATTGACTTGGTAAATAGCAGTGTAGTAAAACCCACTAATACAGGTATTAAACATAAAAGAAACTGAAGAATACAGAAGAAGTTATGTTGAACAAAAATAACTGTACTTCAAGTATTTTAATTACAATCTGCATGTCAGCAATTTTTAGCATGTGGCCCATAAATTATTTCCAACTGATCCACATAAGGTAAACCAATCTTGGAAAAAAAAAAATCTATATTCAAACAGGTTTATAATTCAGTACACCTTTCCACAGGATTTTTAGAGAGGGACTAGTTTACAGGAGTTAGAAAAATTATGGGCTTAATTAACTGTTCCTGCAATATTCATTCATTTCCTATATAGCTTGCCATAAATGATGCTTTTAAGTAAATCAATCTATGTCTGCAGTTGTAAAAAACTATACTAGAAACATTTTCACTAATAGAACTAATAGAAATACAGGATTGATTTTAAGTTCTTACGGTGCCTGGCCTGTTGTAGAGCAGTTTGTGTAGGTTCCTAAGTTCATCTGTCTTCTTTTTACTCAAAAAGAACTGTATCCTTTCAATTTCACAGAGTTTTTGTCCTTTTCCTGAAAGAGTTAAAATCAGTTCTGTGATTCATCACATATTTACCTACGTCTTTACAACTTCAAATATCTATTGTTTTTTTAAAAAGCAAACATATTGTTTCAGCATAGCATCAGACATTATAATATATCAAATATTAAGCAGGTCTTTTCCTATCAATTAGGCATCTTGACCTTTTTTTCTACCTGAAACCACCTAGGCAGGGATACACAGACTTGGCATTTCTTTCAATTCTAGCTTCCCCTGCCTTTCTTAGTGGTGGCTAGATACTGAAGTTCCCACCCAAGGTAAGTTTAAACATTCTATAATTTCTATGTCTAAAAGGGTTTTGGTGTAATTATAATAGCCTTATATTTTAAAATATCCTATTACTCCATTAAGTTCAGTCTCACCTACAAAAAAATTAACAGTCTGATCATTTAAGAGGTTTCACCATTACTCACAACACTTAAAATTCCCATACAAGAGGACAAGCTTACCTGGTGTAATTGTAAAAGGTTCCTTTTGTAATGAGGACACCTGCATGGTCAGTCGGTCTACTTTCTTTTTCTCTCTTTTTCCTTCAACAATGAGACTCTTTTCTGCAAAAGACAGCTTCCTTAAACATCGTACTTTTCATGAGATGAATCGATTCCACCACAGTGATGGGTAACACAACTCTATCTTTTTAATGGCAACCCAAAAAAAGGGTAATGATATAATGAAGTACTATGATACTTTTAAACCTTTGGCTAAGAGGTCAAAGGGACTTCAAGGAGTTGTGTACTGGAATCTAAACCTTGACGACAGCTCTGTATCCAGCCTAACCTTGAAGAGAAGATCGGGCCTTTCCCAAAGGGAACTCCACCTCATCATGGAGGTTGCAGCACTACGCATTTTCAGAAACCCAACACAGTGGGACTGTACTAAACCACACAGGGCTGTGCAGCGCAGCACTTTACAGGGCACAACAAGACTAGTATCATACATAACACTAGAATATTATTCCCAATAATTCAGTTACCATTTAGCACTGGATACTTCTGATTTCTTTTCTATACACTGCACATCACTGTACCACATGCCAAGAGGAAAACTTCAAGGCTTCACAAAGCTAAACATTTCACAGTGAAATATTTGACCTCAAATCACACTTCACACTATCTTTAGTGCTAAACTGCTGGGCTATTCTGGCCTCAACAGCTGAAAGCAGATTCACAATCAGTATGAATGCAATTAAAACTGGACATGTATCTGCTGAAAACAGAGCAAAACATATTTGTGCATATACAACAAACAGTTTAACTACAATTATAAGCCTATTGGTCAAAATCTAATTCTGGTTACTCTATTGTCTCCCAAACTACACTATCTTTTTCTACTGTTTTTCCTGAAGACAAAACTCAGCTCCTTTAAGAAACCAAGGCCATCAGTGACTCAGTTTTCACTTTGCCATGCTGTAGCTCTATTTATACAGATGCTTTCATTTGCAAAATAGGTGCCTAGAAACTTCACTATGGAAAGAAACATTTTTGCATAGGGGTTTCTTATCAAATCCTGTATTCCTTGACTACCTTCTTAAATTACCTGCTGCAGCATAAAAGCTTCCTTGCTTGCTCCTCCTATGATATCAGGATTAACAACTCTGTTTCACGCAAAGATACTCCATGATTTTTATAGATAAAATTAGTCACATGGAAATACTTTTTCTATAATTAAGTTTTGGCACCCAGTAAAATAATTTACAGTAGTTAAGCAAATAAAGACATCTGTATTATTTCCTAAGCTATTTCACAGATTTTTTAAATTTCTCTCTTCTGCAAACATGGATCATTTCAATGTGTTATTAGCAAAAAAGGATTCTTTTTGGATATGCACTTTTATACAGCTAATTCAATATAGGACTCTGCCTCTTACAATCATCTAGGAGTTTACCCAACAAAAAACACCCTAGTGCAGGAATTCAGGATGCTGGCAATTCCTTCAGTCTTTCCTGAGGAACATCAGCATTGTGGTTTCTCATGCTAAGTCTGTTCTGTTAGAGTCTACTGGGAAGTGATTTATGATCTGTGAGACAGCTGTTCTGTGGACTCTCCTAAACAATAATTGTACAATTTTCTGTGATCACAGGAGACTGCACTCAATAAGCCTGGCATTTTTTTTAAAAGATAAATCATTCTGGGGAAACAAATGTACCCTTTTCTTCTTCCTCCTCCTCTTCCTCCTCTTCATCCTCATCACTTTCCTCAGCTTTGTTTTCAGTTTCACGTTCTTTCTCATCTGCTTTTTCAGATGACATTGTATCTTCTTTTGACGAAGCAACAGAAGACATGGTGTCTGGTTCTGTAAAAAGCAGTCAGGAAAACCATCAATAATATAATATTATATATAAGAAATACAGGAATTTTCCTTTCTAAAAAATCTCTTTGTATGCTAGAAGTCATGTCATAGTACTCCTGTTGTGATTGCTCACATGCTTTAAGCCACAAACAAGTATCTTACATACACAGAACAAATTTCTTCAACAGTTTTGTCATCCATTCTGCAACTAACCTGCTTGAAAATAGTTTAAGAGGTTATCAATTCTTTCCCATGCAATAGTCTTAAAGCTTGCTTTGTGAAGTATTCAGAAACACTCAACCCTAAACCAACACTCTAAAAGCAACTGATATTGTATCTATTAAGAACTGTAACATATTGAAATACCACAATCTTAGTGCACCGTATTACAAACCAAGCAGTTATTTCTGATCATGGTTAACTAACTGTACATACAAGTTTCCTAATAAATTTAACAAGCTACATATTTACATAGGAAATAGAACAGAAGAAAAATTATGAGCATCTCATGGAAAAGTTAACACTGCTTTCTGAATAAAAACTGCTGTAAGACACCCTAGGGGTTGAAAATGCTTTTTGGTTTTAATCTGCAAGTCTACAAAAAACAAAAACAAAAAAAACACACTTCATACTTAGCATATTTAAGAGGCGTCTTTTTTTAATATTTGAAGTAGTTTAAACGTTAACTTTAAAGTTAAAAAACTCATTTTGGTGAGGGCCATTTCCCTACTTTCCCTAATGACAGAGGGAATGCCTATCTAACACAGGAAAATAAGCATATCTGTTTATATTAAAATGACTGCAGCTTTTAAAACCTTTCACCATTTACACATGTGGAAGAAAATACAGCATGGGTTGTATAAACTGGGGGGGGGCATGATCACATGATTAACCATCTTGTTCCAATATTAAAGCCAATATATGTGCAGGAGTTCAGACTCAATAAACAACAATCAAATCAATTGCACGTATCCAAGACTAGCAGGTGTCAGAGAACAGCACACCAAATGGCAAAAAACATGAGTTACGTTACCAACAGCAAGGGGAAAAAGAATGTTTACTCTCCTTTGTTAAATCACTTTGGGGAAGAAAAAAAAAAACAAAAAACCAACAACCCTCTCCTTCAGGGTGTTACTGCCAGTATGTCAGTTTGACACAGGAAGAGTAATTCAACTTCTTCACGATACTGCTCTGTGAATTTTACTTTTTCACACAAGTGGAAGAGTAAGCAAAGTACTACTAACTGTAATCCCCTCCCCTGTCAATGAGGGCGGAGGAGAGAAGTAGGAGAGTAAGAGACTGTTGCCTTTTCAGCATCCAGGTCAGTGAAGGCCGACTTGCTTAGGGAAAAAACGCACAGGGATCCACCTTTAAAGAGATCCAAATCGGGAATATTTTCAGCCGCGGGAGAGGAGAAATAAGGACAGGATATCCCCGCGAGCCGCCCAGGAAAGGCTAGTCGCGCACAGCTGCACCTCTCAGACTCTCCCAGGACTGTTCAGACACGGGCTCGCCTCCACCCCTCGCCTCCCCTACCGGCGAGCCGAAGGCCGGGGAAAGCGATCGCGGCAGCTATTGCCCGGAAGAGCTGACGTTCAAGGCTAACGGGGGCAGCTGCCCTCCCGCTCCTCCCTCCCGCCTCCGCGGGGCAGGGCAGAGCAGAGCCGCCAGGAAACACCCCGGGGTGGGGGGGGACACACACAGCCCGCAGCCCCGAGACGGACTGGGGAGGGAGGTGGCCGGGGCAGGTGACAAGGGCGCCCGGCACGGGGCGGCCGCGTTTCGTCTCCCCTCGCCGCCTCCTCGGGTGCCCGGCCCGGCCGCGGCGCGCCGCGAGGGGCGGGGAGAGGCGGGAGCGCCCCCTCCGGCGCCGCGATCGCCATGGCGGCGGGACCCACCTCAGCTCGAGCCCCGGCTTCTGGCTCCTTCCTCGGGCGCGGCCGCGGCACTAACGGCAGCCGGAGGCGACAGTTACCGGAGAGGGGAGACGGCGGGGGAGGGGGGGGCGGGGCTGGCTCGCGCCCTCGCGCGCGGACACACACCCCCGGGGCGCGCGCTCCGCGTCCCGCCGCCGCTCTCTCTCCCGGAATCAACAAGGTTTTCAAAATGGCGGGTTCTTGAAAGGGGAGAAGGAAGCGGGAAGGCGGCGGCCAATCAGCGCCCGCCGCCCCGGCGGCGTGGGGAGGGGGCAGCGAGCGAGGGAAGGGTGCGCGCGCAGGAAGGGGGGGCGCGGGGAGAGGAGGGGGGCGTGTGTGTGACCTGCGGCGGCCTGTGAGGGCCTCCGGGGTGACGTCAGAGCGCGAGAGCGCGCGCGCGCGCGCGCGCGGGGGGCGCGGGGGGTGGGGCGGCGTGGGCGGGGAGGGCAGTGTGCGCGCGCCCGCCCCGCCGCGGGGCTGATGGCTCCGCGGGGGGAGGGGCAGGGGGCGGTGCGTGCGGTGCCCCCGCCCCGCCCCGCCCCGCCCCTGCCCTCGTCCGCACTCCTCGCGTGTGCGCGAAGGGCTTGGCGGCCCCGCTTTACGGCAAGGGGCTTGTCTCCCTCCGGCTCGCTGGGCGCCTGTGAGGCGTAGGGCAGCGCCCGCGGTGCTGGCGCGCGGGGCGGGGGGCGGCCAACGGAAGAAAGCGGCCGTTGGTAGGCGGCTAGCTCCGGAGTAGGAGCCGGGGCAGAAGAATGAGCTCTCCTTCTTGCTCGTTTAGAGTGCGGCGTTCACAGCCGGGCTGTGTGTCCCATGGCGCTGAGGAGCAGAGGGCTGGTCCCGCTCCCCGCTCAGGACACGCTGCTCAGATCAGAGAAGAAGCCTGACTGGGGTTAACATGCCTTCAGCAGCAGCAGTTAGGAGTGCTCAGAAAAGGTGTTGGGGAAGGAAGTAGCCTGAACTAGTCAGTGCTGATGACTGTCTTGAGGCCACGTTGTGCTGACAGGAGCTTTCTGTCCAGTAGGTAGGTGGCTGTTACCTGCGGGGCGGGACAGCAGTTAAGGGGTAAGAAGTCAAAGGATAAAAAAGAATTCATGATTCTGTTTTTTAACTGTTGACCTTGTAGATGTGCGTAAAACATCGTAATCAATGTAGAGTTGGCAATAAAACTAGGGAGTCTAATGTGTAATATAAGTACTACAAAACAGTAAACTCTGGAATGGGGAAAATACTCTGTATAAAAAGAAGGTCCAGGGAATGTATGTTAATTACCCCTAATTTAACCAATGGAAATGCAGATTTCTTTTTTAAAGTTTACTGGTGAAATCACAGATGGCAGTGGTCTTAAAGAGGAAAATGTAAATTATTTACTACAATACATAATCAGAAAAGCTTGAAATTAGTATACAATGAGGAGGCAGAAGTATCTCATCATTAAGCCGTAGGCTACACAAATGGCACAAGACATGTTTGAAGACAACAGACTACTTTCTATAAGATGAGTAGGTTTGGATTAGTTCAGAATTAAGACAGAAAACATCTGAAGGGTGTGCTTCAGGTCGTGATGATAAATTAGACCCTAATCTTGTAAATAAGGACATGTTTACTCAATGGAGATGATTTACCTAATTAAACTAGCTATGTTAATGTCCTACCAATATCACACTAGAGCTGCTTTTTGGGGAGAAATAGAAGATAATGGTTTCATGGATCCATTTAGAGAGACATATCATTGTAGTAGTGGGCAGACCCTCAAACATCCAATTATTTCAGTATTTTAGGAATTGATAAATTCTTAGTGCAGGTGAATTATATTGTGTCCCAGGTTTCTTTTGGCAAAACTTCAACAAATATGACAGCTAACCTTTCTTGATTCTGTTTTTGGAACCTTCTCTGTCTGTTTTTAATGGCATATTTTTATTTTATGAATTTATGGAATAGTTTCAATATGCTGTTAACAGTTTTGATAATCAGTTGTTCCATCTCCCCAAAAAACCTGAGACAATATGGAGACTTTTAGAAAAAATCCTCAATGCTTGGAGCTGAGAGGAGGAGGGGGCAATTTCAGAAGAAAAAAAAATCAGCTATGTATTAAAGGGAAATTGCTGGATTCAAGAAAAGAGACTGAATCTGATTTATCTTCTCATTTTTACTATTACTAAGAATGCACATTAACAATACACTGTTTTGGGATGCTTCACTGTGTTGATACTTCTCTCTTGCTGTCTTCTCTCTACATAACCTGATGAAGTTAATTTAAATCTCTCAGTTTCAACTGAGATTTGAAAGACCCAAATAAGATAATTAGGTTGGTATAAAATGTTTGTGTAATCTAAGGTGTTTATACAGTTAGTATAGTGAATGGTACTAAATGCAGCTTAAAATAAAAACCTTGATTCTGGAAGAAAGCTCAATTAGAAAGCAATGATCCGAAGAGGGCCTCAGAACTAGAGCAAGAGCTTCTCACTATAGGCTGCTCTTCTGATTCCACAATGGAGAGTCTGCTCTTCTACTACGATAATTCCAACGTTCGGGCAGGACATGCACTTCCTTATTTTTGATAGCTATCTCCATTTCCATAAAACAGTTAACTTGGAAGTACCCTGGGCTCACTCTTAAGTATCAAAGGGTGTGTTTCTTAAGTGTTTTAACTCAACAGAATTAAATGGTGAAAAATGGTCTGAAGGTGCTGTAAAGGATAGAAGCTGGCATGTTTAAAGATATATGCTAGTATTGTATGCTACAGTGCACCAGCAGATGATACCTCAAACATGGTCACCACCTTCTGTTAATTAATATAAACAGATATTTTCAGTCATTTCAGCATAGTGGTGTAGCTAACAATATTTATTGGCTTTCAGCATCAAGCATACAGTGGTTTTTGAGAAGCCTTTGAGAATAGAATTGTAGGCTTCACGCAGTGTACGAAGTCCCCCAGGACTGCATTTATTTTGTTTTCAAAGTGACTGATTACTGCAGTGTCCTGTCATCAACACACAATCTAGCAGATCTGCTATGAGCAAGATTATAGAAAAGATCGTCTGTAGATAGCTGAGAAAGTGGCCTGCATCAAAATAAGTACCTAGTAACTCATATTAGGAATTTTATTCATAAAGTGAAAAGCCACAGCAACAAATTATGTGATGCGGCTTTGCAATAATGTAGGTACAGTTGCTTTGTGCCCTTGTATGAGTCATGTATGTGTTTGTATATATGTACACATACATACATACACTTTAATTTGGCTATAAAACAGTAATATGGCTGCAAATTTTCTGGAAATGTCAAAATGGCTTGTCTGTGAAATGCTGAGAAAAGTCCTATATAAATGCTAAGTACATCTTTATTAACATTAGAAGCATTATATGGCTTTTGAATCTAAATGTTATGTAATCACTAATGAAAGCAGAAATCAAAATATGAACTGATAATTGAGCTAATTTACACAATTTGCAAAACAGGAGAAAATTGAAAACTATTTGAGCACTGTGTAGTTAATTTATAGTATGAGTAATAATAATTATGCTCAATGTCTCCAAATGCTCACTGCATACTTGTACCAGGTAATTTACTTTTGTTTTGACTGACAAAAATAATTGATTTGCAAAGTGTTTCCTAAGGGAGTCCTGTTCAATTCAGACAACATCCTGTGTTCCCCTTCTTGTTTCATATCTAAGTGTTTGTGGACTAGCAGACTATTGCATTGTCCAAACTCCTCATCTGTTTCTTACCCTTAAGAAGCCCTTAAGAGTTAGTTGTCCTTGTAAATAGAAATTCTCACAAACATGAAATGAGTTGTAGATATGAATTGATGTAAGCACTTTCACCCTATATTAGAAATCTTTATATTGGACATATTTCAAGATAAGTGTATGCAAAGATTCAACTATATTCTTAAGTAGTAAGAAACATCAAATATAGGTAACGAGTCAAAATAGTACATAAAGGCACATCTTCCATCTGTGTGTGAATGACAGAACTGAACTTTGTCGGACTTGAGATCTGTGTTGGGATTTCTGCTAACGTTCCAGTTAAGTTACATGAAGTGAAGTTGCATCACATTCTGCAGGGTTTGGAAATGACTGCTTTGTGTGTGTTTAAAAACATTTACTACTGTATGTTGTACAGTCAAAGCTTACCTAGCTGTTAAATGTTATATGAAGTATTCAGAGCTACAGACACCACCTGGGAACTCTGGACAGATGAAACAGTTCTCACAAGTAATAGCATTGGAAACTCTTCTGCATTTCTCTACTGACATGGACCATACAGACAGTAGAAGGGTTTTCATCTCAAGGCTCCACATGCTGCTCTGTTCAAGAACAGTTAGCAGGATGGTTTCCATAGTGCAGCTACTATAAGACAGAATTTGACCTATGATGAATGCTCACTCAGTTAYTAGCCTCCTGGTGCTTTTGACTTAGTTTTGCAATGAATAGTGTGTGTATGTGCCAGTAAACTATGTAAATGTTGTGTAACTTGCACTTAAGAAAAAGAAACACTGTCTATTCATCCACTCTTTAAGGCCTGAGGCTATACATTTATTTTTGTCAGGTCTATATGTTTTGCTATATGTTTACAGTTACACATTTTAAAAAACAATATCAATGGAAACATTTCCAGGGGTACTGTTACTCTGCGAGGAGACAATTTTGCACTTGGAGTTTTTCACTAAGTTATGCTAGAAAGTGAAACTGGTGGGTTCCCAGCTGCTGAACTGGGAGAAATGGATTACAATGTAATTGGTGCAACCTAGGTTAAAAAAAAAAAAAAAAACACGGAAAAGTTTAGTAGCTGTCTGATAATTTAAGGTGATCTTAATAATAAAAATTTGTGGACACGATGTGATGCAAACTGACGTTTTCCAGGAGACAAGAGGCTTTTCTTTTCGGAGTGAGATTTTTTTCCCCTTCTCTTTCTCCACCCCCGCAACCATCCAGTAGCTGTGGGACTCACCAGGCAGCGAGCCCTTTCACCGCTGCGCTCTTGCGATGTAAAATGAATTTGCTCTTTGTAAGAAGAGGAGGCGGTGGCAGCGCGGCCTTGAGTTACAGGCGCCCGGGTGCGCCGCCAGCAGCGGCCTCGGCGGCGGCGGCAGGGACCCCCCGGCTCTGCCCGGGGCCGCCGCTCGCTCCGCGCTCCTCCCGGGCGCGCCGGGGGCCCGGCCGCAGTGCCCCTGCTTGCTGGCCTCCTCCCCGGCCCGGAGGCAGATACCCGAGGGGGGAGGAGAAAAGCGAGGGAAGGAAGGAGCGAGTGCGGACAGGGGGCTCCCGGCAGCTTCCCCGGCCACTTCGCCGCCAGATACTGTTGCCCCCTCGGTCCCAGCGGAGCCCTGGGCGCAGCGTCCAGGAGAAAATCGCCGCCCGGCTTAAAACCCCGCGGCTCCGCCCGCCCCAGCCCGGGGGGGCAAGGGAAAGGTAGGGAAGGAGATGCGTGTGCCGAAGCGCGGCGTGCGGCGGGGGTTGCGCGCCGTGCCGCCCCCCGCCGGGCCGCCGCGGCCGCGGGAGGCGCTGCGCTTCGCGCCGCCGCCGGGCGCGGAGCTGCGGCGCGGCCGCCCCGCGCGGCCCGGGCTCGTCCCCGGGCACCCGCGGGAGCCGGCGGCAGCCGGGGAGCCGGGCTCACCCCTCGGCCGCCCCAGGCGGGCCGGCTCCTCCACCCCCGCCTCTGCTGAGCAGCCGGTGACTGCTGGCTCGAGGCACGTGTGCTAATTGCGTTATCTCGTGCAAAAGAGGGGAGCTTCTCTCGGCCGCGGTGGCTTCGAGCAGATCCTTTCGGCTCTTGGAGCTTTACAGATGGAACTGCTTGCGAGTGCAGGCTTGCTTGAGGGCTTGCTCTGTTTTCTTAAAAAGTACAGTGGCGTGGCAATTTTATTCACAGTGGGGTTTTCATTTTATGTGCTTATAAAAATAAGCAATATTTTAAAGCCTAGCTAAGGTTTTAATTTCTTTATCATTTATTTAATGTATACTCTATGCAATGTTAATAGCTGCTTTAAAGTATTTTCCACATACCTTTTCTCCAGTCGTGCTTTGCCACATGTGAGCTGCGAGTGCAACCCTATAAAAACTTCTAAGCCATGAAGATCTTAACTGCTGTGAATAACCTCCTGACTTTTCAGATTTGGGCCCTTAATGTATATTCTGAAATATGTAAACCAGATACAGAAACAAATATTAAAGTCTCCAAGTGGTCACAGCCCAAAGYTGATAAAATTTTTAATATATTAAATTTTAAATCCTAACTGAAATTGTTTAGTGGTTAAACATGCACGTTGTATTCAGGCTACTTAAAAATGCCAGAGCCTGCCACATAAATTCTCCTCTATGAATCATGTCTTATTTTTAAATGAATGGAATTTCACACTGAAAATATTTGTGGCATATTAAAGTAATATCCATGGCCTGACTTAGACTGACAAAATCCAGAAAATTCAGCCTGGAAGCAAATAACTTATCCTTATTTCACTTCTCTATAATAGGTTTCTAGACTTTTTTCCTCAGAAGTTATTCACTGTTTGACCCTTCCAAGACTTTAGGTTCAGTGAAGTGAGTAATTGCCAGGCAGCCAAGTTTTGCTCTTAGTTGCTTTAGACTTTATACCATTGCAACACCATTTGCTCCAGTGCTGTTATTCTAGATTTACATGACTAATTTACATGACTGTAACTGGATACTGAATTTATTCAATAGCTTCTGTCATGTTTCATCAGTTTTGTCAGTTCAAGCCTGACTTTCAGTACAGGATTTGTATGTAAATTGGATAATGCACAATATGAGTGATTCTCCTCTTTAATAGGACTTGCAGGATTGGAAGTATAGAGGTAACACATGTTTTTAGTAGAGGCAAGAAACCACAATACTGTTTTGTGTGGCTAAAAGCTATAAGCATTTAGTTCTGATGACCTTTTTAGTGGAAATTCTGGTATGACAGAACTAAAAGCTTCAGGGAAACTATTTTATGTGCACACATAAATAGCCTTGGAAAGTCAAGATGAGAAGGACTTTTAGAGTAAAAAAAAAAAAAAAAAAAAAAGTTCTTAAAGAATTATAGTAATGACCTGAAACAGAGATGACTTAAATATGGAGAAACTCATATTTTCCTCCCTGGTGGCTGGACCTCAGACAGATTTCTGTATCTAGCTTCTCCTCAGTGTGAGAGGGGCTCTACCATGATCTAGGACCCAAGGGAAGTTATAGGAGACCTGTAGAGAGCTGTCAGGGTTTAGCATGGGCCAGAGGTTTTACTGTTTCGTAAGTCAAATTCTTGGATTGATCCTGTTCTGTGTTAATGGATCTTTAGGGGGATTTAGGTAATACAGTGTGTGTGCAGTGTAGTAAGAACCTAGAAAGACATATTTTAAATTATTGAGGTTTGTAAAGGGAAAATGCCCCATTTTTATTATGTGCAGAAATTTGACATCTGAGTGGTTAGAAGTGGACTGATAGAAAGTTGCTTATGTATTGTCACACTGCTTTAAGTGGAAGCAAATGGGATAAAGTTTATCTGAGGTATTGCTTTTGCTGGCAATATTTTTATTTTGGAGAAGAAATATGTTTTAAGGCTTAATTGTGAATGTGAGACTCAAAGAACTGCCTGCCCTATGAAGGGCAAAGTTATGGTAAATATTCTGGTCTCTGCTGAGCTGCAGTCCTCATTTATAGTTTCTAAATGTTATAAAAAGCTAAAAAGTCTGCAATCATCACTTCTGTCACTACATTTCTTCACCACGTTTCTTTTTCATTTATCATTTTTCCAGCTAAATTGCAACTGATTTCTCTCCTTTAAAGTTTGAAACATGATAGATTTGCTTTGACATGCTAGAAAGCATCCATTACATAATTGTAAGACACATCATATACAATAATAATTAAGAACAAGAGTAAAAGAAAGGGTCTATTTAGGCTAATAGAGAGGACTGAATCACTTGCTGCTTCCTCCAGTGGCTGAAGAACCCATCATTTTGAAATGCGCCTTTATATAGGGCACTCAAGCAAGGTCCTGATATAGATAAGTTTGAAAGCTGTGAAACTAAGCATTCCTGATTAGCCACTGTGGAGACTCTGATAAAGATTTTTCCTTAATAGAGGTAAAATAAAGACTACATCTCAGTAATTACTAGTTAAAGCAATCTGGCTTATAGGAATGTTAGGAGGTAAGATAAGAGCCCACCTGATGTCTTACCATGAGGAAGATGTCTCTCACAACAAATACATGAAATGTGAGGTTATTCAGTGTTTTGACATGGTATAAATAGACTTTTCAGGAATACATCACTTAAAAAGGTATATTTGTGGATAGTAGGTTGAGCCTTTTTCAGAAAATTTACGAGTCAGCTAGTTAATATTCATCTCTTGAGATATATATGTGTGTGTGTGTGTGTGTGTATGTATATATATACACATATAAAAGGCTTAAATACTGATTGGCAGAACAGCTCATAAACTAGTTGGAAAATGTCTTTTTTTTCCTCCCCTTTCTTTTGTCTTTTTCACTAGCCCATCCTCTTCAGCTCCAGGTGCATTTGTTGTAAATCAATACATTTCTATTAATGGAATCCTGGCCTTTCCCACAAGTTTGTTTTTCTAAGTGAAACAACCTCCAAGACCACAAATTTGGGATAGCTGCTCATGTAAAGTCAAGAGTTTTTTTTGTTCTTCTTCTCCATTTTGTAGTTTAGTAAAATGAGGAATAGTGTAATTTGAATATCACTTAGTATAGCAGAACTGGGGATAGACTGCAAGTCTACTGATTCCTATCCACTACCTAAACAGCGAAAAATGGAAATTCACAACATCTTTCCTATGAGTCAGTAGAAAAGAGCAAAGCAAACTGAGCAAACTGTGCAGTGCCACAGGACTCCTAGTCACTAACAGGGTTGGTTTATCTGGAGATGATTGCAGTGATACCCACTCCTGCTCCCAGGATGGTTCTGCTGTTTATGGAGCAGCAGTCCCACTACAGTTTACCGCTTGACATGTTAAAATGAAGTAACAGCAGTTTTCATTTGCCTTGATATACTAGGTTGTGAGCTGCGGCAGAAAGCTGAAGGTAACCATACATATATTAGATGTACATATACCCAATGTAAGCAACCCCACTGGATGACTTTTCATTTCCAGATATTCCTTTCTGTGTATGTGAACATATATGTATTTTCTTATGCATGTTTTGCTGGCAAAAATGTGACAAAACTATTTGCTTCAATCTCTGAGAGTGACTGAGGAGAATATATTAACTGTGCTTTTAAGGACTTCAACAAAAAACAACCAAACAGCTGTTACTGTTGGTGTCCTATTGTTTAAGGCAGAGTTGCTAGTGATAGTAAAATATCCATGGGACTGATGTCTCCTGTATCTCCCCCCCACCCCCCAAGCTTTTAGGTACGCTGTAAGCAGATTTTAAGAAAGATCTTAAAATGCAAAATTAATCTAAAACTGTTTTGTTCAATGTGTCTGTTAGATGTTGGGTTTTTTAGCCCTGTGTTGAACTGTCCCGTAAATCTTGTGAATGATTCAGTATCTGAGATGTGTATCACTCCCAATCATTTTTAAAGGATTTAAAAATTCTGGAAATTAATCTTGGTTTTGATCATATTCTACAAAGGTTTTTGGAGTGTGTCAGATATCACTCTTTTCAGCTTTGATAAAAATCTTTCAAAAAGACACTTCAAGCTCTTTATTTTCTGGTTATGGAACCTTTGTTGTTGCAGGTGTTTGTTATATTGCTTCAGCTTTTAAGAAATAGAGCCCATGAAATTGCATAATAAATATCCTAGCTTCTTCAAGTAGTTATTTTATAAATATACTAAAATCCTTTAATTTTGGCAAAAATGTTAACTGTGTAACTTCTAGCCAAATTTTGTGCCTCTTTGAAATTACTTATAGAGCTTTTTTTGGGGGGAAAAAAAAGTGTATAATTGTGTGGACAAAAGTGTCTTTGTGGTTTAGAACACGTTCTGACTGTTTTTGAGCGTTTGTTCTTGATATTAAAGTTTAATATAGGAAAAGCATACATAAGTAGATAGCACACAGTATGACAGCCCGCATAATGCCTGTGCCTTGAATTCAGTTTGGTTTATCTGACATAAATTGCCTGGTAGTAGTCTGTAGTGGCCCGCTAAATTTAAAGTTACATAAGAATTTTCACCATGGTCTTGCCTCTGAATGTGGTCTTTGCATGCTTGTAACTTAATGAAATAGTCTCCTTTCCTGCTGAAATTTTTTGTTTGGTTTTAGTCCAGAGGTTGACTTTCCTGGAAAGCTTGTGGGGAAAATCATTTGCCTGGTTTTGGTTAATAAAATCTAAAATTATATACTTTTCCCAATTTTAAATAAAGCTGGGGAAAGACTTTGCCGTTATGTAAAAATAACGATAAATTTGATGTTTTTAGCCTGGCCAATTCTCGCTGAGGGTTTAATTATTTGGAAATAAAAGATTGAACAAATATTTCAAAAATCTGATGCCTGTTTCTAATTTATTCTTAGTTTTTCTATAACATTTGGTTCTTGAAAGACTCGTACTGTGGTTGTTACCAAGTAGCAAGGCTTGTGTTGCTGTGTTTTTGAACTGCTGTAAATTAGCATGAGTACATTAACACATGCTACACTTGCCAATTCCTTTTGTTGGATAAGGTTCCTTGGAAACTCAGTCCTTGAAGGAGATTCTTATACCCGCTATGTAAAGCAGCTTTTATTATTGATGAGAATTAGACTTTCTGGTGGTGGATTGCAGCATTATTACAGGATCCTCGATCACACATGGGCTCTGTAACGTGAACATTCTGTTTGAAGTGACAAGTAGTTGCCTGTCACCTCTCAGAAATAGATCCTAAAAAGCCAGTGTTATAAATAACTATGAGAATAGTTACCTGATCTGCCTACCCAAGTTCAGAAGGAATACTCACATACCTAAAGCTATGTGCAGATGTGTACAGGAGTGTAGACTTAACTAGTAATGTAGCATAGCTGGTATATCTGTAAGGAGTTTTAAAGCTGTATAGCAAATTACTATATGGTGTTGTCAGATCTGCTTGTTTTGTAAAAGCTTCCTATTTTGGTGTTGAAAAGTAAGTGTGTACTTAAGATTAAAAATTTCCTTAATTTTAATTTAAAACTATATATAAGATCTGTCCTAAAGCCTGCTAAAGTCTTCCCATTGGGTTAAATGAGTTTTGAATGAAGCTATTCTGTTAAGTCTTTTTGCCCATAGTATAAGGTGGAAGCCAGTGTATCTCATGATTGAAGTCAGCTAGGGGAGTATGCAGGTCGAGAGATTTAATTGCCTAGAGTTTATATGTATCACTTCTGACATGTATAAATGTTGCTTCAGTTTGTAAGTTTAAGCCTATATAACTGTGTCTCATCCGCTCTGAGCTTTGCTGGGAGGGAATGCAGATACTGAAAAATAAAGCAGGATCTATCATGAACTATAGAAATAATGACTTAAGGACAAATGTCATGGTTGTCCTTGAAACAGCAATTTAGATGCATCATTTCTGTTTTTCCTTTAAAATGTTTAGATATCTAATTATTTGTGTGTATGTGTGTGTGATTAATAGAACTACCAAAGAAGAATTTGGTATGCAGCATGCACTTCCAGCACTAGAATGGTCAATAATTTGAGGGTGGTATAATATATTTTTTTCCCAGAAATCTGACTGCTGTTAGAATAAATCTGTTTTGCATGCCTAACTTTCTTTGTAATWATCCTTTAGAAAATGTATTCACCTTGAGTTCTCACCAAAAGTTTTTCTTCTCAGAGTGGCGTCTCACTTTTACACTCTATGATAAAGATATGTGACCTTACTTGGCACAGGCAGTCACATATCTTGGCTTTCCATCTGGTTAAGCAATTCAGCTGAAGAATGAGCTAAGCAACAGAATCATTTTTGTCATTTTTGTGAGCGCCTTACAAAAACACTGGCTTGGAATGCATTCACTTCACACTTCTTCACAGCTACCTTCCTGCCCAGTGCTAAACACGGCCCTCTGTCTTCACTGCATTTTGGTGCCTCAGAGAGAATGAACGGCAGTCTCTGGGCTTGCATGCCTGGGAACCTTCAGAGATATTATTCCAAATTAACTGCATGGAAATTCTACAAGATGAATTTGAGCTAACTTCTAAAGTAGATTAATTAAATCACATTCAAATCTGTTATGGATACTTTTATTTAGAAGTGATATTTGTTTGCTTAATTGACTTCTAATGTAAATTAAAAGCATTTTAAAGTGACTTTTTAATTCTAATTATGGTTTAACTAATCCATTTTAAAAGCTTATTCAAATTAATCTTCATGAAGGCTCTGGCTAATAAGCCCTACTAAATCTCGATAGGGTGATTGGCAAGGTTATGATACCCAGTTCTCTGTTCTGCCCCTCTCCCAGAAATGTCTGGCTGCTGGACAAAGAGTGACGGAACAACATACATGCTCTCTTACAGCTGGGGTATTTCACAGACGATGTATAGCACAAGCTTTTGTATTCAGAGAAAGGAAATGTGGTGGACTGTGAACTGAAGTGTTTGAGGCATGAACACTTTGCTTACTGTGCTGCTGCAGCAATGGCCATCCTTGGCAGAAAGTGAGGCAGACAGCAGTAAGGGGTAACATCTCCAGTGTTCCCAGCAGGATTTGGCAAGGTTTATGTCAGTAGCATGACAGTCCTTGTGTAAATGAGCTTTCTGTCTACAAACTGTGAAGTGGGAGTATGTTCTCTCCTGGAAATCCGCAAAAATGTAGACTGTAAGTTAAATTGTTTAGATCTATGTATTTCTTGAGGTTTTTATTTTCCTGATACTGAGGGTTTGTCTTCAGAGAAATTACCATGGAATAAGGTAGGGTGTACGCAACACCCATCACTCCACACTGACTCCTGGTTTGGGTATTCCTGACTTGTGCTAAATGTGAAGTAGTTCACTGTCCTGGAGTATTCAACTCATTGTATGCCAAAGGCATTAGAATGCTGTGAATTCATGCCCTCAGCTAATGCAGAGTTGCTTCTTTGCATAGACAAGCCCTGGGAGTCCTTTCCCATTTGCACAGGGACACATATACTTGATTATCTTTCCATGTTCTCAAAGCAGTATGAAAGTCTGTTTCTCATGTTGTGGACATCCCTGATGCCAAAGATATGCAGTGAGGCCATCCTGTAAAAAATTGTTTGTGTGCAGGAGGAAATTTTGAATGCAGTTCATGGTGAGATAAGACAGTGTCTTCCTTCTCTGGAATTCTGATTGAATTCTATATAAATTGATATGGAGGAGCGTATGGAATCTTTCTAGTTTATGTGCTTCTGGTTGGAACACTGAGCACTCTTCAAAAGTAGTGTGTAATAATACATATTAAACTTCTTTATGACCTTGATGTACTTACACATCACTTTCTTCTCTTGTAATTTAGGCCCAGTAATCTGGAATTTGTCCTGGTATTAACCTGCAAAAAGCCAAAAAACATTCCCTCCTTAAACATTCCTGATGCTTCCCGAACTAAATATTGCCTTTTGAGTAACCAAATAGATCATATTCTTTGGCACAGATCCTGCTCCTGACCTCAGAAAAACAGTCTTTAAAATAAATTCAAACAGCTCAGGGCATTTGGAAACAGCTTTTTTGGAAGTGCTACTAGATACTGATTTCTTTTTTCTTCTAAGGCTACCTGGTTTTGTGCTTGGTGTTCCTCTTTCAAGGCTAGTATAAGTATCTGATGTTTGTTTATAACTGATGAGGAGGGGGTGAGGGGACAAATGTTGCATGTACAGTTATTGTGCATTCATATGGCAATAGTTTTCCAGATGCTTTCAGTGTAAGATGAGGGAAGAGAAAAACAGATACAGTGAAATAAAATGATTTGGTCCTGATTACATAGTAATGGACCTRGAAAGAGAACTTGGCTTTCTTGACTGGAAAAATGGCGCTGCCTTAGTGGGACCATTCTGTGTTAGGTTATCCCTTGAACTGTTAGAAGAAAAAGTAATAATATGAAATGGTTTCCTCAGAGTGGATGGATGCTGAAAACATAAACCCCAGCAAAACACAGCAAAGTATCGCATCTGCCTGGATGCTCATGCATTGCAGTAGGACACGGAGGTAAGTTTTCTGACAGTAAACATGCGTTATCTGTCCCTGTTAATCTCACTAGATGGAGCTCCTCTCCCTGCTTACCTCAGCTCGTGGGCAGCTGGATAAATCATTGAAACCAATTAAGGTTTGTGCTGCTGCTGGAAGGGGTATCCTTCTCCTCCCCTTGCCCACTCACCACATGTTATCACCCTCTTTTATGCTGTTAGTAGAATTCATTGTCTCAATGATTAGCTGGATAATAGACCTGATCCAGTGGAAAATAATTTTTTTTTTTTTTTTTTTTTTTTTGGTAGGGTTAGGACTCTGATCAGCTCCCAGGCCTAGCAGCTCATCTGGCCACATTAGTGCTGTTATGGCACAAAGGAGAAATTGAGACCATCCTTTTCAGGGGCAACATCAAGTTAAGGTCAGTTTTAGCTGAGTATGTGGCTGGACACTCTCTGGTGTAACTGCAGCTTCCACCAAAGGAGTAGGTTTCCATTTCATTTCTATACCCATTCATATGTTTCCTCAGCTTGCTTCATCTCAGATCTAGTAATTTTGAGGGGACAAGAGAAGGCCAGTAAACTGGTCTGACTGAAACCGTTCTTTCTTTTTTTGGAGGTTTGGGGGAGATTGACTAAGTTTTCTGCCAGATGGGCTTGCTGAATTATCTTACTTTGTGGCCATGCAGTTATTAGATCTGGAAGAGAGGAAGCTGAAGGACTGAAGGGTGTGGGGAGGGAGGCAAACTGGGGTGCTTTCTTCAGGGGAAGCCCGCATTTACACCAGATTGGAAGATGCTGGAGGCATTACATCGCATCTAAAAATATAAAAACCATAAATAGCAGGGTGAGTTTCGATTCTTCTTTCCTGTGAGGGTGACAGAGCACTGGAACAGGTTGCCCAGAGAGGTTGTGGAGTCTCCTTCTCTGGAGATATTCAAAACCCGCCTGGACGCGATCCTGGTCAACGTGCTCTGGGTGACCCTGCTTGAGCAGGGGGGGTCAGACTAGATGATCTCCGCAGGTCCCTTCCAACCTCAACCATTCTGTGATTCTGTGATTCAGTAGTGCTTTTCTTTCTGTCCTCACAGTTGAATGACTTCCTTGTGGATCCACAAGTCTTCTTGTGCATCAAGGGAAAATATAGGATCAGAAGTATTTTGTCATTAACAAAATAATAATAATAATAATAATAAAGAAAAATGCTATGTTTGGATCTTTTCATTCTTTTGAATACATCAGTTTTTTAGTTCTGTTATGAAATATTTCTTTTTTATTGTCTATAAAATCAATCTTAATCATAGGATTTTATAATATCAGCATAGATTAGCTGACTTTGAGAGTTTAAGACCAAATGCAAAGTGGTATAATACTAATTCTACATTTTATTTATTGACTAAAACATTAGGTTTTGATATAGTCAAGAATGGACATATTAGGATTGTGATTTCTTCTATTTTGCCATTAAAAATATGGCCCTTAAAAAATTGGAACTCGTACTTAGTTGTTTTGACATTTGAATGCATTTATATTATGCCTTAGATGACTCAGAATCCCACCAGCCTGCCAAGTGTTAATTTGCCCAAGCTATAAAATGCAGGCATTAAAAAAGTCGTAGACTGCACAGTGTGCCCTTCAGCACTGATTACATGCTCATTAGCTCGTAGTCCCCTCACTTGGTTTGTATTCTTGTTCCTTGTCCTTATGTGCCTGTAATACTTCACTCTGAGTAGCTCCCTAGGAATTAATGGAGTTCTGGTGTTCCGCTTGTTTTCCATGAGCTCATAAGATCCCTCTGGTATAAGAAGGTGCACAGGAGTGGATTCAAACATATAGTGAGGAAAGAAGCTGGGTTGGTGTGATGTGTGTTGTGACTAAGAGCGTGCCTGTGACTCTGAGTGCCCTCTTCATCCAGAGTATTGATGTCTGTGAATGTACTGAGCTGCTGCCTTTCTGTGTCCATCCCCCGGGTAACTGCAGGCCACAGAGTAATGACTTACTGTTGCCAATTTATTGTCCGTTCTCCTGCCTTGGCCCTCTGGCAGAAGAGCTTGGGATATGAAGCAGTTAGTTCAAGCTCAACTCAGATAACCTGATAACCTAATAGCGAGGAGAAGTAAAGAGAACTAGTGAATGGTTGTTCAGTAATGTATTTTGGGTTTAAGACTACTACTTGTACAATATACTGGTATCAGTATAGAAAGAGCCACTAATCTTTTTTTTTTTTGTACTACTTTTTAAAATGGCATTTCTATGTTGCTGAAGTTTAAAGAAGCATTAGTTTTCTCAGTGACCTATTGCTATCAGAAGCTGAGGGGTCTCAGACAGAATACAGTGAAAGAGAACTGCTAGAAGGAGGGAGAGACCCATGCCATGTCAGATGGAGATGTTAGAGTATGCAGTGAAGCACCTGTGGAACTGCACAGCTATCCAGAGTGGTTGTTGCTTCTCCCCCCCCCCTTTTTTTTTAAATTAAACTTAGTTAAATGTCTGTTATGAGTGCTATAAGAAAAACTATTAAAAGTTTCCAAATAGCAGCTATTGCTTTCCCATTTATGTTTATTTTAGAACAGAAAAATTCATGTGTTTTAATCTATTGAGCTTTGAGTTCTAGCACTTTTTTTTTTTCTTTTTGATTTTGTCAGTGCTGGTAAATGTCTGCTTTGAAGACATGAACATAAAGTTTTGAGTATGTTTTTGTAACAAGCACAAGCATAGATACAAGACTGTTTAATAACTTAATAGAATCAGGCTTAATAATATTACTTAAAGATTAGAGACTTCTGTGACAAATATTGCTTATCATGTCTTATATTGCTATCAAGGACAGCACTCTAAATGCAAGGAATTAAAATTGCCCTTGTTTGAAGTCTTTGAATGGTTGCAGTCAGCCCATGGACTGGTGCTCAGAAAAGCAGTGCTAGACCAGGAAAGGAGCCACAGTTTTAGAGATGGACATTGTATCCATCTCTGGAGACCCAAGATTTCGGCTGCTAGGTTTCCACTGGTTTACTATTATTATTTGGTCTGAAGTGCTGAATTTTAGTATCACATATACCATTCTAATTCCATGTAGTCCTGGTGGTTTTGTATGTGAAGAACTAGTGGCCACTATTTTTAAAGCCTTCATAACTAGAAATGAACATTGTGTACCAGGTCCACAAACTTTTCTTGCCAAGTAGTATGATGGCAGTTGCATGAATTGCCATTGGGCAGCAAACTGCCTGCTCTGTTCTGGGCTGCATGTGATTTGAAGTAGCTTTCCATCCAGCCTCCCATGTTTGCTGTGGCCTGGGAGCTTTGTTCACAACTGTTATGCTGCTATGGAGAGGCTAGGCTTTAAGGGAAAAGCTCATAACATTTTTGCCGTCAGACTTTTATTTCACCTGAAGTGGGCTGAAAGAACCCTTGGCAAGTATAAAAAAATAACTTCTCTTGTGGCATAAAAGGTTTAGGGACATTTGAAGAGAGCAGTGTAGAATCTTACAGGATCAGTAAGCCTTTTTGATTTGCAGTAGGAGAATGTGTTGATTTCTGAAATCTCTCTTGAGAACTGGAAAAGAAAAACATTGTTCATCAGAGGATTGGTGTGTGAAATAGAAAGCATGAATTTATATCTTGCCAATGGTTTCTATTCAATGTACTTTGAAAAAATAAAGGTAGGAGTACTTGTAATCTTTGTAACTACAGAATTAGTCTTTCTCTGTGCAGTGTTTGCAGAAGATGCACATTCATGTTACATTTTTCACTTTTCAGATGAATCATCTTGCTTATTTAAGTTGCTCTCTGCAGAGATACCTTTCAGTAGGGATCTGCAATGCAGGTATTTGTCCTTACCTTGACCTTTTCGGGGGGGGGCACATATAGAATAAATTGGATATATAATATTGTGTCTTTCTCAAGGGATAGATTAGATGATAGTTGTGGGCTATGTCATGCTGAAAATGAAACCAGCGTTTGCGACAATTGACTTGATAGCTGCTATCAAACATGATTTCAGGTCATGGGAAGTATATGACAGTATATCCTGTCAAATAATGGTGTGCTTGGTTCATTTCTGACCTTGGAAATTATTGCTCATTTTAATGGAATGTTTTTCTTGCTTCTATAACCTCCTTGAAGTAGCACCTGTTGGTTTCTTTAAAATGAATCTGTATTATCATTAATATAATAAAACAATCCAATCCCCTGTGTCAGAGCATCATAATTAATTTGTTCTAGTGTCAGTCTGCTTTCTTTCATGCTGCTTTTTCATTTTCTAACAGAGGTTACAGGAAGATGGAAATCATAACATGACTTTGATGTTACTCTAATTTACATGGAAAATTATAATAATAATAAAGTAGAACTGAATTTCCTCTGGAAAACAAGGTTCTCCTCTTTGGTACTGCCATTCTTCATAAAATTGTATGTACTCTGACCTTGTGGTTAATGACCTCAATAGACTCATATCATAGACTTGAAATCACTACAGGTTTTTATGTATTTTTCTTTTGCGTATTATCCCTTGATAATTTATTGATACTGATGGGAAACAAAATTTCATCTACGTTTAGATAACAAACTTCTGCTAATGCTAGGAAGCTATAAGCAGTTTTGAAACTTTTGTACAAAGGCTGTATAACTCAAGTCATTGGATTGACATTTTCATTCCATGTTAAAACAATTCATGCTTTTTGTACTTATGGTATCTGCTCACAAAAATATCCACTCAAATCCCTGAAGTAAAAATCTTTTAAATAAGTGTGTGGTTGGGGGGGGGGGGGTTAAGACAGTTTCACATATTCCATACTCTTCCTAATGGAAGAGTGGGCAAGTAGTTACTAAAGTGACTTTTCACATATCTAGCTTGCTGAAGAGAACTCAGACGAAGGCTGATGTTATGCTTACTAATCCCATTATTTAACAGCATTTCTGGTTGTACATGACATTAGGCTATAGCAAATCCAAGGGATTCTGGAAAGGCAGTCTTAAGCATCTTGGGGATGAATATCAATCAGTCTTGTCAGAGGGGGATGTCTCTGCCCTCCAACTTTATTCTCTAAACTCCGCATGAGCTTTCTAAAAATCAAAAAAGTTTTTATAGAAACCTAATGTCATTCTTTCTACGATTATTTAATATATATGCTTTGTTTCACTGCAACATTACAATTCCTGGTCTTTTTCAGTTGCAATCATGCAGTGGATATAAAAAGCTACTATGAATTATGAAAGAAGCAGGAATAAAAAGTCAAAATTCTATTTTTTGCATTATCTCCCTGAAGAAAAAAATTTGATATAGATGAAGATATGCCTCTCTTGCTGAGAACAAGTATCCTACAGGAAAAGAAATGGTTGAGAATCTCAGTTAAATGCACCTTAAAGAGCTACATCAAAGCTAATTAAACTGATGCAGAAGTACCAGTGTAACCATTTTGTCTATACAAGTTAGGCTTTTGCAGCTTGAAGAACATGGACATCTTGTCTTTGCTGTTGCATTATCCTCTAGGCATATAAATTCCATATTCCTGGTATAGCTGTCAGAGATGTCAGCTCCTGGACAATTTTGAATGCACAGTGGGGTCTGGGACAATTGTAGGAGGTGAAGTAGACTCATATTCTCTTGACACTTTCCATAACTCCAATAGAGGCAGTGCGATTTCAAACCTTTTGTTTATAACCAAGGCTAAAGGCTCAGTCCATGCTTCTATCAACACAAGATAGGTAGATCTTCAAACAAACTATATTGAGGCTTTTTTTTTTTTCCCCTGAAAGGTACCTGAGGAGTCTGGGCCTGGAATTTCACATGATATCAGTAATGGACAATGTAAAAAAGAATTCTTTGGCATGTGTTTGCAAGTACACAAGTAGTTTCTTAAATGTTAAGTGCAGAGAATATATTTTAGTTTCAAGTCTAGAACACAGTGGCAGATGGTGAAATAGAGTTGTTAAGGGTAGCCAGCAGTAGCTTACTGACCTTAGAATGAGAAAAGGAATCTAGTTACAATTCTGTGCTAACTTCATTCTGATGTTAGAGCCTCTTGGGTAAGAACCAATTTCTTTTCAGAAAAAGCTTTCACAGGATGATTACTTTTCTCTGGCAGCCACTGTTTACAGAGAAATCCATAGTGCTTGTTACTGGTATGAGGTGGAAGATTGAATAATGAGTACTGTACTGATAGATGCTTCCAGGAATATGAACTCAAGGTGTTGGAGATTACAGAATGGATCACATTAGACTGCTTTATCCATGGAAAGCTATACTCACCCTGTGTTGTCTAACTCTAGGGAGCCCATTTATAAGATGTTTGGGGGCTGCTCCAAGAGTGTCAGCAAAAATGGTGAGAACCAGGTTGTTGGGTGATTTAGCTCTGTCCAGCTGACTATGACACTGTCTGATTGCAGTGCACCTTAAGGGCTTATGTTGTGCATGTGGATGAATTTGTCATTTGTTTTTTGGCAGCTACTGTGTGTGGCTGTGGATGGTCCCTGCTTGGGCATACCTCTCCTAGCTTTTGCACCTGCCAGCAGAGGCCACCCTGGCCATTTTTGAACAAACAGCAGTAGCCTTCAGCCACTGTGCACAAACACCCATGAGGAGAAAAGCCAAACAGGTGTGGTCTTCATTCAGCAGAAACACATTCCCTGTGATCTGCAGACCTTGCTATATTCCTGAAGTAATGCTGCCATGCTGCAGAGGAGTGAAATGGCTTTCTGTACATCAAAAACACAGTTCAAGTTGCTGTGTGTCATCCYGAGATGATATGGCTGTTCCCCACCAATGTCAACAGTCACTTCCTATTCCCCTTTCCTTTACCTTCAAGCTGTTGCAGGCCTGTGTACCCTTAGCCTGTTCTCTGTGAGTGCATCCATTCCAATTCTTTTCAGTGGAGGAGTGGGTTACAGTCCTGTCTGAGCTGGCAGAAAGGGAACCTGAAAGCATAGTCCCCTTAGGCTCGCTTTTTGCAGTCTCTGGCAGCTCAGTCACATGCCCACCTCGCACCATGTTGCCCTCCAATAGAGCAATACTCATCAGTCACTGATTTTCAGTAGTGATGAGTGAATGACAGAATTATTTTATTTTGAGGACTGAAGGCTTTCTTCCTCTATATAAACAAATATGTATCACTGAGTAGTATTATTAATAATTAGCTGAAAAAATTTTAAACCCATTAATCTTTTATACAGAAAGTAACATAGAAATATTCTTCTGACAAAGTGATAAACAGTTTAAACTCTGGAATTTAAAACAAAACGATTTTCATCATACAGATGTATTGCCCAATGCCTAAAACTTGCTTGCTTTCTGCTAACTAGAGCCATTTGGTAGAGCTGATAGGTAGAAATTTGCAAGATCATTAGAAATAGCTTATTACACCTGCTGTAGGTGAACACTAGAGGGCTCTTTAGACTAATGGAAAGTAATAGGACGTCATGTTTATAATTGAGGAAGAGTTTGAGGCACTGTTGTATGCTCAATTAAATAACCAAAAATGTTATTTTTCGTAAGAATAGAATAAGATTTTCTTTTTCAAGAAAAAATGAAATTAGTGCTTTCAAAGAAGAGAAGTATAGCCTGTTTTTATCTAAAAAGCATTTGAGTTTTTGAGAAATAGGACCTTTATATGTCCTAGTCCAGCTGGTTTAAATTTTTATACATTTTTCTGATTAGTTTATATTCAAGATTCTTTCATGTTACCATTCCAAATGCTTTGTTTTAATATGAATTTCTGGTTTATATTTYTTTTTGCTTGCCTATCCTCCTCACCTTCACATTTCTTTCTTTACATGGTAGTTAATTTATATCCTTGCATTATGAAGGCCAAATCTGCTTTTTTTTTTTTTTACTGTACATAATCACTGTATGAAGATGTGAGTGTACAGTGTAGGTATGCTTGTTCGGAAGTGTTCTTCAATAGCTTTATACTTGCTTTTCAAAAAGGGCCAGGCATTATTCATTTCATGGAGGTCAAGAATGATTCTTAGCTGCTGTGAATTTCTACTGGTGTCTGGAAAGGCATTGTCATCTTACACTGCCTGAAATTCTGACCCAGTGTGTTTATTCCACTGTTAACTGATACTGTTTTTTTTGGGGGGGGGTTGAAAAACCTGCTCTATTTAGATGGTAAAAGACATAAAATTGCTCTAGAAGCTCTAGAGGAACAGTGATCTCATTGTCTCAGTTTACATAGTCTTTGTAATCAGATATATTTTTTCATATATTTTCTTGTTTTTTTTTCCTTGTAAAGTGGTTCTTGTGCATGCTGTGTTCTAGTGTTTTTTCAATGACACTGTGGTGTTAGAAAATAATTGCTATTAGAAAAAAGGGAGAGAGACATTACAAATTGAATTAGTTATTATGGTACATCACTCTAGGCAGCATAATTTTATATTGTCAGGGGGAAGCCTGAAATTATGCACCAAAATTAATACAACTGTGATTTGAAATTCAAAGCTTTTATGTACATACATATGTACGCACTCATTCAAGAAGAACTTGTGGAGAATAATGTGTAGGTTGCTTGTTTAGAAAAATGAAGGGCATTTTTTCCCTATGGCAAGTCAATCATCAAAGAAGCAAATGAGACTTGAAAGATAGGTTGCGAGATAGTTGTTTTGTGGGACCAATATCCTAGAAACCAATGAAAATTTTTCTGTGTTAAATAATATTGGCAGTAGCAGAGTAATTCTACATGAGAGGCTTCCTCTGGCTGTCAAACGCCCCATTTTCCTGGATTTTTSTGACCCTGATGTACTGTTTCCAGTCACAGGTATATATGTCTTATTACTAGCCCCTGGTGCAGTTGTCTCATTGCCATTACAGAGACATGGTGGGATAGCTTGCATGACTGGAGTGCTGTCATGGATGGCTACATGCTTTTTAGGAAAGACAGGCCAGGAAAGCGAGGTGGTGGAGTTGCTCTTTATGTGAGAGAGCAACTGGAATGTATTGAGCTGTGCCTAGGGGTGGATGAAGAGCGAGTCGAGAGCTTATGGGTAAGGATCAAAGGGCAGGC
>NW_020447852.1:870382-989033 GCF_003343035.1 Apteryx rowi | reverse complement strand
AGCTTGGAGAAGAGAAGGCTGAGAGGAGATCTTATCAACGTGTACAAGTATCTGAAGGGAGGGTGTCGAGAGGATGGGACCAGACTCTTTTCAGTGGTGCCGAGCGACAGGACGCGAGGCAACGGGCACAAACTGAAACACAGACAGTTCCATCTGAACATGAGGAAAACCTTTTTCACTGTGAGGGTGACAGAGCACTGGCACAGGTTGCCAAGAGAGGTGGTGGAGTCTCCTTCTCTGGAGACATTCAAAACGCGCCTGGATGCAATCCTGTGCAACGTGCTCTAGGTAACCCTGCTTGAGCAGGGGGGTTGGACTAGATGATCTCCAGAGGTCCCTTCCAACCTCAGCGATTCTGTGATTCTGTGATTCTGTTTTCTACCAAACATTCAGCCTTCAAGCGGAAGTTTTGGAAGCAAAGAAATGTAATGGCATATTGGGCATAAGATTAGGAGATCTATTTGAACTGTTTTGAGATCAGAGAGAGAGATTTCCATTTGGCTTTTCTTTCAGATTCTGGAGACTTGATGACTCAAAATATCTGTTATCTGAAAGGAGTCTATGAATTTACTAGAAAGGATAAACAGGTCAGGGAAAATTCTGGCTGATGGTGAGCAAAGTGTTAAGTGAGCAAACAACCTGCAAAGAAAGCCAGGAAAGAAAATTGTTGGTTTGTTTTATAATTCTCTCTCCTCCAAGTCTCAACAAGCTCACATTATTGTTTTTACATGCCAGAAGTTCCTGAGGAAAGTGGGAGAAGAGGGATGTATGGAGAAAGCTATCTCAGGGTGAGGGGAGGGGAATTAGGGTGCTTTGCCTGCCAGGGGTCAGGATGAGCTGAATGCAAGAGCCCTGAACCCTAGAGAGGTGGGGAAAGAGGATACAGTGCAGAAAAGCAATAGGCAGAGGGGTCCAGTTCACCAAAGTCTGACTGGGAGGAGTAGGGTGGGAAGTAAGGGATGAAGGAGGAGAAGGAAACATGCTACAGCCCCAAATCCTCCCTGACTGCTCTGAAACCATCTTCCCCACACATAAACCTCTAACTCCTTGCTAGCACCCACTTCCCAGGGATATTCGGGAATCCCTCCTAACCTCTTCCTCTCCTGGAGTCCCATAACTTCACCACACACCCTAAACCCCCTCCCAGCACCCTGCCCTGCCTTTGCCCATGCTCTGCTGCTGCTGCCAAGTTGCATATTTCTAGCCCAGGGTTAAGGACAGAATTACCTAATTTGTTCTCATCCTCAGGGCAGTGATGTTCAGTTTTTGCCTGTCTTGCTGAGAAGCCTTGAAGTGATTCCACAGAGAATACCATGGCTTCCTTCCCTATGCACTGTTGAAGTTATGGCTGACAATTACCAGAATCGAAGTACTTCCAGTTTTCTTTGAGGATGAATGCAGGGTCTGTGTTAAGTGCGTGTGTGTAGTGCTACATGTAAAAAGAATTAGAGATATTGACATTCAACTTTATTAAAATGTCTTTTGGAAACTATACGGCCAAAGACATGATTCTGCCTAAGACACAAGCGGCTGTTTTATTTCTACTTTTCATCACTGATGAAGCATGGTGCATGTGGTGACTTAGATTAGAAAATGACAGGCCTGGATCCGTCCCAGCTGCCACTTCTAGCTATCATAGAACCAAAATAGCATAGGCTGCAGCACAGTTCATAAAGCTTGCAAAACACACTTGGCTAGTCAAATTGCAGCCAGGTATCGAATAATTTGGCAAGTAGAAGGTTCCTTTGATATTATCGGCAGTTAATCCCATGAATGCAATCTAGGATTTAAGGAGCCTGTGCTAGCACTAAAATGAACAGATTGAATGCACAGTGAAAAGAAAAAGAACTTTACATTTAAAAATAATTTCAGTTTTTTTCTGTGTCATGGTTAGTTCTATTTGATTAGGCCTTGCTTGAATACAAAATACAGTGTTTTTGGAAGGCTTGAGCTCAGTCAGGTTAACTGTATTTAGTTCTTGCTAGTGTAAATTAAGATCTATACTTTTATGCCATAAAAACTGGAGGTAACAGACCAAAAACCAATTCCCATTACTTTCCTGGACCAGTAGGGGTGGAAATGCTGAAGAGGTCTGTGGTTCTGTGGTTTTAATGAAGTTTACCAAGTCCTCTGATATCTACTAAGCTATACAAACACCAGTAATTAGTGCTAATCCCTTTTCACAGAAATGCAGTTTATTGGGGATCTCAAAAAGTGGGTGTTGGCTGCAATAATCTCAGCTAGATACTYTCCTATGATAGATAGATACATAGATATGATTCTCTATCTTTTATCTAAAAGTGATGGCTCCCAGTTTTCAGCCTTTTCAGCTGGGAATGAGAAATTTTTGTGGGCTGAGGGGAAAAAATAAACTTTACTCCAGTCCAAAACATACAGGCACATTCTCCAAGCCTAGCTGGGGAGTATATCTAGGGCTGTGTCCCTGTTTTTCCTCCCCTGCCTTTTATTTTATCTTCAAGGGACAGTTTGTCCAGAGATTCACAAGTAGTGCTGGATCCTTCAGGCTCGCCCCAACTATCCATGTTGGCTGTGCCAAGAGTCCATACTTATTTATTTTGGCTTGCATGTTTCCTCCACAGACCAATGTTTGCTTTGAACTACATGACACAGTTTAAAAATACAAATGTAAAAACGGTTTGACTGATACTTAGGTATCTCATATAACACAACAGCCAAAACCATGTTAAATCTCTCACTGACATCCCCCTGATCTGTCACAGCCAGAAGAAACCAAGTACCTTGCCACAAGCCCATACTTCTTTGAGGAACTGTATAGCTCATCCTGGAGCTACAGCTGTTCTGTCATGCTGAGGCCTTTCTGTAGGCGTAAGATAGGTCTGAGGGCGTAAGTCTGAGGCAGAAACACTGATACTTCTAGATGACTTCTTAAAGGCCTCCTACAAAATCCACAAAACTCAGCAACACACTCACTGGCTATTTTTGCTCTCTTAACTGTCTGAATAAGCTTTCAAAAGCTGAAGTGGCCCAGTGGTAAATAATTATACCAGGACATTTTTGAAAGGTGAACTTTCGAGAACTCTCTGATGTGTTTCCTGAAAGGAACACCAAGTGGCATGCCAATATCTTTTAGAAGAGAGAAAATGTTTAGTTTCTAAAGGAAGTACAGTGTGTGCAATCACCCTGTCTATCTGTCTCTTTGTTTGTCAGTCTTCCCTCTAATAACATTGGGACCCACTGGCCGATTTAGAGCAATTTTTGCCAGACTGGAAGAGGCAGAACTCAGATCTAATTCATTCTGTTTGGCTGCAACTGGTCACTCGTCAGTATAAAATGCAGCACTAAGACAGCAAGAGCTGGGTGGAAGAGGGAGGATGAGGGTGATGACACTAGGAAGGGAGAGGGCATGGAGAGGAGGTGGTGGAAAATTGCTGTGGGTGGACACTGGGAAGAAGAGAGCTGTGTGTATGATGGAGAAGTTTAGGTACTGTATGGGCACTGACTGCTCTTAGGGAGCTTGGGGGTACTGTGAGAGGGCTCAGGGACTGTGTGTGTTGCACTGTGTGTGTTGAATGTAGGACATAATTCCATAGGAAGCCGGGCTTCATTAGTTCTGCTGCTCACAAAGCAACTTAGATAATTGCAGGCATGCTTCTGGTTCTGGTATGGTTGTATTCTTGAGATACTAATAAAACTTTCAGTGAATAGCTCAATAACTGAATGCTTTGTTTTATTCCATAGATACATTTTCATCTCCACAGAAAATAGAATTATTGAGGGTCTGCTATGGATAGAAGGCCTGCGATTTATCGGGGAGCTGCACTGGTAGGCATATCTAATCTGCCTAATCCATTGGCATTAGCATTGAATAGTCAAAATGTTAAAAGTGTACCTAAGACCAGTGGTGATTTAAAAGCACCTACAGCTAAATAGATTTTTTGTTTCTTAAGATTTATTACTCACATATGTTTACTATAAAACAAACTGAATTCAACTGAATAATATGACTGTAACTTCATTAAAGGTTTCTATTAACAGTATAAACCATGAGGGCAAACCTACATTGTTTTTTATGTGCCTCTAGAATATTAGAATAAAAGCATGGCTTTCTGTGTTCATATTTCTTCACAATAGTTAAAGAGAAAGCACAGGCAGTAGTTCTACCAAAAAGGAATTTCAAAATCAGTGATGCAAAGAGTCACAGTTTCAGAATGGATGAACAGAATTGTCTTTCCTTCCAGTATGCAACTCCTCTGCTGCTTCATGTAGGATGAATTAAAAAGGATGCTTTTCTCTTACATTCACAAATGCGGTTGTTTAATGACTTTATACTGCACAGTGCAATATAGAAGAAGAGAGGTAAATAAAAGGAAGGCAGAAAGATGGGTGAATGAATTTTAAAGAGCAAGCTTCAGTGAACCTGGCAAGAAAAGATAAACTACACTTTGGTTCACTGTTTGGTAGTCTGAATCTCAAAGGCAATTATCTTGAAAGTGAACAGTTGGGAACACCAGTAACTTCCTCCTTCGGCAGWGTCTCTCTAATTTCAGTAAACAAGGGTCCTCCTGAATGTGCTTGGTGGAGACTGCAGAGAGAATGTGTTAAACCCTGAGATGACTGGTCCTAATTACACATCTTTTCGGTCATTAATACCCTCTTTAAACAGCAGTGTGTTTTTCTTTCTTTCCAGTGTCCTCATGCAAGAAACTACTGAGGGATTACAACAGCTCTTAATTTTCCTCATCTTTTTAATATTTTCTGGTTCTTTAGAGTGGTAGCCCTGACTAAGTATTCTCCTATTTTCTTGACTATTCCCCTTTTAAGTTAGGATAATATTAAATATAAACTGTGTTTTAAAGTATTCAATATTTGCTTGTTCTTGAAGAGCCACTGAATAACTGGTCAGAGCTGGTTTTCAGGTTAACTTAGTGTGCTAATTAAGCACTTTGCTCATCAGCTTTAAGAAGGAGGTGGAGTGCAGGAGCAGAGGTCTCCTTATCAAGCTTTTTTTTTCCTTTGGAAAGCCTGGCAAAACTTGTCAGAGTGCTTGTGTGCTTTAGTTGCCTTAGTAGAGGTTCAAAAGCTCACTAGCAAGAGTCAGATTTATTTGCTCATGATACTAAGAGGACAACTAATGCAGTTGTATGATCACAGTATATAGCAGTTTATGCTTTACTAAAGTCTGTCTAATGCTTCAAGTGTTGATAATATGCCGTGTGATCGGTTAGACTTTCAGGTTAGGCTTTGCTTTCAGCTGTTGCTGTTTTTTTTTTATAGTTTTATCCAACAAGGGGCAGTTTTCCTGTGAGGAGGTCTGCAAATACAGCACAGTCCAAAAAAGGGCTGAAGAACTGGGGGGGTGCACAAGAGGGCAGACTTGGTGTTCCTGTAGAGGGTCTCAGTATGATGGGAAGGGGCTGAAAAAAAGGAGGGCTTGCTCGGCTGGGGCTGGTTGGGAAAAAGACAGATTAATTGCTCTCACATGGAAAGTTGAGTCAGAAATGGAGGAGGACCTCTGGAGCCTGTGACACCTGGTAAAAGCAAAAAGATTCCCAGAGTCAACAAGTATGGCGAGGCAATGCTCAAGAGATCTGAACTTGCGGTGAGCAGAATACCCCTCTGTGCATGTTCCGCCTAAATTGCTTTGTCTGGTGGTGCTGAGAATCTACTACTTGAATAAAGGCAGGCTTTGATAAAGGCAGTGCTGATGATTATTAAATGGCTCAATTGGACTTTGAAAAGGAGAAACGTGTGTAGCCAAAGACTAGAGTAGCTGATCCCTTGCCATTGTTTGTGTTAGCATGGTTTGGGACTTTGTATCTGAGGAGAGGTGGAGCTGTGTGTGACTCTGCAAAGGGGCTGATTCACTGTGTCACTCACCCACCTGCCTGGCAGCTGCCAACCCCACCGATGGCCAGAGAGCTCCCTAGAAGCAGATCTCTGCATCATTCTGTGTCTGCGTTTCAGGAAGCTAATTTGCCAAGAGCTATTTGTCAAGAGCTGTTATTCCAAAATGGTCTGTGGAGCTCAGGTTGATTTCACGGTATTTAGAGTCTCTGGTTTGTTTCTAACTACCAGCTAGCATTAAAAGAGAGCTAATCCCTCCAAGAATCCTTTCTTCATATCATTTTTCAGGACAATCGGTTACCAAAGCTCTAATTACAGATGCCGGGGAAAGTTCCTCTCATTTGTGAATGTCAGTAAAATGGCTTCTTTATTAAAAGTGGCTCACATTGTGGAGAAAGGCTACAAAACAAAATATAAACCCTGCCAAAAGCACCTCCACAGTCAGGTGTTGACAATATCTGTGTCATGATTAAGCAAGCAGAGCACCCTCCTGATTACTAAAACATGTTCTTCACAGACCTGTCTGAATAGTGAGGATTTGGGAGGAGGAAGGGCAGGAGGAGAAGAGGGTCGTGGCTGAGCTGATAAAAGATGAAAAGGGGAAAAAAAAATCTCCCAACAATTTTGCTTCAGTTAATCCCATGCAGAAACCTTTGGTTTTGTGTTGAAATCAGGTGACTGAGAAATGTTTGTGATTAACTGATGTTGAAGTGTTTCATGTGGCTCTCAGGTCTGGAAAAGTGTTCTGCCGTACTTCATAAAATCTGTCCAAAACCACATTTTTGTTTTTTAAACTGACAAAATTAGCAGTTCTGGAAATAGTGAAAGGAAGTGTGTGGTCTCAGTTGTTAGTGTTTCTCAGGCATTAGGTGTTACCAGGAACCATCCTGCGGTGGTGGCTGTGGCTGTTCAGCTGGGTATATTCAGTTTTTATGGTGGGCCACATGCCAAGTGCACTCTATCCCATAGCCCTCCAGCTTGAACTGTTGCTGCTTCTCATCCATGCTTTTCAGGTCCTTCACAACTCATTGCTGCTCCCTTGTCTTCTCTTCTGCTAATAGCRTCAACATTGAGCTTTTATCATGCTCTATTGTGCAGCCCCTTATATAAAAGCATCTTCTCTTATTACTCATAAGAGAAATATCCTCTCTTCCTTCAGATTGTTCACTTCCTCTATGACATCTATGTGTGGTCAGTTAACAGTGATGACTAGTTATGTATCAGTCAAGAAYTGCAGCTATTTATTTTCTCGATGGGGAGGAAGAAAGGGTGAAGGAGAAATGCCAAATGTCCTGAACGATCTCACTGTATACAAAGGTAGCTTATATCTTACTGCAGTTACACTTATCCTCCCTTGCTTTTCCTTCTTTTTTTGTTTTATAACTCTTCCTGTTGCCTCTGATTGCAACTCAGGCTATGAGCTCTTTGTGACAGCACAGCTTCCTGTGTGTTTGGATGATGCCTAGCAGGGGGACCATGGTTTGGAGCAGGGTACAGAAAATCCATAAGATAAAACATAATGATACCAAGCTACCTAATTCATTTAACAGTCTTACAAAACGCAACCTATTATCAGTACTCCCATTCTGACAGTAGAAGTGTTAGCAGTTAGGAACTGTCAAGTAGGTACTAAAGGAGTTACCTTCTGATAATCCTATGCACACATTAATGACAAACATAAAAATTTAAGTCATGCATATTGTATTTCCAATAAAACAGGAACTCAGATGTATATACTAACAAAAAACTGTTGGTTAGACACATTTCAATTAGAAAGCCTGTAAGGCAAAAACAAACACACTGGAGCATGTTATATATTTCTATAGATATAAAAAAATCATACACTACTGCTGTATTTGCAGTGGATATTTGGGTTTTTGTTGACTGAGTGGAAAAAACTATTCTAAAGAAAAGATGTAAAGGTTTAGAATTTTTAGAATAGTTTTAGGCAGGTTTTAGACAGGTACTGCGGGGGTGATTGGTTAGGAGGTTTTAGGAACTGCCCACCAAAGTCTTTGAGTGGTTGAGACCATAAGACTCACACTGCATATGTTGAAGAATCAAGGGAGGAAGGTGGCAAGTTGGAGGGAAGAACTCGGGGGATGATTCAGAGATAAGATATATTATATCAGTGGACTCCCATGATCTCGTGACTTCTCTGCAGGTGGGAATTGCAGCCAGGTTTCAGACCACTGGTCATAGCAGTGCTTATTGGCTTGTTTTCTTCTACTGCCATTGGTTTGGATTCCCCAGCATCCTCTGCAGGGGAGGCATTTGCTTACCTCACAGCCAGGGGTTCGGCTTGCTCACTGTCCCAGGTAGGGGTAAGTGCTGTGGTCGAGGATACAGGCCACATGCAGGTTACTCAAGGTTATTTTATATGTTCTGGCAGCAAGTGATGTTAGAGATGAAATGAGAAAAAAGAAGAAGATGTTAAAGTCCTGAAGTGGAGATGCTGGATGGAACTGCTAACTCTGTAGACAGAAAAGTTAAAGTTTTTTTTTTTTTTTTTGGAAGAAAGGAGTAGGGTTGTAAGCACAAGCAAAATAATTGCAGAGGAAGGAGTGGGAAGAACTGAAGGTGATTTCTCATTGCAGTTCTTACTGCTGCCCATAACCATCCTCAGGATCGAGAATATATGAACTGCGCGTAGTTAATGTGGAAAAATGATTTGTTCAAATTAACACTTAGAAATCAAATAGTTAGACATTTTATGGCATTTGTTTATCACTTCTACTGATCTTCCTTAGATAGGGCAAGATTGATTGAAATATACCACACAGACACCTTGAAAGCTTTTTCGTCTGCATTTTACTGTGTGTAATGAAACACAAAGATAACCATAAAACATATTAGCTGTGTGCATARTCACAAGTCTTAAGAGTATCCCTGCAGAGTGCAGTGACTTATGCCACTTTTTTGTGAAATCATCAGTCTAATCCTTGAAGCCTGGGAACTGAGTTAAGTGTTGTGCTTAGCCTGATTTCTTAGGGAAGTAAAACTTGTGGATTACGCTGTTTGTCTGTCAGTCCCCTTGACAGCTTTTCAAGCCATCAATGAAAAAAGGCAGGCAGTGCTCCACACCTGCATGTTTTCTGGTAGCATCCAATCAGCAAATCTGCCTCATACAGTAGGCTGACTAATCAGCATGTATGTGGGTCAACGCAAATCATAACTTACACTGCCCCTGGTCCAGGGGAATATTGTAAGGGCTATCAGGGAGCTGGGGTTATTCTTTTGGTGGTAAAATTCAACAGAGTTTAAGGAACACAAATCCTTAGAAACCAGGCTTCATTAACTTTGCTGCTCACCAAACAATTTCCTTATGTACAAATTTAGAGCATAAAATCTACTTAATTAATAAATCTTCATTTCTGAGGAAAATCTTACTTTACAATACCTTCTGAATGAGGAAAGTCATTTTCTCATTGACTTTTCTTCCAACAGCATGCCTGAAAGCACTTGTACAACAATCAAGCCCTTCAGTATTTTAACTTTATCAGCACTGTGTAATATTCTCAAAGAATTTTCATTTGAAAAGATAAAATTTTGGGGCAAGGTTTTCTAGCCCACTCCAAAGATGGTAAAGAGGCAGCAGAGATCTTTGTCATCACTTTGGGGATACTATAACAGGCCAGAAATCTTAAACATTGATACAATTCAAGTAACACAATTTGCGTGGTCTGAACCAGGACACAGTGATGGATGGACCTCTTGGCCCACGTGGTGTCCAAACTCAAAATGTCATAGTATTGGCAGTGCTATGCATTCTGATTATCGCTAAGTGACAAAGGATTCTTGGGTGCTTGCTGCTAGTTGAAGCAAGCTAAAACAACCACCGTGCTTGCTGGATAGATGGTCAAAGAGCTGAAGCTGACTCTTGTAATTTTTCCTGCACCATCACCATTTCCATTCACTCTGTACTCTGCTGCACTTAGTGGAAATTAACTGCAGCAGAACATCTGTCTATTTTCCTGTAAAACATCCAATTTATTTATTCTTCCTATAGTGTTTTTCAGTTTCCTTTTCTCTCTCCTAATCCCATTCACAACAGAAGAAATGACATAATAGATCAACTGTTGGCTTTATGTAAAATATTGCATCAAAAATGATGAGTCACTAGAAGGAGATTTCCCACAGTGAACACACACACAAATATCCACTCAGGTCACAAAACCAAAAATGTTGGGAAGTTGTTAGGAAGTTGTTATGCTAGTTTTTAAACAGTCTTCATTCATGCTTCCTGTCATTTTGCTTGAAGGCAGACAAATTACTGTTCCTAAAAGAACAGTAAAACACAACTGCTAGAAACTCTTCAAATCCCTAAAACAATATAATCAAGAATAAAATCGTAGTGGAAATAAGTTGCCCCCTCCTGCTGTCCAAAATCTGTTTTCATGTACAAAGTTTGGATGCTACATGCTACATATCATGTCATGATATGATACTTTTTTTAACCCAAAGACAAGAATCCATTATCATACGCATTGTTTCTTTGGCATATTCTGATGATAACCATATTTCAAAAGGATCTCAGATGGAACTTCTCAGTCTTTACCAAGTTGTGCTGGATAATTTCTCTGAGGTTTGCTCAGTCGGAAGCAGCATATTTGTTCTAGTTCTGTCAGCCCAGTGAGGTGCTTCCTGCTGCTTTCACAGCCGAAGCCTGCAGCAGCTGCTCCCTGGGACACCAGGAGGATGGTGAGACATTTGTGATTGCCAGCAGGGATGTGGGGATGCTTCATGTCTGTAGTCCACCACTGAGCTCGCTCTGCGCGAGGCTACTGGGGAAAGTGATGGAATGCTCTTTGTCAGCTTTTCGTTTTTTGTTGCTCAAAAAACCATGAAGTTAGACAATAACTTGAAAGGTTATTTTAAGAGCTGGTCATAGAAAGGAAAAAAATCAATTAGCAAATATTAGCAATATAGCAAATATGTTATATTGAAATGGCTTTTTTTTGGTATGTTTTTCATGCAATGTTAGAGATATTCTGAAATTGTGTATGATTTTCCCTCCCTTTCTCTTTCTTCTTTTCCATATAGTAAATGTACTCTATGAATGAATTGAAAGCTGGGAAAGACAGGAGACTGTTATGCTCAGTCTTTTCATGCAGTTCTTTTCTTATTCAAGGGATTCAAATAGTTTCCCTACCTTTGGCCCCTGCTTCTCCTTAACCTTCAGGTTCCTTCATACCTCCTTGGCAGATTGCAAGATCCTGGAAACTTCTTACTATCTCCTTCCCGTAGAGAGAGTGGGAGCTGACCTAAGTAACTTAGGTCATATGGAAAGTGAGAGATGTCATAACTTTTTTCATGCAAGTGGACCAGTTGTTTCTTCTCCTATGTAAATCCTTCTTTTCATCTTCCACAATGCAGCATCTCCATTCCTGTGACTACCCTATAGCTTGGGAAATTGTCTTTTCTCCAGATTTGCAAATTGCAAGTGTGTAGACAATTATCCTAAGGATAATGAAGGGAGAAAAGTTAGTTATTTACAAGTAGGCAGAGTTCACTGTATGTATTTTCTTCACAATGCATCCTTGAATTCATGTACCCTGGTCACAGAAAGATAAAACTCATGCAGTATACATGGGTTCAGAGTTCACATTTCAAAGCTTTGTTAATAACATATGATGCAAAGTGATTCTCTCTGGGAACAAATTTATTGATATTGGACAAATATATAAATAATTCGGGTTTATTCTTTTGGTGGTAAAATTCAATAGAGTTTAAGGGACACAAATCCTTAGAAACCAGGCTTCATTAACTTGTTTGTTTTGTCATACCACAGGAAATGCATATGAATATATAAAATGAAAAGTTGGAGGATATACCAAAATCTATTTAAATTTCTTTCTGATAAGTATAGGGAAGTTAAACAGAGGCAGTGAATTTTTGAAAATGAAGTCATACTTAACAAAAAGATGAGTTTCCTTGTCGTTTCTTCAATGGCTGCAGATAGTAATGAAGCAGAAAACACTATTTACTTGGACTTCAGCAGTGTTTGGAAAAGCAAAGGTTTGGTATGTCTCTTGCCCTTCTGCCCCTCCTAGGTCTTGTAAAACTTGTCTTCCTTTATCTAGAGATTCTCTCTGCCAAAAATGATATATATAGTTTTACAAGAGATTTTTAAAAAATTACTAGGTAAAAAGTATATATTTCTAATAAACTTATCTGGCACTTGAATGTAAGAAACTCAAAAGTAAACAGCATGGAATTAAAAAACCCCAAATGTTTCAGGGCAACTGAAAAAATCCTTACGTCACTTGCATGCAGCAAGCAATCTGCTTATTTTTGAGCTCCTGCTATGCTAATTTGGGGATTGTTGAATTTAACCACCACTTGCTAGGTGGTATGTGTTAAACATCTCCTTTCAAGGAGACTGTTGTAATTCCTCTCTTCTCTGCTCTGAGTAGAGGTGGGGGAAATTTTTGTCACCGTCTTAACAAGGGACCTGAGTACAGAGCAGTCCTGCATTTTGTTGCCGCAGCTGTGGTATCATCAGATGACTGCCAGCAAACAATTGAGCATGTTTTAAGAATTTGCTGCTCAACATCTGGGAAGTGGTAATGTGGCCTTATGGGATGCTGCAATTGCATAGGTGGCCAGCCTAAAATACCAGGGCGAAGACAGGCTTACTCAAACAGCCCTATGGTGTCACGCTCAATTAGGAGAGATTATGTAGCCACATGATTAAATTGCATACGGAGTAAAATGTATCTGGACAAACCTTTCCTCATCTGGTCTCGCCATAAATGGGAGAGATGTAAATTAGGGTAGAGAAAGGAGACTATAAAGATGAGGGGAACAGAGAAAGAGAGGGGGGAAGAAAAACCCTCTCAGAATCAAGTAAGGGGAGGAATGCTGGAAGAAAGGGACAAATTCTCAATTTTCCTAGGTGGGTGTGTTTTGGTTCCGGAATTTCCAGGCACAGTCAATCCACCAGAGGAATTCCTCACAACTTGGATGCCATTTCTCACCCTAAATTAATCAATGGGTAAGTCCTTGTTTTGCCTAAATACTAAAGAAAAGGGGWAATTTCATATGTGAATCAAAGATATGTTTTAGCTCCACACCTTGGTTCTGTCTGTCGGATGTCTGTGGAAGCCCCTGCCATTGGCTTTAATTGACATAAAATTAGGTGCCTCATCTCTATCTCATCTCTGACCTGTCCATCCCCCATGCTGGCAGATACAGTTAAAACAGTAAGGTCTGGGCCGAAATGCATCATTAAGCTGCTTTCACTCCTTGCCCCTTGCTGTTTTTTAAGCCTGTAGATAGAGCCACACCAGGCTAGGGCAATGACATCACCTAAGAGACTGCATTAGGTTGGAATAAAGCTGTTTTCTAATATTTCCAAAAAAGGGCAGTGGGGAGTTTGAGGCAGGACAGAAGAAGCAGTAGAAATGGAGGAGTGAAAACTGCGTGCGCATTTTTTTTCTCATTACAAGGACAGGTTGGTGACCTCCTCTGTTACAGAAGAAGTTTCCTGTCCTGGCTACCAGTATGGTTTTGCCCTCTCAGTTTTTAAATTGATTGTGATTCTGATGTCTGGAGTCACTGCAATTCTAGGTACATTACCAAAGCACTTGATTAAAAGTCAACAGATTGTGTCACTTTGGGTACATAGCCAAAAAGAAAAAAAATTCTGTTCCTAATTTAAAGCCTGTGCCATGCTCTGAAGCTAGTTGTGAGCATAGTTAATAGACAATAAGTTTTTTTTAACTAAGCCTTAAGTTTTACCCATGCAATCTTTATACACTCTTGTTAAAAATGCCTGCTTACTTTAAGAGAGAGCAGAAGAATAGCAAAGCTTCAGTGTCTCCTCTTTGTGCATATGTAACATGGTCCTGTGAATGATAGTTTACAAATTACTCTTTAGACAGCTATAAATTCTCACCTGTTATCTGATCCACAGGAGACCTCAGCAGCTTGATATCAGTATGTATTACATATGAGTGTGAGAGCAAGGCAAGCTGTTTGGTTTTATTTTTTTTCTGGCAGTTCATGGTGGGGTGCTGCTTTGGGGAAAAGATTTGTTTTCAACAGCATAACTACTTCTCCCAGCCAGGGAACTGGACCCATTTGGGCAGGGTGGTCTCCAAGTCCCTGAAAAGTGTCTTGCATGCTCTGCTGCCACAGGACTGGAAGTAGAGCTGTCATGTCCCATGACTGCTGTCTCTGACTGGCATGTTGCTGGCATAGGAGAAGGTGAGGGGAGGGGTGATGGTAACCCGTCCCCTCCTTGGGTCTGAGGGACCCCTGCAAAGAGGTAGCTGAGCACAGACCCTGCATTGGAGGGTTGCACCGGCTGCTCCTGGGCTGGCTGTTGGTCATTCAGTGGCAACTTGTCACCATTTTAGTTATGGCAGATTCGTATCAACTCAGCTTGTTTTCTTTTCCCTGGCTGGTTCTTCACACAACTGAGCAGCCCTAGTGATCGGCCAGGAGCCAGAGGAATTTAACAATTTCTGTAGAGCTTTGGCAGAGCTGTCTGGTTGCTGGCAACGAAGACCCTGCTCCTGACAGCACTACCAGTAAAGCTCTGCTCTGAACAGGGTTTTCAGGGGAGGTAAATATACTTGCTCTTAATACTTGCAGGATCCAAGAAGCCAAATTACGCTGGAATCCCCCAAATGTGCTGTCAAAGCCATTGCCGTAGGTCTTTAAGCAAAGACCTCTGAGCACCCCAAACACAGAGGTCCCTCTGGGGTAACAGACTGTCTTCTTACTATTTTCTGGTGAGACTATGTTTCTTTCATCTGGCACTGTTCTGTATGGGACAAATACTAATAGCAAATTTCCAGTACGTCAGGAAGTACTTCAAATTATAAACACAGGGAAAAATATCTGTAGAGAAGAAATAATGTTTTGTGGAAGACATATGATTGTGTTTTGTTTGGAGATGGTCTGCTGTGCCAACAAATTTTAATGAATATTGCATTTTGCTTTATTCATAGAGCACAGTGACTGCAAGTCACTTCTCAACTTTTCTTTGTGTCTGTCTGAGACAAAGCCAAATGTTTTGAGATAATAAGGATTATAAATGTTCAGTAGACAGTGTGCCATCCCACTCACTTTTTTACTGTAAAAAAAAAAAAAGCTCTTTAGGCTTGTACCTACTACTCTTTCAAAATAATTTAACTTGATTTATTTCACTTCAAAACACCTTATAATAAAGCTTTAGTATGTTTTAGCTAAAGGGAATAATTAAGATTTCAAGCCTGGTTTGTCAGAGAGTGACTTGCATACCAAGTCAGAGTCGTAGAACAATAGAGTTATTTAAACAGGAAAAGATGTGATCTTGATTTTCTTGTAGCTATTCTGAGTAAAGCTTATATGCACGCAAAATATTACATAGTTCTGTTTTTTTACACTGACGTCTAATTTCTAGCATTCTCTGTATGATTTTTTATATGTATATATAAATATATATATATTCTATAGATATATAGAATAGAGATTCTTTTTTAAGGCATTAGCTTCATGAAGCTAGTGCAAATGACTTCTGGTGGTGGAATCCCCCTTTAAAATAGTTTTTCACTGAAGAAAACTATTCTTAGCTCAAGACATTAGGGGCCCTGTACTTGCAACTTCAGATATTAAAAGTATATTCAGTGGACAAAAAAAATGTCTTTGTTTCTAACATCAGTTATGTTACACATTAAGACCTGTTCTGCTTGTGGTATGGTCTCTCTTACATATACAAATACATTTTTATGTAGGAAAATAGGTGATTTTCATGTACAGTGAGTGAAATGAATATAGACAAGTTTTTCTCTGAACAGGAGTTAGGCCCTGAGTTTAGAAAGTTTGTCACAAAACCTGTTTTTATTTTATACCTATGGATAGTAATTTTGTGGGGCTATTTCCTTCTTATTAATTGAATAGTTGTGAATCAGTGTAGTGACAATTTCTTTTTTTTCCCTCAGAGGTATTCCTAGTTCTTTATGGAGAATTATAATGAAACTGTTTGTTAGTTTTACACTAACTCAGTGTCTTCATTTGCTGTTAATGGTATTCTGCTTGTGGGATGTGAGAGATCTTTTCAGTGGTCATGCTATTACTTTTTTACCCAACTACCTCATAAATTAATTAGTAATTTTAGTTAATGCCAGGATGGCTTAGTCATTTTGTAAGTATTTAGAATAGCTGCAAGGATAACACAGTAACTTTAGAAATCAACCTTTACTCTTATTCAGACTATTAACTCAAGTGAAAATTCACTGTGATTCTGCATTTTGGCATGTATTATCTCAGGTCAGGGATTCCCCCACACCCAAGTTTATAAGAGTGTCAGTTATGAGTGTCCAAAAAATTAATTATGCTTTGTACCACTGTGATTGAAGAAAATATTAAATGGGGAGGGATTAGTTTGTGACATGACTGGCACTGTGTGACATTCTGTGCTGTATTTTTTATTTTATCTGTTGGCCAAAATGGGAAATTAATCATTTTGGATTGAGAGATTCACAGATTTCAGGTGAGCAGCAATTTTATCATGACTCATAACACTTCACGAAAGTAGCTTGCCAAGAAGATGTATTTCTGTAAAATTATGAGGTACCTGAGTTTGACGTACAGCTGATAAGGAAATTATTTTGACAGAAGAGCTCATAACAGTCCAGCTCAGAACTTTTGGTGATGGTAATGAAAAGAATCATCAATGTCAATCATCTCAAATGCTTATGGCCTTACCTCTGGTACAGCACCATGTCACCTTGGACTCCTCTTTGCTGTGAAGATCCTGTGTAAGCAGAGAAGCGAAGACAAAAGCAGGGGAATAGCCAGTTGTCCACAGAGTATCAGTGAGTGATTGCCCTGTATGTAAAGCTGGGACCACGGGTTAGGACTTGCTAGTCTAGAAGTGAAATGCTTGAAACTTGAACATGCTAGCATGTTCCAGAAAATTAAATGCCTGAGAAACATTTGTAATATTTCTCACCAATTCTGTGATGCTTAAGGGAAATTAGATTGCTGTGAACATGCAGCAGTTTTGCATTCTTGTGCAGTCAAATTGTAACTCTCATGCAGAGAGATACATAGTAGGACACTGGATAAAATATCATGTGCTGTTTGCAGCTGAAGTTTCCAGAATTTATCAGCATTTTAATGGATTAATATAGTTTTCGTAATTCAAAAGAGCAGGCCCCTTGGAAGCAAGCAAGTCTGATCATGTAACTGAAGGAAGGATGACTTAGCTTTTATTTGCAGTTGTTTCTTCTGACTGCTGGAGGCTACTGCAGTGAAGCTTCTGTTTTTGTTTTATTGGGCCAGCAAGGAGAAAGTACCAAAGCAGATGCTGTTGCTGCCTTTGTTACTGCCTGGAAACGCCTGCTCCATTTCTGGACCACCCTCCCATTATCCCTACACCTATATGAGTGACTCGACTTCCTTCATCCTTCCTCTCTCACCACTCTCCTTCTTAAGATAATTGTGCTTTTGCTGTTGAAGGACTGTGGCACTGGACACAGGAGTAGAGAGCAGGAAGATTTTTCTTGCTGTTTCTTCTGCTGCCTAACAAGTACCTGCGTGATGGAGGCATAGTAGCAAAGGTAGAAGTTGCAGGAAGAAGAGCTAGTACAGAAGGAGGAAAAAGAGAGGGGAGTTAATGAAAAAGACAGTGATAGAGGCTGAAGTTGATTGGCACTTGGAAAAGAGATGGAAGATAAAAACCTAGCCATTGAAGGATATTCTTTTTCTAATTGTGGAGTTGAACACAGAATTCCACATTTTCACTACTGCTCTTCAGTCTAACACATAGCTCTGAAGCCAAGTGTTTTTTGTCTACTGTCTAGGACTGGTCCCTGCTGAGGATGAAAGCCTATTACTGCTGGGAATTGCTCTGTTAGCTCAAGTGGCAATGTCTGCAATATGGCTCTAGCTGACCTAATTTGACTGATGAACACTTTAGGGATCAACATGATTCCACATGTTGGAATGGCTATATTTTTTCTGGGTACTATACCCTCCTTCCCCAGATACAAAATTATACAAAACATCCAATGTCAAGTAGATTGATAAAGTCTGTACTTCTTCCAAGGGGGGAAAAAGTATGTGATCTTATAATTCAAACAAAGCTGTAATACATAGGTGCAAGCAAGCTGAATTCAGCTGCACCAGCTTTCTGGCATTTCCTTAAATTCTTCTGATGCAATATAATTGTCTGAAAAAAACTAGAAATTCATTTATGAGCTTCCATATACCCCCAAAGAAATGCCTATACATCAGTCTCCACAGTAAAGTACTGAAGGCAAAATGCCAGCAATAATTGCACAAAGCACAAAGTAAACTTATTTTATCATAAAAAGAAAATTATAGATTAGCATCTATACTTGTTTCTTCCTCTGTTTTTCTACATCCACTGCACCCTGATATATCTGTACTTCTTATCGATGGGTGTGTACTTTTCCTATAGCAGGAAGAGAAAATTTCTTGAGGGTTTGGTGTCATACAGCATAATACCTGCTCCTGCGAATCACACTGTCTCTCCCCAAGTATGGAGTACAGAACTGCAGAATTTCTAACCTCTTTTGCATAAACTCATAGCTTAAGGAGTCAAAATTTAATATTGACAAAATAAGCTGAGCACAGTTAAGCACTTAAATTTGAAAGTTCACTGATACTCTATTTGTGAGTTTAGAGTTTGACTCCCCTCCAGCATGAAGCAATCACTTTGCTTTTAGAACACATTTTTCACATGTGGAGATAGGCAGAAGCCAACAATGTTTCATGCATCATCTGCCAATAGGTCAGCTGCTGCACAGATTGCTATCCTAAAACAGGTTAAACGGCAATTGAGAGTTTTTTTTATGAGTGTCACATTTAATGCTTTCTCTCTTTCAGTTTTATCTTGTCAGGGGTCAGATGGGAGTTAAAATTAAAAGCAGGATGGATATGCAAAATAGGAAGGTTAGGGTATGTGTTGGCTGGAATCTGACAGGATTTAAGTAATCACCTGCAGTTGAATTGAGACTCAGATGGGAAGTAGGAAGTGCTGTACTCAAGCTTCCTGTATAAATAAATGCAGCTTTCTCACAGCTACTGCATACAAGCTGTGACGTGCTTTTAAGATATAATGGCAGCATGCTCTTAATAGCAGGAGGGGATTATTTATCAGAGTGGCAAAAGGGTTGGGAGACAAGTCCTGTTACAGTCCAAAAAAAGTGTACAGCTGTCAGATACGCAGAGAAGAGGAAGAGGGTGTGCGAGAGAAATCTGCCTCTGCTTCTGATTGTAAGCTACAGTGGTTGTGACATGATTCTTGGGAGCACTGGAGTGTGAGTAAAGCTATTGAAAAGTCAAACAGCTGGGAGTGAATGCTACTCTCCTTTCAAGGTATGTTGGAATATAGCTTTTTGTCTATTTTTTCCTTAAAAGCATGTGGTTTGGCTAAAATCTTTAACTGTGTGGTGCTTAGAACTGAGACAAAAAGGAAATATTGGAGTCCAGACTATTAAAGACACAGAAAATTAAATAGTCATCAAGTATTTTCCAAAAGGGTGAAAATAGTTTTGTCAGTGTAACTTTTAAAGGAATATCTGCATGAAGTGTTTGAAAATGCTGCAGTATTAAGACATATCTCTGTGAAAAGCAGTTGCTAAGATGGCATACTATCAGTCATATATCTGTTGTAGCTTAAATACAAGAACTCACTTCATACTGAAAACACATTTGATTAAGCTGCGGGAGTCTGAGTTTGAAATGTACAGATTTCCTCCTGTTTTAAAGGCATTTCTTATGTCCCAGTATTGTGCAGCTGATATTGTAAAGGAAAAATACGCTGATCTGTATGATAAGTGCTAATGTGCACTTCTAATCTGTTCAGGGTTTAGGGTTATGGAGTTTAAGTAAGCATGTACTAAATGTACAATATGTTTATTTCCTAGTGTGCATTATTATTATTATTTTTTATTTTTAAACACTAAATAGAACAGAAAATTGCATGTTTAATGGTACATTCATACTGCTTTCTCTTTCTCAATTTAAGGCTTTCGCAGTACCAGGCTGCTTCAGTAATAAAGATGTTTCACTCTGGCTTATTATAAGCCTCTCTATTTTCTGTAAAGGTATTCTGCTTCCTACAGTTATATCAAATGTCCTCCTTCATGGAGTAGTATAAGTAGTAAAATACTTAAAAGGACTATAGTTAAGGAAACAGTGTAGTGTAACTTCCCATCCTCTTGGTAAATAGACACTGAATGCTTTTGAAGTGAATTTTAGTGCAGATATAGGCCATGACTGAAATACAGCTGTGCAGCTTTACAACTGACTGTGAGTAGGCACAGTAACATGATATGCTTGGCTACTCTCAGACTGAAGGGCAAATGCTCTTGGTTAAGGGCAAGCTTTCGGTTTGGAATACAAATGTTTCTGGAAACAGAAGTTTCAAAATCCTGTCCTTAAATATTTTCCAAAACAAATACATTGGCCCAGTTCTCCTCCTGCTTAGGACTTGTCTATGCCTGAAAATATGAGTGGGTGTATGGGTTGTCATAATATGAAAGTGGCTGAAACCTTTCTGTGAACGTAAGCTACATTGGGGGGGAAAAAAATAGTACATTGAAAAGGGATTTGCTGTAGTTACACTGTTGGAAACAATTCTTTAGGTTATATATTAAGAAGAATGTGTTTGCAGAGTGTCTAAAGCTGTGGTAAAGTGGGAGATATTCCTTTTCAAAATAAACTGGAGCTATTCCAAGGCCAAGCCAGTATGACAAGAATCAGACTCCTTTTGTCCCATTCATCTTACTGTATGATGGGGGTATTTAACACAAAGTGCCATCTGCTCTTACAAGGGCATGGAAACCTTCCTCAACTTCATGTAGAAATAGCATTTGACTGTGTGGTTTATGTTCCCCACGTTGAACTGTATTCTGCATGTTCCTTGTTGCCAGTTACTGTCCTCTTTCTCCCAAGTGGTGACATTTTAGTGATTTTGTTTGTGTGGTGGTATACTTTGGAGTAAAAGTTAGTAATATAAATAGCCAACAATATGGAGTTGTTTCCCTCTAGTGAGGTTCTTGGACTGCACTATTACCTAATGCTTCCTAAGCTTTGTAAAAATAACTAAATAAAAAATAACCTGAAAGTGGTTACCTGACCTTTCCCTTCTGTTGGAGGAAGACAGTAATTTGTCCTTACTATGATCTTAATAAGTTTAAAATGCAACTGTGGAAGGAAGCAAGTCACTTTACAGGAAAACAAGCAGTGCTCATACTTAACCTAGTTCCCAGTTTTCATTAGTACACCTCTGATAATATCTGTGGCATAAGTTTGAGTCCTATGCTTGTAATCCACCCTGTCCAGACCCTTCAGTGACTTTTAGTGGTGAGTCCCAGTGGAGTATGTTGCTTTGTTGGGTAGCTTAAACTTCTAAAGACTCGCTGTCCCTCTTCTAGAGCAGGGAGCTTTCTTAGATGTGTCTGAAAGTACACAATGCCTATAGATCATACATACTGGATCCATAAATATCTCCTGGGCTGGTAGTATTGTGAAACCTGAGACCATAATTACAGCTTTAGGCCTGTGGATGTCACAAGCACATGTGAACAAAATACTGTGGCAGGCTGCCAGCGTCACCATGAACTGAGTCCACTGGACCTCCTTGCACGTATCAAAACAGACCTGTATTTTCATGAGGCTGAGAAGGATTCCAAATCTGTTCTCTTCCCCTGAGTGCTCCCCGGGACATGGGTACAGTTCCCCCCTCTGCTGCCAGCTTCCCCATGCCAAAGTCAAGCCATGTGTAATGCACTTCACAAACTTTATTACCCAGAACAGCCACGAATAATCTTATATTCATTCCATCTCTTAAAAATAATCATCTTTTTGTTTGTGAAGGGGAACAAAACAAAAAAGAACAGATCCTAAGAGAGAGAGAGCAATGGTACTAAGCTTGACTTCTATCATTTTGTGTTTCTGCTGAAGCACAGCTGAGCTCCAGTGCTAGACTATGATCCTCTTCACTCAACAGAGAAGAACAAGTCTGAGGGCCATCATACATTGCAAATTTACCCAGTCTTGGACAAATATTTACAGAGGTGCTTGTGCCAAATAACTTTGTGCTGATCAGTAAAAAAATAGTATTCAGTAAATTTTCTCTGTGACTCTTGTAAATGGTTTCAGCTCAGTGGGAACCGAGTGGGCACTTTCATAAAACAGATCTTTGTTAGCAGATATTAAAACACTCATTAAAAAAAGATAAGATATCAAATTACAAAGGACTTCATCCTGCGCTTCCTACTGAAGTGGGACTTCTCCAACTCCTTTTCCTTCTGTGAGGAGCAGAGCTGATTGCAACATTGCTGAATGGAAATTTCAAAGCATGAGAGCATGACTAGGTTAAATGTGTTGCAAGCACACTTTCAAATGAAAAATGTAGCTATATATGAAATACTTTACTGATGCAATTTCTTAGATTTCTTTGCATATATAGATACTTGCCCACAATGACGTAACTGTTCCCCACTCCTGGTTCCCCTTGTTCTAGAAAAGGTTATGGTTTGCCTGAGATCTGGGTGTTTTTTACTGTATTTCTAGGGGAATCTGCTCAGCCTCCAAGGGAAAATCCCTTGGTTAAGCACAGGAGTCAGACAAGTACTGTAATTAGAAGTGCCATCACCTTACCTGATTCTTTGAATGTTTTTGGTGCCTGCAAGTGCAGTTTTAACTTGAGTGGAATTTGGGACACTTGATGATGGAACCTAAAAGTGTTCTTGTGTCTCGTGTTTCCAACAGAGTCAGTGTCTCCCAAGTCCCAAAGACAACCAGCAGTAGGTACAATGATTTGAGCCATGTGAATCTGGCTCAATCTATAGAATTGTTAACCTCCCTCAAGTAAGGCAGTTCCAGACATGTTGTATTCAAGGGACTCTTTTTTTTTTTTTAATTATGTTTATATAAAACCTAGAGAAATGCTGTACCCTTCTGACAGACTTCAAAGACCATAAATAGGAGCAATAGAGTGAGTCAGAGTGGGACTATGTATGAGGCTCCAGAACAGGGATAAGTCTTTTTTTTTTTGATGTTGGTCTGGAGCTGATGTCAGTGAGGATGGTGGAGTCAAGAGGTGCTGTCTGTGAAAACTATGGCCAGCACATTGCCTTGGAAAAGTCCAGCTTGTGTGTGGGGGGGATTATGCATGCTAGAACACATCAGCATGATGCTGTAACTGCTCATTATAGACACACCAGCAATGGGGAGTTGTTTCACACACTGTCTTTTTGTCTGAAGGAGAGACAGGAGATGCTGATTAGGAGACATAAACAGAGTTCAGAATTACTTTTTACAAGAAGGAGAAAAATACCATTGTACTGTCATGCTTACATTCCTCCCCTTTAATTGAAAAGGTCTGCATCTGTTGCAAGCTTTTCTACCTTTTACTTTGCTGTAATAATGATGAGAGGAGGGAAAGTGTAAGATGTGAGTCATTACTCAGAGAGTGGATTCTGTCTGGGTGTCTGACAGATGCTTTGATATTCATGTTTGGTTGTACAAGATATTGTATCTTCAGACTGCCAGTGAGTAAATGTGCAGATCTGAAAACCCTTACATGCACTGTATGTTTGCAAAAAGGAGAAGTCATTGCAATAGGGGAGCTGTACCCATACATTCAGGGGCTGAAATGGGTCCTTTGGGGCTGCCTTTACTTATGCTTTTATGTAGTGTATATATTGCTGTGGCTTAGGGATGAATTCCTTGGTCTTGTGTATATATAGCTGCAAATCTTTCCAAACTACTTATTCCAAACCCCTATGTACATAGAAAAAAAATGCATTTAATGACAGCTGCTGTATAGGCTAATTATTTGCATGCAAATAAAATTCCAGGATTAAGCAGAAATTGTGAAGCCCGGGCTGACACTCGTTACTTCTGAGTAGTGGATGGGAAGGTTCATGTGTTCTGCCTGTGTTTAATTTGGAAGTGCTCTGATGGGTGGAGGTGGGGAGAAGGTGAAGGAAAATGAGGTGTTTTCCCCCCCCCTTTCCTTACCCCTCCCCCCCCCAAAAGAAGGTTACAAAGATGTAGTCACTATAGTTTTGGGGAAAATGTAGTCTTTTTCTTTTAGGGAAAACTATCAGGTTCTGTGGGCTATTTACTATTGCACTCAGTTGAGGCTCTTTGAGAGTGAAGGACTCTCAGCTGACCGCTGACCCTGGAACCCTTCCCAGTGGCATTTCCACAGTACAGGGCTAAGATAACACCTGCAGGGCCAGCAGGAACTTACTTGCTGAAGTTTTGCACAACTGAGACGATGCAATGTTGCACCTTCTTGGCCTCTTCACAGCTCTGCCGATGAATTCAGTGGTAGAGAGTCTCCATCTACACTCTCCAGGGAGAATTTGGGGGAAGGAGGGTCATGACCTTTGCCAGGAGTGAAGTCAAAGCCATATATATTAAATTTAGCTGATACTACTTTAAGAGCATGGGTTTTTTTGGATTGGTCAATGTTTTTATTGCAAATACCCAAGTAGTGTACATGGCTTGACCAGTTTCAACCCCCTTGGTGACTTAGCTTCCCACATTTTGGGATGATGGGCCAACAAATGAAGGAAACATGCGGTTGCGGGGAGAAGGGTAGAGGAGAAGTAAAGAACTCTTACCATAACTCCTTTTCCTAATTATTTAACAAAGTTGACAAAATGCCTACTTCTGAGCCATTAGTTGTATGGTCATAATTAAAGGATCAGCTACCAGAAAGATATGGTTTCTGTAAGATTTTCCTCTTACAGCATAGCATGGCTATGAATTTTTTTCAGTGCAATGTTCTAGATGCTCATTTTTCTGAGTGCCTGTAGGTAGGGCAGCTTTCTGCAACTATTCCTAGTTGCTTATCTTCCCTCACATAAGGAGGCCCATTGGAGCTGTTGGGAGCACTCCCATTGGCAGGACTAAGACTTTGTTGGCTAAGATCTTGTAGGGACTAACCAATTGTTAAAGATGTTAAGGCTCTCAAGACTGAAATCTTACTTGCGTATAACTTTCTGTTCTCCTCTGAAGTTATTTCTATAGTAAAGGTTGAAATCTGGAGTTAGAGAGAATGACGAATGCAAACCTCTAACTCCATTTGAGGCACACTTGTATTTTATTATTTGTCTTGCAATGGCATCTGGATTTCTAAGTGGTTGCGTAGGGTTCTTAGAAACATACTGTGTCCCTTATGCTTGACACTGTACAGGCAAAAAGCCTTTTTGTGAGTGCTTACAGACAGAAACATGGGGACAGAAGGTGGATGCAGAAAGTCAGATGGGAGAGGACAAGGTAGCAATGAAACATCATTGCATTGCAGGATATGCAGTGTTGTCAGCCCAACCCTGCTGAGCTGCTGTCAAGCTTTTTGACTAAAGTTTAAGAAAATATCAGATTTCTCCTACATAGTTAATGAGATGCAGAGCAAAAAAGATCATGCTCTTTTAAAGATGTTTGTTTATATAAAATGGGCATATATGGGCAATTGAAAAATATGTAGCTGTTAAACTTAGTCAGGAGTATAAGGCTAATTGCAATTGAAGCTATTATGTTATTCTAGCACAGTTTGCACCTTTTGCTAGTATGGTGTATGTGAAGCCTATCAGAGGTTGGAAGTGCCCAGTGCTCACAGCATCCTGTTTAACGAGGCGGGTACCTCGAGCGCTGCACCTTGGAGTTGGTGGGGACGAGCTGGGGCAACAGGCAGTGTAAAAGGAGGCGCATGTGCCAGACTGCTCTAAGGAGCTGTGCCCTGGTATGCTGCGCTCATCGCTCTTCCTGCAGGTGGGTGGCAAAGAGGGGGAGCAAACTCGGATATTGAGAGGATGAGCAGAGAGACTTAGGGGATTGTTACTAGAGTTTATTTYCCTTTTTTGCCTCTGCAGATTTGGCCACAGCTGGGATTCACGCAGTGCTCTGTCCTTTCTTTGTTCCCTATTGCAGCCTACTTTGGTAGGGCTCCTGTCTCTCAAGAAACTGGGAGAGGAATGGTCTAGGGATACACTTGGAGTAACTTAATAAGTGGTTGTGAGGAGCAATGTCAGTTGCTTCAGTAAGTAGAAGTGTTTAGTAGTTTCAAAACAATCTACTCATATTAGGGCCAGTCCTGTGTTATTGCTTCTTAATGACCATATATTGCTTCTCATCAAACTCCAGCATAGTCATTAGTTAGATATGTTGTTTTCTTAATGGAAAATGCATATATTGGCCATAGTGACTTCCCCATGGTCTAATCTTCAAACCTGACTCCAAATCTTTGATTCACTGAATGGCATTGTAGCTAAAACTTGAAAGCTACCACTGGACAATGGCCTCCTTTCTTCCTCCCCGCAACCTTCTAAGTCATTGAAATGTGTTTGGATCACAGACAGTTTTCAGTGTTTCAGTGTTTTCACTTTTTTATTTTAGTTACCTTGACCCTATCTAATCTGACATTAGAGATGAACATGGTGTTCAAACTAAAACATTGTACCTGTTAGTTCAATTCACTGAGCAGTCATGCAAAAATTCTTATAAAAGGAAAATGAACTTAGCTTCTATTCATGTAAATCTAAAATGGTGTAAAAGTGCTTTTTTTGATGCTTGTAATAAACAAGATCATAAGAGGATAATCTTATAAGCTCACGGTTTTCTAGGCCTGACAGAATGAAATGACAGAGATATTAAAGGTATCACCTTATGGCAAGCTTTAAAAAAAACATTCCTTGAGCAGTGCCTTCTAAAAATAAATATCCAGATATGTTATTTTTTCAATATATGGTGTTACATTAAATATTTGTAATATATGTTGTTATTCCATGATTCCATGGGGGATCTCTTTTATTGGCTTGGTCAGCTCAGTGGTTCTTTGGGCTGTGGCAAATTCTGCACACTTTTTGGCCCTAAGAAGTTTCTTGCTCTCACCTTTGAGACCTGGCTTTGGCTCTGGTCTCTGCTTTCTTGGACTGTAGGAGCTGGTCTCCCTGCAGCAGCACTCTCCTGCCTGCCCTACCTTGCAGTCAGAGCACTGCTCTCTCCAAACACATCTTCTGAAAACACCCTATTCTAAATTATAAATATTCCATCTCAAGGAGTTAACATATCCCAAGGTTTTGTTACCCAGTTAACAAAAATAAATGTTTCTTTTTCTGTATCAAAGGTAAATTGTTACATTAAACTTCCTATTCCTGTTTCTGTTAGGACATTTAGCCAAGTTACCAACCTGCTTGACTTCTCAAGAGCTCAATTCCTTTTACTATGCTACAATTACCAAAAGCCTTCATGTGGTCAACAAACAAGACCTACCTACCACTTGCTTTTGTCATTAATGGCATGAAGAGTGGTTGTTTTTTTTTTTTAAGTAGTGGTATGTCACCTTTTGTCAACAGGAAATTACAAATAAAGTACACCAAAGTAGTTTGGATAGAAATTCCTTGTAGCTTAGCATTAACAGATGTTGCATAGTATCATTAGGAATAGGGGTGTTATTTAGATAAGCTTCAGAGTCTAATCTTACTCTGGTAACTAATACTTGGAATTACGCTCAGTAAAATTTGTTTCTTTGTGTTTTGGAAATATTTGGAAATTTTTGATGCCAAAATACACAGGTTCTGTTGTATAGCAGCAATTTGCCTGTTTCACTGTATTTTGTGCTGATCAACATTCCATAGCTCTGTGACTGTCCAGGTAAATATAGGACTTTAGGGGAATTTTGCTATTGACTGTCTGTGAGACCAGGCATATTATGATAGCCTGCTGCAAGCAGGCTGCACCATCAAGCTGCTCAGGCATATTAAGTTTGATGCATCTGGGTTGTGCCCAGCTTGATGCTCATGAGCATGCCCAAGGCTCATGTGCAGTAGGTCTGATGCAGGGAGCATTTGGTCTGTTGCTTTCAGGCCTGCCAGTGTCAACTGTGCTGTATCTTGAATTTAGATATGTCCTARTTCAAGCACAGTTCTGGGAGAACTGAGTGAAGTTAGTGGCTTTTGTGATATGATTATCTGACCTCATCACCAGCAGAAAGGCTTACTTCTGTCCTCACAGATTCAGTGAATATTGCCATTGTTTTTCATGTCAGGATTGAGAAGATACAAATACCATGCTTTGTTTATGTATTTTGGTTTACTGACAGACTGCATTATTTCTTTTTTAGACTTTATGAGAAAGTGATCTGAAAGTGCTTCTCCTAGCTGTCTGTCAGCTGAGAATAACAGCATTTATTTTACCATTAGCAATTGGAGTCCCTTTCTTTTGACTCCTCTGCTTTTTAGGAATGGAGGGGAAAAAGCACCCACTTTTTTTTTTCCCTCTCACTTATTCCAAAGTAGTGTTGCAAGGAAACACATAAAGGATTTCCACGATTGCAATGAGTCGTATCTGTTTCGGGGGTGGGGGGGGGTGGAATTGGTTTATTATATTCAGTTAATATTCATGGTCCTCTTGCAAGGACCTTTCCTTCTGAGGAGAAACTGGCATAGGGTTGCTAGAAGTTGCAGTGAAAGACTGGTGCTGTAAAGTTTCCAAGTTATTTCTGTCTTGGAGTAGTATGGTTCAGTGGAGAGGCAGGGTTGCCCTACAAGTGTGCCTCACAGAGTTGTGGAGTGCTGTGATTTACATGTGCCCTAACAACCTTTTGATTATTAGAATGTTTTGGAATTATTGGTTGGGAAGCTGTTCAATAAGTGCTTTAGGCATCTGAAAATATTACTATAAAAATACCTGGCAGGAAGCTGGAGGATATCCTTAATTAGTGCAGTCTAAGTCCCTTACATTTTTTTGTTCAAGAGCCTTCTCACTAACTACGTTCCTTTCAAAGTGTTTTATATATTTATTTTTTCAGTTCCTAGCATGATATGAAAATACTTCATAAGGCCAGTGCTTCTTGAACAGCAGCTCAAGGGCTCATACTTTTTCCAGGCATTCCAATGAAAACAAGTGAGAGAAACTGCCCTCGGTGTGTTCTCATGTACCAGACAGCATGTTTACTTAGGCTGCTTGTTCTTTAAACAAGTTTTCCTAAAATAAAAATTTTACAGTGCAAAAGGCTAGCATGAAAAATTATACATCTGACTTTTTAAAGTTCTGCTCAAAGAGAACAGATATTGAATGACTTTCATTCTCTCTAATACTTCAGCTTAGCAACATTTTATGGTAATCCAAAATTGTGTTTCTTTTATATGTACTTGTAATCAGGTCATTGGCTTGGTTGCTGCATTAAGGCGTAGATGTAAAACAGTAATTCTGAATATATTAAAAAGTGTATTTAAAATTAGACCTTCTATCCATGGATCTCATTGCTTTTTTGAGACCACAGCACTTGTGTAACTCATTCATGATCTTATTGCAAAAGAAAAACATTCAGACTTTGATACACAGGAGCACTTAAACACGTGATTAAATGTCCTTTTTGAATATGGAAGGTTTCCTAAATTGGAACTTTTATTGTATATTTTATAGCCTTACTGAATCAGTGCTTGATAAATAATGCTGTATGGACTAGATAGGTACCTCTGTGTAGGCAGTGCCTATCACAAGAAGGAGAAATTAATGCATTGTGGTTTAGGGTCCAATTGATTAGAACACAAAAGTAATAGTATGCTTGATTTGGGTCTATTCTTTGTGCAGAACTGATGATTTTAGAGAAGCTGCCTTAAAAGTGAATTTTGAAAACATTGTCTTGAGAGACAGGACAGCCAAGGACTTATTACTAAAACTGGTATGGATGATTCAGTTTTGTTGAAATTGCGAGTACCATGTGGGTTTGTCAGCTGTTTTCACATGTCCTAATTTCATAGCTCAGCTTATATCTTCTGTGATCTGACCCCATAATCTTAATACTACTTTGTTTTATTTTTAAAATTTTTCTATAATTATTCCTTTTTCCCCAAAGGCCTGATTTTTAGGATTGGTTTTGAACACTTACATTTTTCAGGTAGTTTTCTTATATTTTTTTCTTTTTTTAAGGGGTAACCTTAGTTACAGGAAACAAAATATGATGCTGAGTTAAACTATATCAAAACACATTTTCACATTATATTGAGGCCATTTCATAATGGATGGAGTACTCCAAAAATCTCTAAGGTATGAGAAACAACTGCAGTGTTTGCAAATGTTTCTCCAGGAAAGTTGAGTGAATCCTGGTACATCACATAGGAACTTAAGCACAGGTGCTGTAAGTACTTTTGTTTTGATACTAAAATGATTTTTATAAAATAGGGAAGTACTATATCATGTGTTAGGCCCTAAATGACCTTAAATCTAACCCCAAACCTCTTTATTATCCCATGATGTGTATACAAGTCTATATCCGGTGCTGGTTTATGGCAAGCCCATAGGTCCTGGGGCAGAGGGGACTGTCAGGGCCTACCCTGCCCCACAGGATGGGCTCAGGGGTGCGCCAGCACACAGGGTGGCTGGGCTGGACATGGCACATCCCTCTTTTTGGGATACATTCCTGCAGATTTCTTCCCTGTTTCTGCAGTAATGTGAAGTTGTCATGTGGATCCCTTCTGTGAAAGCTGCCTGTATGAGGGTAACTGGGGTCTGTAGGCAGCTTGGGCTTTGGCTGCTCTCAGAGCTATGAAGATGCATCACAGGTGTCTGCTGGGTGTCGGCATGAGGGCAGGGCCAGAGCGCTCTGTGCTTTCCCCTGCTCACTTCTCCATGCTTCTGCTGAAGTGTCTAAATAACCTAAGCTCTCCTTAGTATCGCAGAGCTGTGTATTCTGCCATGTAAATGCAACCTCTGAGTGCTCCCATGAAAAATATTCCCATGAAAAAATTCATCTATTTTATATTATCGATGGTTTTGTTACAAGGGAAAACACATACAGCAACCTTTCCATCCAGTGAGTATTTCCTAGAGCAATGTATCTCATGTTTGTGCATTTCCTGACTTCCTTTAAACTCAGCATAGAGCTAAAAGCATAGAACTCAACTAATTTCAGCAGAATTGTTTGCAAACACAAGGCTTGAATTAGCTTCTCTAAGAATGCTGCTGTTGTTATTGGAAGCAGTATGTGAAAAATGGAAGGATGACTTATGCTGAATATAATCTGTTCATTCTCCTCCAGCAGCAGCACAGGCGGCTTTCATGACTTTTTGTGATGTTTCTAAGTGGTGAAGGTCATGTTCATACACCTTTTTTTTTTTTTTTGGCTGAGTATCATGACTTGATTGCAGGCACAATAGACAATGTCATTCTGATGTTGCAGTTTAGGGTACTTGTGGCTTGTTTGCTCCATCACACATACAGAGGAACTTTTGTTCTTTGAGCCTGGTAATCTTGGTTTGAGGCACCTGGGCAGACTTATGTGAGTCTTAAGTTTGTTTGTATGATTGTGACAAGGATGTTACCTTACAGTGCATGTTCACAGGGAAAGCTTTAGCCCTAGGTTACATCAATTTTTAACATCTATCCATGGAGCACTTGAGGATGCAGTTTGAAACATCTGTCCTTTCATGTGAACAGTGAGTACCTTGAAGGGATTTCAATGGTATAGACACTGAAAGCCCTTCCCAAGGGGGATGTATGTGTCTCTGTCTCATCTCTTGACGTGGAGTGGCCACAAAACATGACCAATGCTATAACCTGTACTGTCCTGTACCCACAGGAATAAATGTAGCCCATTCAGCATATTTGTGGTGGTTAATAGTCTCCACTTTAGGACACTAGAATGAAGATTTGCCACTGGTAACTCCCCGGAAGCAGGCACAGTAGATATTTGCTGTCAGGCAGTATTTTCCAAAACAAAAAAATGGACAGCCTGGTGTCAGGAAGCCTGATGTCAAGTGAACAAATTCTGTATCCCTCCAATGCTTTTGTTGTGTTTTTTTTCTTTTATCCTCAAAAGCTCTACTATTTTCCTGTTAGCGTTTCTGCCCGTACTTATCCTCCCATCCCAATGGCCTTTTTCATCTGTTTTAAGTATGCTTTTATGTTTTCTTGCATATGGGTGTTGTTGAGACATTTCAGTGCTATGTGAAAGCATGAAGCTTTGTCACCTCCCAGAGACAAAGCAAAAGTGTCTGCAGGCAGTTGAACAGAACAGAAACATTGACAGTATTGAGCACTCAGCAAATTGCATTCCTGGTGACTATGCAGTTGACACTCTCCTAGGACTGACTCCATCTAGTTCATCCACATCCATTCAAATTTCTGCTCATGCCTTATCCGATAGCACCAACACTGTTAATATCAGAGATATGGAAAGGAGAGTGTTCTTACAGAACTTTTCCTTATAAGGTGGGAGGCATACAATTTGAGGAAATATGTCCCATTTCCTGGAAGTTATGTGCAACGTAAAAGGAATGTCATCTGTGTATGTGTGTGCATGTACATAGCTCACAGAAGTATGGGAAAATTTGGATCTTTGGTTTTTACAAGTCCTGAGTGTTTACACACACAGTGGGGCCAGTTTGACCCTTCATTGCCACTGTTTCTACTGGTGCAGAATTTAGTCTAGTATCTTACTCCAGGTTAGAGTGTCCCTGAGATGTGTTTATCCTTATTCCATAATATCTCATGAGCCTTTATTGTTGTTCAAGGAGCTTCTGTGAGGAGCTATGTGCTGTATTCCAGTTTGCTCAACTTTTARTGATACATTTCTTGCTTTATTGGGGATTCTATCCTAAATGAGCTATTTTTGTTTGTGAAGACTTAGCATGAAAGGGAAGATATTAGTGATTAAAAATGTATTTCGTATATATGAGGGTCCATTTTTTTTCAGAGACTTTCCATTTACTTTTATATAAGGTCATTTTTGTTAATAAAACCTAATATGGGATACTCTTTTCCTCTTTGTGCTCAACTGATTCTTCAGTGTCCCTCTCTTCCCCTGCACAAGACATACATCCAAGGTGTTTTGTTTTCAACTTAAACTCTTGGCAACTTATCTGTAATTACAGTAGGAATTTTAATCCACTATAAAGCCAGCTGATAGATGTATAATTAACTAATGACAGTCTGTGGGACTAGGCCTAGTAAAGTGAAAGCCATAAAATTGCATCAGCTGAGATGGAACTTCACAGCTTCTCTGCAGTGTATGGAAAACTCAGTTTTGCCTGAGTAGGAAAGTTGGAGTGATGGTTTGAGAGCCCTGGGACAGAGCAGAGTGTGTTGAAGTGTTGGGAAAGAGGAGGAGAAGGAGTAGTGGGTGAGAACTGGAGGAAAAACTAGTGTCTTTCTCTAGCCATCATTTCCACTGTCTGATCTGATGATGGGGTGTGAACGACCTCTGTAGGTCTGACTTCTCTTCAGAGCGCTGTTGCTGTTGGATGGAGCTATTCTTCTCCGTAACCTTTAACTCCTTCCCTTGCATGCTTCCCTTGTCAGTATCAGGAGTAGCAATTCTGTTGGACTGAAGCAGAGACCAATTTGTTGGGCTGCTTTGGGGAAAGGAGTAGGCCRAGTAGGCCGTGCATCCGCTATCTCTTTGACAGACAGGTTTTCATTTGCAAACAGAAAGGCTTTGCCTATGCCAGCCTGACCTGGAGAACTGTTTATGGACAAGCTGGCTTCTTAGGGATGCTGTTGGTGGTGGCCATGATGTGTCCTCCTGGTGTTGTGTAGGCAAGTGGCATGGCTGTTTCAGTGACTCTAACTCTGTTGAACCTCACTGGGATAATTAAGGCTGTGGTGAGGTCAGCCAGCCTGGGTCTTTTTGGAGGCTGGATTCTCTGGTCCACCATGCTTGCTTTGGTTACCTGCTGGAGATTTCCACGGGGTCTTTGTTTTAGGGAGACCTCTGCCTCGCTCTCGCATCCCCTTAATCTACAAACACTCTTTGGGTGATTGGGCTGCCAGAGGTATCATAACAAGTCCCCATAGCCATCACGCTGTCACATCTGGTCACTACTTGGGCACAGTGGTGTATTAGGTGCCTGCCCCTTGCACTGGTGAACTTTCTTGCTGTCGCATTGAGTGCCATATTTAGGCCATCTTAAATAAGCCCCACACCCAAACCTCAGTCATACACCTGAATCTTTCTACTGCTTCCTTAATAGAAGTGTGCAGGGTCATAACCCTTTCAGTTATAAAAATAAGGGAATTGGGAATTTGGGAATTGTTAACAGCTGTATCCATTTTACAGTCCCAAACCCTGAAATATTCCCACTTGTTTTGTTTTACATCAATCCTCTTAACGCTGCTACCTTTTATCATATAAATGAAGAAATGACAAATCTGTGTAGTGTAGTGGTGAGTAACTGTATGGATACAGATGCTGTAGAAAAGCATACCTGAATAATTGTGTTATAATTCTCCTAAATATTAAGATAATGTCTAGCACGTAGTTCAAAATAACAGGTAGTTCTTGATCTGCCATAGCATTTCCACTGACTCACTGATTTTTTTTTTCCCCTCTGTTGCAGTAATTACAGAACAGTATTGCAGTTTCTGACTCAGAGAGGGCTTCATTCCAAGGGCTTCTGGCAATGTTGTAATTCCAGCTCTACAGTTGCATGGAATGAATYGTGGGGGACACAATGGTAGCAGGCAGGGACTGAGCCAAGAATAATGTGGGTGTGGTGTGTGTTTTGAACTAGTGATAGCAAACTATTAAAGGGAGAACTTGCTTTGGATAAGCAGCCAGAGATTTGGTTGACAGAATCTTGGCTATGGTCTCAGGTCTCTAAAACTGGGCGCTTACAAGAGAGACATCTCGAGGGAGACATCTGAAGGCTTCTCTGTCAGGCTAAGCTAGGAAACTACTGAGTGTCGAAATGAAAAACAGGCAAGTGTGCCCCCACTCAGACTTGGTATGCTTTCACAGCTTTTGAACAGAGACAGTCGTCAGACCTGTGGGGAATGAGACTCCTGGGCAGCCCTGGGGAAGGGGATCTGTTATGTGTCAGGTTGTGGGGTAGGCACTGTGGGGCCTGGCTTTGTGCGTGCTGTCCCCTCAAGCTCTGTGAGCACCATCCCTTCTTCCTCTGGCCCCCGGGGGGGCTCGTGCTGCAGGTACAGGCAGCGCATTGCATGGGCAGCATGAAGGCAGCAGTGTGCTGCCAAATACGACCTGACAGCACTGCCACGAGGGCACTTAGGACTGCGGGGAGGGAGGTAGAGGTGGACCAAAGGACTCAGCTCTCCTGTTTGTCTCATGAGATGTCAGAACTGACAGGCACATGGACGGGTTTTGATCCTTTGCTTTCATGCTCAGGCAGCCTCCATTCGTGATGCAGCTTTTTAGACTAAGTAGAGCTGCACTACTACTTTGCGCCAGTCGAAACAGCTGTGCGCAGCAGGCCACCAGTCTTTGCTTGTAAGAAATGTGTACGTGAAGGTCTTCTTGTCCTCAGCTAAGTGTATTCAGAAACAAGTCTGTGGAAGTCAGGCCAAGTTTCTTGCAGATGGGAATAGCTTCTCCTGTGCTTTAAATGCTGTACTTACCCCACTGTCTATTCTGAAGTGAATAAAATCTGTAAGTTTCCTTTCTGTTGTTTCAGCTTAAGCATGAGAATGTTTTCTTTTAATTTCTCTTTCAGTGTAACTGGATGAGAATGAGGATCTTGAAACTTTTTATGGTTATGGTGCAGTGTTTTTAAATGCTTCAGTCAGAAAACAACAACAACAAAAAAGAGAATTAAAGAGGGGAATATATGTGAAATATGCTTACTCTTCTGGATTTAAGTTCCTACCCCACACAGAAGTAGGATGTGCAATCTCCTGTGTTTAGGTGCCTTTGCTACCGCTCTCATGATGAACTGCTAACTCACTGTCTCAATCACAACTCACAGAGAAGATGTAGCTTGTGGTACCTACTACTTATATAACAGCTTAAATGTTTGGAGTACTTGCTTAGGGAGTGGGTGGCCCACAGTCTGTGCTCACCATGGCTTTGCACTGCCCAGGAGAGCTCCTTAGCTACCAGGCTGGATGTAAAGTGAGAGTGGGGACACCTATTGCAACTGTGCAGGTGCAGCAAAGACTGAAGGCTTTATAGAGGTGGGAGGGGTATGACTCTAAGTCAGTGGAGAGGGGACAGTGATGCTCATTTGGGAAGAGAATGACATGGATCTTATCCTAGGTCTGCATATATATGCACTCATTTAGCTATTTTATTTATTTTTTAATACTAATAATGAATTAGCCCAAGTAATGTCCTTGCTCTGAGGACTTTGGTGTTGCATACAACACTGTTGCATGCAACACTGGTAGTGTGTCATCTGTGTGAGTTCTGTTTTCTGTATTATTATTATTTTTAATTTGAGAAATGGTCTGACTGATGCGCTTTGTGCTAGCGAGTTAAATATTCTCTGAGAATTGACCCAGATTGGGCCTTCTGGGTTCTCAGACATCATCTTGGTAAATTTTAAATGGCCTGAAGTGTGAAACTGGCACCAAGATACCAAAGTAGTACATTTGAGTGTGCGAGTGCTGAGTTGTAGGCTCTCGGATCAATGAAGTCACTACACGGCTCATGTGAAGTTTCAGCTGCTGATTTCTCTTTTCAGGTTGAGTGGACCATTAATGAGCAGATGGGCTCTGCTGGGAAGACTTGCCCTCACACCATGACAGCTGATGAGACAAAAGCTGGAGAGTTAGCTCTGGAGCCCCTGCTCACTTGCAAGCTATGTCTCTGTGAATATTCTCTGGATAAGATGACCACTCTTCAGGAATGCAGCTGCATCTTTTGCACATCGGTAAGATCCAGCAGTGCCTTTAGGTTATAGGAACAGAGTAAAAAGAGATAGACCTGTGAGATGGTGTTGCTCATCCCCTGCTAGAATTGTGTGTTACCCATGCTGATAGAGGATGCTTTCCTAAAGAACATTTGGTGTTAATCTGTCTTGCCTTGTTTAAAAGAATTCTGTCACTCTGCTTTCAATAATTTGTCACTCTAACAGAAGTTCCCATAACAAATAATAATAAATCCCAGTAGTAAATGTCTGGGGGGAAAAGATGCACTTTAAGACTGTCAGAGAACCTACATAGTCCATATGCAATCACAATATTTATTTTTCTGAAGCAAAATTGTGCAACATCATAGGATGACTGTAGAATTTTGTTTCCCCATTAGCATTTTCTGAGTAGTTGGAGACCTTTTCTTTTTTTCTTTTAAATCTTCTGTGTAATTCTAAACAAAAATGAAGCTTGACCTATTGCAACACAATCTATGCTGCAGAGACATTGCTCAGGTCATGCATTGCCTATAGCTATCAGCGATGACTTTTCTCCTTGCAAATTCAGATCAAATAAAGCTGGTTGGAATGATGAAGACTGAGGTTGAGTGAACTGATAAAGGTCCTATGGACATTAGTACTCTACTGGCTTCTTTGTCAGCATGGGAAAATGGACGCAGTTTACCTGGGCATGGTGACTTTGATGTACCTGAATAATGGATATTGGAAGCAGGTTAGAAGCCTTTGGAGGGAGGTTGGATTTTTTTGCCACATAATAAATGTATTTGGTTTTATTAAAAAAAAAAAAAAAAGTGGATAAGCTCCCAACAAGTACTTTTAAGTTTTGGTTTTGATTGTTTGAATTCTTGGAAGAAATACGGTATTTGTTAAGCTGACTTGTGTCAAACTTCACTTTGAATTTAGGGCAGTTTAAATGAGATAAGAATCTAGCAGTGTTTTTCAAAAAATTAGGATAAGATTGATTAATATGGGCTTTTTATTTGAACTTCATGTAGTGTCGTTTCCATACCGGCTTCCACAAAGCATTTTCACCTTCTTAGTTTGTAACATACTTAATTTTTAAGAGAACATGCCTAAAAGGTGTGTGTGAAGATAATGGCTTTAAATTTAAAAATATGGAAATGTTAATATATTTGAAGTAGTCTCACTGTTCTCCAAGAATTCAGTGAGTCCGGTTTAGCATCATTAATAGTGCATTACTTTAACCTCAGTGTTAGCTCGGCAGAGGAATCCTTTCCCCTCTGGGGAAGGGAGGAGGACTGCTGAAGACTGTGCCGTGCAGAGCTGGGCTCTGTGCTCCTCTTGGGCAGTGGCTAAAGGGAGATGGCAGTGATGGCTAGGTAGGATTGCTGTTCCTACCTGTCCCCTGTCAGTGCTGTAGCTGCCACTCCTAACATACACCCCAACCCTGTCCAGTAGCAGGAAGACCATCAGCTGTTAGCTTGGCCTTCTAGTGGCACAACATTGGTGACGTGGAAAGTACAGCCACGGTGGTTTTCTCTCCGTGATCTTTGCTGGCTTTGTCCATGCCTAGAGCCAACCATAGGTGACAACTGAATGCTGCTGGGAGATGTGTTTAGACATGCTCTGCGTATTTCAGTGGGCTTAATATATCCTGGCTGTGGTTTTACTCGGTGTCCACCCTTTGTGTGGCTATCATTGCCTGCTCACCTCTGTCTTTCACAATTGCTTCCCGCTTGTTCTGAGTGTGCCTTTCCTGGGCATGATCTCAGGAATGGGTAGGGAAGGAACAGTTCCTTCTTGGTCAGGCTTTCGGCGTCAAGCAGCCACTATCTCTTTGTTTCTGAGACTGCTGGTGCCTAAGGTTGGCCAGAGGGCTGAGTCACTGCCTGCATGGCATGCTCTGTCCTTTCCTGCTTGCCACATGTGCTGAGATGGCCGTGAATACCGGTGGGCTGGCAGCAGCACAGCTTCTAGCCTGCCTTGGCTCCCTGCAGTTCCTCAGCGCCCATGAAGAAGCACCATGCTGTGTGACGCCAAGGCTCAGTGAACGGTCCTCTGCAGGTTGTGGGCCTTGAGAAGCACCAAGATGTTTTGTGGCAGTCTTAAAGAGAAAGGGAAATACAAGGCACTCTTAAAAACATGATGGAGAAGAGAGGAAGGTCAGTTGGCACCTGTAGCACAGGCCTGGTTGAAGATCTGCATCTGAACATCCTCCCAATGCATGTGTCTGTGATGATGTGAGAGAGAGAGGAAGTTCTTGCATCCTGTAATGAGGGAAGCTCTGGAAACTTTTAGTCTGTGTATATGCCTTTCCATCTTGAACCCAGAGCAGCTTGTGGGAGGCAGTGAGTTGCACTAGCCTGTCACTGGTAGCTTTGGACAGTGTCCAAAGAGCTGTGTGTTGCAGCACAGTGGTAGAAGCATGTGGCTGCAGAGTGTCTCTGTGTCAGAGCTTGCATGGGCAATAGCTCGGGGCACAGCCTTGCAGTAGCTGTGCTGATATGCAGTGCCGTGACTTTCCTCCCACCCATTCCAGGGCTTTTAGTTACCTTCACACTGCCCTTAAGATGGTTGCTGGGGCGATAGCTCAATCTTGAGCTACAGGATCCAAGGCCATGTTAGTTTTTGAGCTAGCAGTGCTTTCAGCTTGAATAGCTTATTATTATTATTTTTTTTATCACTAAGGCTAATTATATAGACCCAAGAGCGGTATTAAATTTGAAACAGAGGTTTGAGATATGGACATTATGTGTTCTACTCTACTAAAGTGAAACCATTGGTTTTGTTTAATTTTTGTTCTGTCACACAGATGAGGTCTTTTTTGTGTGCTAACCATTAACAATGGATCTGCACCTATGGCTGATTTTCACTGCAGCATTTCTGACTGTGGGGATAATTRGAAATTGTTACTATTTGGGCATATTGTGGGGAGTATCTCCTTTTCACTTGTAGCCTATAAAACTAAGGAATTTAAATGAATTAGAATTGTGTACAGATATTTTTCCAGCTTAGAAACTCTTGTAATAAATGTTATACCTCATAAAATCTGTATTCTAGCCAAAGTAAGTAAACTTCATTTAAGTATGTGTGTATTTCCCTTTTGGTCAAATGTTGCTATTAAGACAGGAATTTTTTCAACTACCTATAAACATCTTTACTCTCTCTGTTCAGAGAAGAAAAATCAGATGGCTTTGCAGGATACACTTGCCATCTTATTTGGTGGCCTGAACAAGTCTGAAGAGATATCAGCATTGCATTTCTGCAACATTTGTTGCTGTTGGCATAAGACTTCACTGAATGTGAGATAAAGCAAACATTTACACATCCCAAGAATCTGGAAATGGCTATAATGTACATCATGGCTTGCTTACACTGAGTTTGGATTACGTTAGGTTCAAATGGAAGTACAACTGAGTTTATTGTTTCTGAAGAGGACTGCACAGGGATGCTGCGAGGTATACTTTATCTGCAGAAATTTTGGGTCACTGCACTTCTTATTATTCAGGTCATTTCCTGTACCCATAAAACCTTTTTGGAGTGCCATGGTGTGGTGCATGTTGCTGTAACTGAACACCTACCTATGTGTCAGTTAGGGGGTTTGAGATTGCTGTGGTGGAAGTGTTCAGAAGACTGACAGGTCGCGCCATTTTCAAACTTTAAAACCAAACTACTAAATTCATTCATTAGCAGCACGCTTTGTGCTAGTGATTAGTTCTTGCACAATATTAATCACTGTTACTACATATGTAAAACTGTTAGTCTTTAACTCTTATATTGTAGATTAGTGGTGAGTATACAGCAGTGATGGCTGCAGCCTGGGGTGGTGGTTGTCACGGAGGCTGAGGCCAAGGCCATCGGTCCCAGGGGCTCCTAGATGAGAGAAGGGGGAACAAAGCCAGCTTGCATTCTTTTTTCTCCAATTGCTGCTTATGCCTCATGTTTTTATTCTACTTGCCCCATTCCCGGAAAGGGGGTCTCATCTGTTCCTGATACAGCTTATCTCGTTTTTATTTTATTTGTCTGGCCAGTCATCCTTCTTGCATGTTTGGCAGTATGTCCTTCCTATTTTCAATCCCTTGTGCTTATCTTTTCTTGAAACTTTTTGTTCCTTGGGTGCCTCCTATGTTCAGTGACACAAGTCTTTGCTCCTTTGGTTGTCACATGGCTCGCGTACATACGTAAAATGATTATACACTGTGTTTAGCTATGTCCTGACAGTGTTACAAAATACAGTATTTTACAACACTTATCTGGATCCAAAGCAAATATGAATTATATTCTGATTAATACACTTATGATTTCTAGGTGTAAGAGGCCTCTGCTTTGTCTATGGCATGCTAAATGAACCATATATAGTAAGCAAACCTACTCCTAGATACATTTTTAGGTGTCTTGGCAAAATGTCACAGAATCACAGAATCGCTGAGGTTGGAAGGGACCTCTGGAGATCATCTAGTCCAACCTCCCTGCTCAAGCAGGGTCACCTAGAGCACATTGCACAGGATTGCATCCAGGCGCGTTTTGAATATCTCCAGAGTAGGAGACTCCACCACCTCTCGGGGCAACCTGTTCCAGTGCTCTGTCACCCTCACAGTGAAAAAGTTTTTCCTCATGTTAAGATGGAAGTGTCTGTGTTTCGGTTTGTGCCCATTGCCTCGCGTCCTGTCGCTCGGCACCACTGAAAAGAGTCTGGCTCCATCCTCTCGACACCCTCCCTTCAGATACTTGTACACGTTGATAAGATCTCCTCTCAGCCTTCTCTTCTCCAGGCTAAACAGGCCCAGCTCTCTCAGCCTTTCCTCATAAGAGAGATGCTCCAGTCCCCTAATCATCTTTGTGGCCCTTCGCTGGACTTGCTCCAGTAGTGCCACATCCCTCTTGTACTGGGGAGCCCAGAACTGGACGCAGTACTCCAGATGTGGCCTCACCGGGGCTGAGTAGAGGGGGAGAATCACCTCCCTCGACCTGCTGGCAACACTCTTCCTGATGCAGCCCAGGATACCATTGGCCTTCTTGGCCACAAGGGCACATTGCTGCCTCATGCTTAACTTGGTGTCCACCAGCACTCCCAGGTCCTTCTCCGCAGAGCTGCTTTCCAGCAGGTCAACCCCCAACCTGTACTGCTGCATGGGGTTATTCCTCCCCAGGTGCAGGACCCTGCACTTCCCTTTGTTGAACTTCATGAGGTTCCTCTCYGCCCACCTCTCCAGCCTGTCCAAGTCTCTYTGAATGGCAGCACAGCCCTCTGGTGTATCGGCCACTCCTCCCAGTTTTGTATCGTCAGCAAACTTGCTGAGGGTGYACTCTGTGCCTTCATCCAGGTCATTGATGAAGAAGTTGAACAAGACTGGACCCAGGACTGACCCCTGGGGGACACCGCTAGCTACAGGCCTCCAACTAGACTCTGYRCCRCTGATCACAACYCTCTGAGCTCTGCCATTCAGCCAGTTCTCAATCCACCTCACTGTCCACTCATCTAACCCACACTTCCTGAGCTTGTCTATGAGGATGCTATGGGAGACAGTGTCAAAAGCCTTGCTGAAGTCWAGGTAGACAACATCCACTGCTCTCCCCTCATCTACCCAGCCAGTCATTCCATCATAGAAGGCTATCAGATTGGTTAGGCATGATTTCCCCTTGGTGAAGCCATGCTGACTACTCCTGATCACCTTCTTTTCCTCCACATGCGTGGAGATGGCTTCCAGGATGAGCTGCTCCATCACCTTTCCAGGGATGGAGGTGAGGCTGACTGGCCTGTAGTTCCCTGGGTCCTCCTTCTTGCCCTTTTTGAAGACTGGGGTGACACTGGCTTTCTTCCAGTCCTCGGGCACCTCTCCTGTTCTCCATGACCTTTCAAAGATGATGGAGAGTGGCTTAGCAATGACATCCGCCAGCTCCCTCAGCACTCGTGGGTGCATCCCATCAGGGCCCATGGATTTGTGGGTGTCAAGTTTGCTTAAATGATCTCTAACCCACTCCTCCTCCACCAAGGGAAAGTCTTCCTTCCTCCAGACTTTCTCTCTTGCCTCCAGGATCTGGGAGGTTGTTTGCCTCCCAAACAAGGAAACTCATAATTACCAAATATCCAAATACATTAAGCCCGGAGGAGCTATTGAATACAAATGAACAGTTCTGCATCTAAAACTATTTGTCTTCAAGTACAGGGACAAGCTGGCAGTTTGTTCTTTCCAGTGCTGTAAAGGTCCCAGAGTAGCCCTGTGGGGATACTCAATATTGGACCTGAAAGTTGTCTTTCCTCTGTCTGATGTAGAGAAGCTGCTTGCAGACAAGCATCAGTAGAACTGTGGGCCATGTGCTTATGCAGGGAAAAGGTATTATGGAATTGTCACATTAAAATGTGTAAAACTCAGTGGTACAGAAAGTTATTCTGTCTTGGTAAAAAGACTGAAAAAAACAGATGCTTGCCCAGCCTAGCTTTTCACAAACTATGTCAGGTTTCCTATATATTTGTGTCCTTTGTTCCTATGCTCCCTCTCCATATTCTCCCAGACATTGCCTGCTGCCCCTTCCTTGGACAAAAGTCAGGAAGGCCCTGGTGGGGTTGGAGCGAGGTGGTGCTGCCTGGCTGCTCCTGGGAATGGACCTGCCAGCTCCTCCCTGCCTTGCTTTGGTGGGGAAACTGCTTGGATACTCTCTTCTTTGCCCAGGCTTTGGTGCTCTTAAACTGGCAGGAAAGCATGCATCTGAGAGACTCCTGCCTTTCCAAAAGCTGGCTGAAACTGGAAATCAGCTGGGAGACCCAATGAGTGTTATGATCACATAAACCTCCCTTCCTCATGCTAGAAATGTCCTGGTAGCTGGAACATTATAAAATACCTTATGGACAGACAACGTCTGGAACTATTAAGGGCCTTACAGAAAACACAGGGTGAGTCTGTAGCCTGTAAGCACTCAACAAGATGAAATTTTACCATGTCTGGTAGGATTGTCCTGGTGGAAGAGATGACAGGATAAAATAGTGCAGTGCTGTTACAGAGAATGTAGTTTTGTGGGTCAGTAAATGTGTCAGCATGCCAGCGTCAGTCTCTCCCTCACATGCCAGTTCTGTTCTGTTTTGTCTTTGCTCTTTTTCCCTCTCTTCCTAAGTATTTCAGATTCCTGATGTGAGGCAGGTGAACAATAAATGGTGTTGCTGCTATTGGTGTCAAGCAGCAGCTTATATCCATATTGTGTGTTATTTACTGGAACATGGCTTGAGCTGCCTAAGACAACATATAACAAACTATGAAAACAAAAGATAATTTTACGTATTTGTTTCTGTGCTGTTAGTACATGTTTGTGCAGCATTGGCGTGACTCATCCTTCTTTTTTTCCAAGCTAATTCTTTGTTAGGTCTTGTATTTCTGAGAAGAGTGTGAGGTAACTGAGTTACAAAACGTGCAAAACAAATATAATGATGATCCACCTGTTTGTCATTATTGGCGCACACAATCCAGTCTAAATGAGATTAAGCTTCATGCAACCTTAAAAGGAGAAGCCAATGTGTAAAGTTGAATAGAAGCACAGGTAGCTTCTGTGCTGTCCTGAATATTCTGAAAGTAGAGTTTTATGATCAAATTTGACTTTTCTAATGACTTTTTTGTTTGTTTGGCACTTCTGAAAAATTCAGAGAGAGGGAGTCAATCAAGGTAAGATGAAATGATTTTTCCCCCCTTCAATTTATTACAACCAGAAAGTTTTAAAAAGTATGTTTTGAACTAAAACAGCTGGTTCTGAGCTTTTCTAGATTTAGTTTGAATTTTATTTTGTTTAAAAAGAATCAATGCATCAAACAACTTCAAATTGAAAAGTTTTTCTTTCTTTAAATGGGAGCTGCATTTAAACATTTTATGAGAGACTCCTTGAGGCAGAGGCCTAGAACAATTCTACTTTGTCTTCCTTCCGATGTTGATTTCTTCCCTTGCTCTTCTGTATGCCACTGAAGTGTGCAATAATTAGTGATCTTTCCATTTCCAACAAAGGTGTTTTATTTATTCTCTTCACTAAGATGCAAGACTCAACTCAAAGCAGCTGAAATACCTCTGGTTTATGAAACACTGTGCAACCGCTGTTAGTTTTCAAAGGTTTGGGAGAAAAAGATTTTCTGCTATAGCTATGCATGTGACAGCAGAGCCAGGGCTAGACGTTGGTAAGGAAGACTCTTTTGCTGCTCTTGACAGCCTGCTGCCCTTGGCAGCCACCTGCTTGGCTAGGCCAGGGCCCTGGGAAGCTGCAGCCACTGAGAGATGAGCTTGTGTGCTGCTGACAGCTACTTTTGCAGGAGGGGAAGGGAAAACCCTACTAGAAATAGGAATTTCTATGTTGCACTTCACCAGTAGGACCCTCCAAGGCTCCTTTTCTTCCTTTATTCCTTTCAGGAGCAGCTGTGTCCTGCCCTTCCTCCTTCTCTGGATGGCAAAATGTTGTTCATGTTTTGTCCATAGTTCACAAATGTTCACATTTTGTCCATAGTGCTGTGAAGCCTCAGACTGCTTTTGCAGAAAAGCACTGGGTGAACTGGAGACAGTGATGTGAAAGATCAGCATCATCAGCAAAAAGTATGGAAAGAAAAGCCTCAGAGGAGAGGAGTCTGTGTAGATCAAAGACAAGGGGGAGGTGGATCACACAGAGCGTGGGATGTCTGCTAAGTGGAACAAACATACATGCATACTCCAGTGAAAGACTGCTTAGTAAAACTTACTAGTAAGGGAAAATTTGGATTTGCTTTCATCTGCGGAACACTGGCTTTTGGCAGCTCTTTTTTTTCTTAGTGCTATTTTTTTGAGAAAGGATTCAATCCCTTCTTCCTCTCCCTCCTCTTTTCCCCATCCGAGGAGACACCTGCATGTGTTTGCGGCTGAACACTGTGTTCTCCTGTTCCGAAATAGCCGTTGTGCTGCAATGCCCCACTTACTTTATATAAAGCTCACCTCAGATTGTTTTCCATTTCCACCCACAGGTACCAAGCTGTTGAGTTCTGACATTTTGGATTTTTTTTTTCAGCTTGACTTTTGAAATGTCTCAGAATAGCTTTGTTTTAAAGTCATAAAAAAGAAAATGCCCACGCCTGCTAATATTGGCACTGAACCCATAGCGCTTTTATAGTATTTTAGATGGTTTCAGAACTTCTTGCATGCATTTCTGGACAGAATCACACCATGGGCAGAGTTAGCAGGGGTACCAAAAGGACATCACCACTGCCTTTTGATAAATGCTCCTCCTCAGGAAGAGGGGCTGCATGCCTTTGAAGTGAGCAGAGGTGGCAGCACACGGTGGTGGCGGAAGGAGGGAGCTGTGGGGGGGACAGGTGAGAAAGAGGCAGCCAAAATGTCTCATGACAGCAGTGCCTCTGTGAAGCAGATGTCATCTCCGTTTTACTGATGAAGAAGCAGATGTGAAGTAATTGTCAATGCCTCAGATTACAGCAGTAACAGAGCCAGCCCAGTGACAAGCCTCGTGGCCCTGTATTCACAGCTAGTTTGGTTTTGGAGTAGTGAGTTTCCCCGGTCTTGGTGGCTGTGGTACCACTTCATGGCATAGATTACCAGGAGCCTGCCCCTTCCTTACCCTGACTCTTGTGAAAGGCTGCCAGGATATGGAGGGCTGTGTGTAAATTGGTTTTAGAGTGTGTATCTGAGCAGAGTCTAGCAGCATGAGAGGTAGATCTGATGAGATAAAACTGATGACAGTGTATTTCTCAGACATGCTTGAAAGCTTGCCTTTTTTTTCTCTTTTTTTTTCTTTTTTTAAAGGGTTTTAGAGGAGCAGGAGGGTTGCCATTGTTATGTTGCCTTGTTGATGCTGTCATTTGGTCATGACAAAATAAAATGCTTGTCACTCATGTTTATCCTCCCCTTCTACTTAGCTAAAAGATGCCAATATCACATTTGAGATTAAAGGGCATTTTTTCACTTTCTTCTAAACATCTCTCTGAATAAGGCTCTTATGTGGCCTGATATACTGTCTGTTTGAAGGCAACTTCATTTATCACTGCACCTGGTCCTTAACAGTTAAAAATAGATTGAGAAATACAAATGTGTGCTTTATTGGATTTTTGGTTTTTGCTTTAAACCATGTCTATCCTAAGTTTATCTCTAACAAATTCATAAATGGCTATTTCTGTGTTTTTTTTTTTTTAACTTTTTCAATTGACAAAGCCCCCAAATTTTTCCCAAGTGAAGTGCAGATGCCTCTAAGACAACATAAGCCAACTGACAATAGACTTGATTTCTCTCTTTAAGTCCTGTTGAGGAATATTTGGGAGATTTTAGGAGCTCCTATACTACACAATGAAAGTGACTGGTCTATTTTATAGATTGAACATACAAGAGCACAGATGTCATGACAGTGATGAACATACTATGAAACATTATGTAGATCTGTCAGAAGCACTATGAGTGCTGTTTTGGTTCTGGGGCTTTTTTTTCTTCTTCTTTTTTTTTAAACATTTAATTGAATACACAATGCCATTGATTAAATGCTGGTTGGATCAGGCAGTTACTGTGGTGAATATTTAAAGTTCTGACAATAACAGTGCCAGCGAAGTCATAATACTACATATTAAAGTGTGTATTGTCATGTGTGTGCACTGAAGAATAGATGACATTTGTAAATGGTAAGAAAGAAATGAGAGCTGTTTCTTATTTAATAAAAAAAATACATGAACGCTGCACAGAACAGAGAATCCAAATGAAAACTAAAAGTCTATATGTTAATCTCTTCTGAATCATAAGATGAGACATACACATGGCCTCTGGAGTGCCAATTGAAAAATTATGTCTTTTCTCTCTCTCTCTCTCTCTCTCTCTCTAGCCTCCCCCACCCAGATTTTGAGATTGCAAAAAACCAAGGCTAAAATACTCCAAACCCAAAACCTATACAATTTTGAAGACCTAAATGTGGAAGAGAGATTTAACAATTTAAATCAGTCTTGCAGATATTAAAATGGAAATGTGAGGTTCTCTTAAATTTTCCGAAATTGAAAATTTCTTCAAGTTATACATTAATTGGAAAGTCTTTTTTCTTTTGGCAGAATACTATCATTGATTTCTTGCATTTTCAAATTTAATGTGGATCATGCTCTAATATTGCTTAAGAAATACTGTAGATTCTTTTTTCCTCCTTTTCACAGTAATCATGATGTTTAATTAAAGGAAAAGTCTTACAATTTCTGTATCAACTGCTACACAGTGGTCAGCTGCAATATTTGTATCATTTGACAGGAAAATAGGCCAGACCTTTCAGTTTCTTCTTAGCCATCCCTCCATCTCTCTCAAACTACCTGTTCRATTTTGTCATGTCACATACGTGGTTTCATTTCATGCTTTTATATTCAAACCAATGAGGTTGCATTTAGAAAGCTGAAGAGCTTCCTACAGATGGGAGAAGAGCAAAGTAATGGAATATGTCAACATACTTGGAAAAAGCAGTATGTAGGAATGATTGAGATTCATCTTTTGTCTCTGGTACAGAGAAGGTTATCTGAAAATGGCTTTGAATAGAAATGTAACATTTTGCAGTTAGAGGGATATAGTGCCTTTGTCACTTCATTACCTAGCAACATAATACTTAAGTTATAGTTCAAACTAATTCCTAAGTTAAAATGCAGAACTATTATGGTCTGTTTGCAGATTAAATACATTGCCAAACAGACTTCTATATTTTGGTCAGTACTTTAAAAATCCCTTCTATACAATATGCTTTGGAAAAAAAAAAGTTAAAGCTAGAGCAGCATGTGGGAGAAGTGTTGAAATGAAGAATCTATGAATAGCCTAAACAGAATTTTATATTCTTAGAGTTTACAGGTGACCATAGCAAAAACTCTTGAAGCTTACAGGAAGTGTTTTATTACTGAGAAAGGAATTCTTCTTACAGTTCTTGTTATAGTTGTGAATTGCTGGACTGGGCTTTTCAGTGCTTTTTTCAAGATTATTTCCTCTTGTTATGATAAATACTTTCTACAGCCTGTTAGTTCCAGGAGGGGAATGTGTACTTGGGGCATATATAAATACTTGAGTAAAATGTAATCTCTTCTATAAATCCTGTAAGGTAAAAATACATGCACATATGTTGCATGTAGTATAATAATTTGATCCAAGTACTTTACAGGCCTTAATTGACCAGGTATTCATGAGTAGCATTTTGTGAAGTAGGTAAATGGATATTAATCTTATTTCATTAAACTGGGGAAGCTGACGGACTGAAAGACAAAAACATAGTAAGGGGAAAAAAAAAAGAAATTCTTGCCCCAAAATGCTTAGAGAGCAAACTATTTGAAAGAGGTCTCTTTACACACTATGAATCTCAAATGAGGGGGTAAAATTATTCATAGTATAGTTTCCACTGAAGTTGACAGTAGTCCTACAGGAGCAAAACTTGGTTGAGGAAGTTAGTTTAGCACTTAGACCTTCTGTTAGATACACTGATTTTTGCTGGTGGAATTGCATTGTCACATTTGAATCGATCCTTCTTCCGTAATTGCATCAGATTTTATTTTGTGTCATACACAGAATACAAACAAATATGTACATGGTATAGTTGCTCGGCAGGTAAAATTTGAGTCAAGAAGAATGCAAATTGATTAAGGTGCATCTGCAGGTTTGGGAGTTAAAATTCCTTTGGTTTGTCTGTAGTCAGCAGGTTTCAAACCTGTTCAGTGAGGCCTTGATGAATTTTTATCCTGTGGCCTCAACCACTCTGCCACGACTACGTGAAGTTTTCCTGGAAACCTTGCTTTTCTGGTAGGAAGGTAGCCACGGGTGACTTGCTCTGGCCATGGACAACACAACTGCGGTACGATTCTCTCTGAAAGCTGCAGGTCCTGCACTGCAGCCACTCCAGCCACCGACTGTTCCCTGTGCTTGTGAATCACTGCACTGCGGGAAACTGCTTGTGGATAGGGGTGTGGAGCCCACGGATGCTGAGAACTGGTGATTTCTTGGGTGCTTGGATTAAGATCCTTTTAAGGAACTCTAATGTTGCGGATGGCTGAGTTCCTTGGTCTTGCCTTCATTTTGTAGACCAGTTAAATAGCATACATAGTTTGTGCATAGTTTTTCTAACTGGGATATTGTTGATTTTTGCAAACAAAAAGTACTAAAAGTTCTACCGTTTTATATCTATATAGTGTATTTTTCTCCATAGTGTAGGAGAACGTACTGCTGAGGAGGTGAATCACAATTCATTGTATAAACATTGAATCCTCTTTTCATCACATTTACAGCTTGTATATCTTTTCAGCTACTTTTATTTGCCACTTTTCAAGTAAGATGATAAAGTAGCAGCTGAGCTGTAAATAATAATAAAAAAACCTCTCTAAAAACAGTCCTGCTGCTTAAGTGAAGATRTATTTTAAAATTTTAGTAATTTTCCACCATCTCTTCTTTGATGCTACCTTGTGAAGGGCTGGGGGTGGGGAGGGCAAAAAGTTCAGTTCTGTACAAACTTAGATGAGGACTCAGGTAAAAAGCTCAATCCTTCAGTGATAAATGCGAAATGTTTCCTTCAAGGTTCCCAGCAGCTTTAAGCCCTTTCACCACCTTCTTGAATCGTACCCATAATCCCCTTTTCCAAGGCCAGAAAATTAAGGCAAAATATTTAGTATCTATAGAAACTATTTAATGGGGGTGTTTTCTGTGAAACATTTGAAGGTTCATGGTGCTGCAGAGACCTGTTATAAAATCTCTCCAACTCATCCCCTAAAAGCACAGCACCCTCTAAAAGTATAGCAGAAGTCTCAAATTACTAACTTCCCCTACAATTAAGCAGTGGGCTAGAAGAGACAGAGAATCCAGATGCATTAACAAAGTTCAGAAACCTCTGCTCTTCTGTCTCGATAACRCTAATGGTTTAGATATTGTATGTAGAAATTAAATTCAAAATTCATACGGTGGATAGAAGCTACTCAAGAGCTTCATGCCCGTCCTTCCGTGGAAGGATAATTGTCAGTGTTCTGAGCTTCTGTCCTAGAAGTCTAAATTAAGAACAAGCCTTTGGGCTGCTTCTAGGCCTGCAGTAACTTCTCAGGCTTTGTCCTCACTCGGTAGCTGGTTGACCTGAGCTGCCCCCAGAATACGAGTCTGCTGCATCATGCTGTCAGAACAGATTACTAAATATCAGCTGGCATCCCAGAAGAGGCAGAAGCCAGGATCTCACTAAAAGTAAAAGGTTGTTCTCCCATGCTTGTGGACAAATTAAGGCAAGCCAAATGCTTTGGAGGGGAACATTCCCCTTCCCTAAATGCTGCTGTGAGACTTGATCCAGAAAATAACCAGGTTTCTCCTGAGTGGCGGGAGCAAGATGCAAGGAGCATATGCTGGAGCATCACCTGCATACCTAAGAAACATATCCATCATGACACAATGCGTGTGGGCTTTGGGGACAGGAGCTGGAGGGCAGCATTTTCTGTTAGTGTCAGTCCTGGTGGGTGCTGGCTGCAGGCACAAACCAGGGAGTGAATTTGTTCAGCATTTGATGCAGGTGTTGCAGGGTCCTGGTAGCTCTGGTTATCTGGTTATCTAGGATATCTGCTCCTGGTCACCGCCAGGGTGTTGTCCCTGTTTACGCTTACTGCTTTGTGTGGGAGCTGTGTATCGTAGTGGGGTGATCTGATCCAGTGAGCAAACAGACTTTTTATAGTGTTCTGCCTAGATGCCTTTGCGGGAGGTCGTCAAGGGAATGGACAGGGCACTGAATTCGTTTGGATAATAAAGGAATAGCTCCTGATTAAATCCAAACCGACTTTCCCTGGGTAGCTAATAGTGCCTTCAGTTAATGACAGGCTTCCTTTTGGCTCTTCAGTTGTGGATATCTCCCTCACCTCCCACATACTACTTGCACCATCTCTTCTTTATAGCCTGCTCTGTTGCTTTCTTACAGGGACATATGCTGGATCAGAATCCTTAAGTGCTTAATCATCTAAATGTTTAAAGCTTACCATTTAGGTTATACCCCTACAAAGTTCTAAATAATTATGCTACAGATATTTACAAATCAAAAGTAAACTCATTTAAAATGCCAATAAGTTAAACAGATTCTATTTGCTTTGAAGTAATTTCTCTACATGGTTCATCAGAATTAACCAAAAAGGTGTGGACATTGACACTTCAGTGGAAAGACAGAATAGTAAGGAAACCTCATTTCCTTTTGGAAAACTCCTAAATAGCCTGATATTTAAGAGGGCACCAGCTTTCCAATAAAAATACAAATAAGGAATTTTCTTTAATCAGAGCACAATATGCAAGGCTTTATCAGAATGGTCCAAACTAATGTAGGCTTGAATGCCTATGAATATTGGAAAAGCTGTTTGTGAAGAGTCCCAGGGCTTTACCAGGGCTGACACTCCAGTTTGGCAGACAGGCAGAGGTCTCAAAGACCTTACACTTTTACATATTTCTAGAAAATTGACAGGTGACTAGAAAGGGAAACCCAAATTAGCCGCCCTAACGAGGGACAGTCAGGTAGTGCTCAACCCATTAGCTGTCCTCAGTGGCAGAAGGTGGATGGGGGCGTGGGGAGGGCTTGGGGGAGGGGGAAGGGGCGCCAGGGGAAGAAGCTGGCAGGGCTGAGAAGGAGGAGAGGTTTATCACATGGATGTGTAATACAAGTCTGCAGGGAACAAAGCTTCATTAGTCCTGCTGCTCGTAAAATATGTTATTTTTCATTTAAGATAAACTATGCAAGCTGATACCAAAATCTGCCAGAAATCCATGTCTTGTTATTTTGTTAGCAGTGATTTGCAATTTGTGGTATGTTTTCTCATTTTTTCGACCAGACTGTTGGTTTTTTATAATTGGAAGTCAGCTTGCTTACTTACCTGTGCAATCTTGAGATGAAAACTTAAGAGCACTGTTCTGTAGTCTGCTACACTAGTTTTCTGCCAGTTTGAAGACYGTATAACTTGTGCGAAATAGACAGGAGTTGTGGACCCCTAACATCCAAATCGGAAATATTGGAAACTGGCAGGCCAAGTAAAATGTTGGGGGAGGAGGGAAAGGCCTGCCATTCTTGTATAATGAAACAATGTGGAAACATTCATAAGAAGGTCTCCATGCTGGAAACGGACTTTGAACTCTTGCTCAATAGACCAGAGGGTGATGGTAGATCATGGAAATTATGTGATCTCTTTGGGAGGACTTGCGGGGGGAGGAGGGAACTGATCATTTCACATCTTCTAGAGCAGGTTAACCTTCTAGCCAGGATACAATCCTCTTCCCCCTTTTATGTTGCTGAGAGCAGTAGTCTTCTCCTCCTCCTTGTAACTGAGGTCTCCTACAATGGAGAGTCTGAATTAAGAAAGGGAAAGGAAAAACAAAACAGACAAAAGAGCAAAGCCTGTTTAATTAGTATGAAAGCCCCCCTATCCCCCAACCCTGGTTTAGTGGAGTCTAGATGTTAGTGCTGATGGATCTGACCTGGGTAAACGCAATGCTCGGCAGATGAAGTTATACATAATTAATTGTTCTTTGTTGCATTCTTTCCAATGCAATGACTTGTAGCATTCATACTTGTAATAATTGATGTTTTCTGTGTGCTGGAGCTTCAGGACAGCCAATTAAGGAAGTGGAGGTGGTAGCTGTGCAGTATCTCTAGCACCTGTGTGTTACCTATATGTGGGCTGTAACTTTCCATCATTTTTTTTTCTTTCCTTGTTTCTAGTGCCTAAAACAGTACATGCAGCTGGCAATTCAAGAAGGTTGTGGCTCTCCTATCACTTGTCCAGACATGGTATGCTTGAAACATGGGACCCTACAAGAAGCAGAGGTATCAGCACTTTTCTCTCTCTCTTTTTAACATAAACCCCCCAACCCTCCTTTATCTACATAATAAATATGATCATATACTTTTTCCTCCCTTTAATTACCTTTAATGAGCTTCTGGCAAGAAGCCTGACTGACAAGAGAAACTAGAAGCAAACAGATGTTTTCAAGGGTTTTGCCCTTTTTTCTTTCCCCCTGTGCCTTGAGGAAAGTCTTACCTGGCATCCAGACAACCCCTGAATTACCCATGCAGGTGACTTAACCAGAATACCCTGTATCCCAGAACTGCTGAATCTCCATTAGTACTGTCAATTAAATCAGATTTGATTTGACTACAAACACTGAAATTCTAGCACCTCTCAAAAGCCAAGGGCAAGAACTCATACTGATAGTAAGCAGGGCCAAGGTTTCTTCCTGCATGTCTTTGTTGGGCCGCAACAGAAAAATATTAAGACTGTGTATAATTGTACTGAAAGAAAGGTTATTGCACAGCACTGGGTGGAAGTTGGTCTTAAGAGGTGAAAAAAGTGTCTTAAGCCTCAAGGCAGAGGTGGGAGAGGGCTCAGAAGTGAGCTGGCATGTGCACCATCCCCTAGAGCAACATGAAGGCTCAATTTGAAGGCTGCATATGGAGAAGCTCAGTAGGAAATGTAGTTCTCAGACCTTCCTACACCATTCAGCGTAAAGGGATTCAAGAGGCCTGTAAATGCTCCTACCCTGCTGTCCAAAGATCTCTCAGCAATGCTCAGACAGCATCCTGGCTGATTTAGAGATGGTGTAAAGTTTCTAAATTGGGTTTAGCACCAAACCCATGACATGAGGAGGAGCTGTTGGCAGTGTGGCTGGAACCTTTATAGGTGCCAGCTATTCTGTGTGTCTAGAAAGCCATGGAAAACAGAGGGCAAATCTGATGTAGTCCTGCAGCTATTCTTGCCTGCTCTGAGTGCCAGGTAGGCCCCTGCTGGGCCTGGGAGTACAGGCAGAGAAAAGGTAGCCGCCACAAAGGATTTTGGCTGGCTTTGTGCATTCTCTCTGTATCTGTGTGCAGGGAGAAAATCAAGGAGAATCAGATCTCCATCCCTGAACTACAGAAAAGCCATTTATTATCTTCTGGGTATCCTTGAGCCCTATGTATACAACTGATGTAATTGTGCTGCATGTATCTAATCCTATTCAAATGCAATTGTTGGCAGTGGAATTCCCTGGTAAGTGTGAACAGTGGCTGTTTCCTTCAAAAATCTTTGTGCTTTGCAGTAAAAGCCATTGGAGTGGGCCCTAATAGCTAAGTTATTTCTCACAAGTATTTTAGGATGCTTATTTTCTGCTGCGGATGTGGCATTAAGGGACAAACTCAATTGCATTCAATTTTGAAATGGGATTTTCCCTCCAAGCAGGCATGCCAGTGATAGACCCATAGAGAGGCAAAAGCTTTGGCTTCAGATTAGAGACTTAATTTGTTCTGGTAAGGCTGGCAGTTGTGCTYTTCCTCTCTGCTCTGCCACAGAACCAGGAAGATCTCAGCATTGACAGATGTAGGGAATCACTAGGGAATCACTTCTGGCCAGGGAAGGAGTGCAGAGGAGCTGTGCAGAAGAAAACCCCAGCTTCTGTGGCTCTGTTAATATAAGGGAATGGGGATAACACCTCACACTGAGTTGGAGAGTTATCAAGAATACTTTTTCTCCAGAGAAGTACATGGTCTGCTCTCCAGCATGCATTTAAGATGGAGTGCTTAGCTGAATCAGCTGGGCCTGGGAGTCACAGCTACATTCGGTACAGCGTGCAGGCATATGGTGGAACTTTTCTTCTGCTGAACCCAGCGATCGTGGAAAGCAGTCAGCTGTTTCCTTTCCTCCTTTCTTCTGCGTAGACACAGAGAGGGCCTAACAATGTCCCACCTGTCGCACCAGATTGAAGGCAACTAGCCTTAATTGAAAATGCTGTTTTCAAAAACACTTACCAAATGGTAGGAAGAATTCTACTCTGTTAAGCTAGGGTTGTGAAGATACAGGAATTATAAAGATATATTTCCCATTAGTAAGCAGGAGCACATTCCAGGGCATGTGTTAACGGACCATTAGCTTTCCTACGGTGCTTTTGGGGGCTAGAAGCTGAATGACTAAACAACCCAAGATGTGCATTARTGGCCTGTGAATGAATGAATGTTCTGGAGCTCCCTTTTGGCAATGCACCTGTAGCATGAACCTTCTGCTTAAAAAGCAAGCAAACAAACAAGCCCCCAACCTGACTGCTTATGTATTTTACTAAATGCATATTTCTTTAATGAAGAATACCTAAAAAACCCAAGCAAATGTCTCTATTAATTTGAAAGGTTAGCATGTAAGGTATAGATTACATGAGCTCTCTGTATTTATTTTTTAGTCTCTATAAAGACTGTTCCATGTGAAAATGTGGCCTTTGAAAGCTATTACTTAAAGAATAGAACCTCATTCAGATGGTAAAAAATAAGATTAAATATGACTATTGTTTGGCATGGAAGTACTATTTAGAATTACAGATTATTCATTACATGGTCTGAAACTCCAGGCGTAAAAGTGTCAGCCTTCTTGCCTCCAAAGGGTCTGGATTTTTGGGCTCCAGCCTCTGGAAGGAAAAGATTCCTCTCCAGAACAGTGCCATGAAGAATAACATACCTCCGTTAGCCATTTTGTCTGCCATTCACTTGGTACACCTTAGTGCTGTTTATACTTGCGTAGTTAAAAGTTCCTTTTTTGAGCCCAATAAAATATGTTAATATATGCATGTAGGCTTTATTTTTCTTCTGAAAATGTTGTAACTGTTGCCTGTACAGGAGGGGAAAATAGTTGTGTCATCTCCCCCAATCTCCCCCTGTTAGCATGAGGGTTYTGAAAAGGTGTATTTTTCAGGTCGTGTCCATTTCAGTCTCTGCTGTGATTGAAGTTGATCAGGTACAGTTACAGTTTGAAGAAAAAATAGCAGTTCAAACCATCTTTCTCGTGGGAATGGTGTTAAATTGGTTTCTATACTTTGGGCTAAATTGTGTCTAATTGCATTAGCTAACACAATTGTCTTGTTTGCTTTTTAAATGCCTTTTGCCCTAGCCTGCAYGAGGGAGATAAGGTGAATTTAGGCATAATTTAAAGTGAAGAAAAGTCTTTTCATTGACTCAAATGCATTTTGGATTGAGCCCTCTTCACTGAGGAAACTGAATGATTAATAATACAGCTTATAATGAATGTTATTATTATGAAAGTTCCTCTACTTTCCTCTGTGAAGGTCCTTATTCAAGGTGTGTAACAGTTCTTCAGTGGTTTCCAGTGACCTATTTGTGTTCATTGTAACCAAAGTATGTCATAGCTTCTCAGTAAAATGAATCAGTTTGGTATTCAGTACTAAATTATTGGAGTCTTTTCTCTGTACTTGACTTGATTCTGACATACATGCATCCTTGTGTTGCTTTTTGTTTGGGCAAAACATTATATTTTAAACAGGTAAGAGAATTTGTTCTCTTATGTGTCACCAAGAAATTAACAACTATGAGAAGTAGGAAAGTGACTCTACAAGAGGCGTAGTACTGCTTATTTGCAGCATATAGGAGGTTCTGGGAGTTAAGGCTTTACTTTTTGTGAGCTAGAACATTGTGTCTCTCTGGAACAGAAGAAACTGTTTCAGGTTTTTATTCTTAAAAAAAATAAAATGAAGACTCATTTGAACAAAAAACCTGTACCTTTCAGTATTTTCAAAATATGTTTTTTAAAACTCCTGTTTTTTTTTTCTGTAATAAAATCTAGCTGAAACTAGTACGTTCCTTGGCAGTTTTTGTTTTGGACAAATAGTCCATTCAAACAGTAGGAACTGTTCCACTGGAGCACGTGAAATCAAGTGTAATCCTAGGTCATATCTTGACCTGTTATGTTAAGATAGCAGCTGCTTGTAGCATAGCTTGTTTTAAAGTAGAATTAATGGGTGTTGGTCGGGGGAGGCAGTGGTTTTGGYTACAGGCTCTATTTCAAATAGCTGGTTATGCAAAGAAGGAAAGTTTAAAAGCAATCTTGTTAAACAAGATGTTTGTCCTTTTGAGATCTAATAGTACAATAAACAAAACGGATTTGGATTCATGCCTGGAGGCAGGAGGTGGATGTAACATCTTAGGTTATGCAGTTCTCTTTAACAGCGTAGAGTTCTTCCATCTAGAATATTCCAGTCTCTGCTGGGAATATGCTCCATTGATTTAACTGGACCTAATCTAAATAAGGGATAATTTATCATGATTTGAAATGGTTCTACTTGGTGCAAATCCAATTACCAATGTAAGCCATGAAGCAGGGTAAGTCTCTAGCACACGCAGGGTCTCCTAATGCAGTGCTCACTCAGGTAATGTCTAGGGGCTTGTGCTTCTTTGCTATTTCTGATTCCTGTGTTGTTCTGAAGCTTGCAGAGCTGATGCCTGTGACCCATGTAATCTGATTTGGACTAAAACTGTGCAGCAGGCCCTAAGAGAGAGCCTGGTTTGAGCTCTCCTTTTGCCTCTGAGTTTGGCAAGCAGCATTGCCCCTTTGCATTCAGGGCAGTTTCTGCTGAGCTTCCCTCTGCCTGTGAAAGTGCCTGATCTATACCAGTGCTAAGCTTACCCAGGGCTGTCAGGTCCTTGTGAAGAGATGCTGAAATAGGACAGTGACCCAGATCTTAAAATTCTTAATTGCGTTATATTCTGTATATAGCTGAGCAAAAACCAAAAAAACAAAAAAATGCCCAAACCATTGGGAGTCAGTTTAAAATACCAGTTTTATTTTTAAATTGAAAATTGGTTTGCATTTTGCTAGGAGTGAATGAAATGGTAAAATGGGGAGGCAGGTGAGAAGATGTTGCAGGCAGACCCCTCTTTTTCAGGGTCAAAATTAAAACTTTTGTTCTTGCTATTTACCAGTTCTTAAATAAATCCAAAGGCAGCAAATGAGAGAGTCTTATGTTGTTTTTCCTTGTTCACTAAATGAGGCAGCAAATGAGAGAGTCTTATGTTGTTTTTCCTTGTCCACTAAATGAGAGAGAGCTTCTTGATGAAACTAGTGAACATGGTGTCTAGTAAAGAAAGGAGAAAGGAGAGGACATAATTCCCAACAACAAAGAGATCCCCCCCCCCAAAAAAAAAAAAGAAACCCACAGCCCCTGTTCTGCATTCCTTGCAAAATTCGACACTGCCTCTTTTTTAGCAGAGATTGGCAATGCAACCCTTTGGGGCAGCCTGATTGATGCTGCCAGTGCCAGATCTGTCCTTGCTATGCATCTGCTAAAGAGAGAAGCACTTGTCCTGGTAAACTTCCCTCTCTAGGCAGGATCGAGGGCTTGATTCATATGGGTGTGAAAGGAAGTAAGATCTATTCATTTTTCTTGATGGCCTCTTTGCACCTCCCTTGAAAGCCTGAGAATAGGTGGAGTGATGGTTTGCCCTTTCCACTGTGGTAGCCAGTGTTTAAAAACAGGGGAGTTGTTCTTCCTTGGCTCCTGGTGACTGCACTGCTGGAGTTGCAAGGAGCAGTCTGGTTCTCTGTAAACTGGACCCAATTATTCCAAACCCTTTCATTTTCCTTTCTTTGCTCTTTTGTCTCACGGAGTAATAACATCTCCAGTTATTGTACGATATTGGGCAACCTTTTGGACACTTGGCAAGGGTCCAGTTGGCACCTTTTGTGGTAATGAGCCTTCAAAATTTTGCTTTTTTTCCATTGACATACTTACTACAGGTGAAAGCTGCTGTTCTTAAGTAAAATTGTGCTCTGTGACAGCAGTACTGTATAACTGCAGAAGTTGCTTAAGATGTATAGAAAAACTGAAAGTTTATTTCAACTCGCAAAAGTCTGGTCTCAAATCAACATCTTTTCAGGAGAGAAGAGCCCTAATCTCTCATTTTCTTCAGAGGTGTTTGTTGTAGCTTTAACCTAGTATTAAACAAATAGCCCTAAAACTTCTCTTGTAACATTTCTCAGATGATCTTGTTACATTGAGTAATTTCTTAACCTAGAGTAAGAATAAGAAGTGTCTTGCTTTGTGAGGTATGCATGTTTTTTCTCTTTTGGTCCTTTGCCACCAGCTGTGTTGCTGGTTTGATTCCTACACCATTGTCTTCATCATCTGTTGAACCCATAGGTGTGTACAGCTGTGCAGGAGAGGAGGTGTTTCGGATGGACTCTCAGGTGGGGTTGGAGAAATGTTATGAACGTGAACATCAAGATCTGATGCTGAGTAGGAGGAGATAAACATTTAATCTCCATGCTGTGCTTATTGCTGTCCTTCACTATTAAGTGTAAATGAGATTAAAAGTTCCCTGAGGAAAGGATTTGCTGCTTTTTTGATAACCAGGGACCTGATACTAACATGTTTCATTTTTTTAAATTGAGGTTGTGCATACAGGTTTGCTATGGCTCTGAATTCAGGCAGTCACAGATTGTGCATTTCCTACATCAGGCATAAAGATACTAAATCTGTGAGGGGCTTCAGCTCAGCATCTTTCAGATTGATTTCCATGTGGATGATATCAGGAGTTGGTCTTTTGAAGCTCGGGAGAGTCCGTGGCAGAAGAAAGAGGCTGTGCTTGTTTGGCACCTGGAGCTATGTGCAGGGAAGGGGAGTCTGGGCTGTGATGAGGCTACATGGGAAGAAGTGTGGGGCTAGATGAAACCAGTGGGAAAGGCTGGCATGGTAAGTTCAGGTTTTAAATAGATGAAAAGGAAGCTCTCTGCACAGACTCTACAACCTGTTGAAATCCACATTAAAACTCTGCTCCCATTGAAATCAAAAAGGCTGATTTTTAATACATGGGAAATTTTGGGCTCAATAAAACTGATCCTGAAGAACTATTTGTAAAAACAAGAGCAAGCACAAAAAGACCCCAGTCAACTAAACTATCCACTCAAGTGGCTGTTAATCTTACAGTATTGAGACTCACTGTTTTAATTCAGTCATAATGGAGTAAAATTTTAAAGTATCTGCCAATGCTCACCAAGCTACAGAAAAACAGATGACTGTTTTTTGTTTTTCCAAACTATTTAGATTTCCAGCTGCCCTGGGGAGAGTGGGCAATACTGAAATGATGGGTTTGGTGTATTTTATATAATTTTATTGGTTGGCGTTGTTCTTTGCCAAAGCTGCTAAACTTCACTCTTTTTTTTTCATTTGATTAAGATTTCATTGTTTTTTTTCCAAGAATGTTTCAACTAACTTCTGATGAACAGGTGAAGAATTTCCCAGGAAGTTCACTGTTTCCTAGAGCCATATTGAAGGAATATGGTTTATCCCATAAAAATACCTAATATTAAAAATATTTTATACTCTATTTAGAATGAAAGCAGTATTTTGACCCCTAGGACTCCCTCACTAAGCTAAAAACATGTTCTTTAAAGATTTGTTGAAGTTTCACAGTTTGCTATCAAATCCTCTGATTCCTTCAATTATAAATCTTTTAAGCACCTTTGAACACTTAAATCTTGACATCAATGGCATTATTTTTTGTATGATGTTGGTTTAGGTCAAATAAATGATCCACATATCTGCCTTTGGAAAGCAATTTTAATTCCAACTTATTTGAGATCTTAAAGTGATTTCAGTTCTTATAATATACAAATGAATATATTCTTTACTTTTCTTTTTCCATCTATAGAAGCAAAATGTATTCACAGCATGATAGCAGTTTTTTTTTTTTTTTTGGTGGTCTTTGTATTTCTTCTCATGTGAATGCCTTGCAACACAACTCAGGAGGATAGCAATGACCAGTTTCCACTTCCCTGAGGGCAACATTTTGCCTTTTACAGTAATCTGAAGGACTGTAGTGGGGTACTGGATATGAGGGTTGACAGCCCTTCACTTTGAGCTACTGCCTCACAGTGCTTCAAAAGATCGGGTCTTATATTGGTATCAGTCTAGATTTATTCTTAGTAGAAGAGGAGGGCCTTGCGGTAGCTGAAGAGAAATTTTCAGTGTTGGTAGAAAATGTACAATGTTATGAATGGATCAAATAGAATGAAGTTAGATTTTTGAATCCAATAAACTCAGCTCCTGAGAGACCATGAAGTTTCATTTGAACACCTCCTTACACCATATACAGGTGTATTAGTCTTAAATAGGGTGCTCTTACAGAGACTATGGATTGGAAATAGAGCCTTTAGCCTTTTAGCTGCTAGTTCAGTTATGGTAATGCATAAAATACATTGGCAAAAACTGTTTGTCTATGCCAACTCAATCTCTTAACTTCAGTCCAGTTCCCAGTGGGCTGGTGTGTGTCTAAGGTAAATTCCAACAGCAACAGCATTAACTATCTTAGCCAAAAAGCCATGACATGGGTAAAAAATGGAAACCAGACTAGCTTCTACATTCCTGAAAGGTAACTGACCCCTTACACTAAGGTGGGGAGACATTAATGAGGAACCTTCCATTTTGGCTGTATTCTTGTGTATAAACAACAGACTTCAATCTCCAGGGCTGGCAATCTGTCACTGTTCATTACATTACATCAACATGAAACAAAATGGGGAACTTGAAATAAATCCGGAACCCACAAAGAAGACTTTCCTATGCATGGTAAAAAACATATGAGCTGAACTATTGAGCTGTGTGGCTTAAATAAGAGAGGTCAAGACCTAATTTATGCTTTGGAGAAGGAAGGCCAGGAACAGAGGAATGTGGTGGTAAAAAATGGGCAGGAAAAGAAGGTGGATTTGAGATCCAACTCAGGGATGCAAGCATGTAGAGCACCATGCTTACTAATTTTTTATTTTTTAAGTTTTTCTGTTTTTAACATTTTTTCTGTCCATTTGTTTCTCATTTCAGATTGCCTGTTTGGTACCTGTTGACCAGTTTCAGTTATACAAGAGACTGAAATTTGAACGAGGTGCAAATCTTTTTTTCTCCTATTACCTTGATTTTTAAAGTATCAGCGGAGGCAGCAGTATTAAATACTGCAGAGCTCTCTGCCTTAAGACGAAGCCTGTTGGGTGAGTAAGGAAAAGACTGATGCAACATCTTTGTTCTAAAATAGTTTAACTACAATCACTAGGTCCAACTCTGCTCCGTAGCCAAATCTGAAATGATTTCAATGGAACAGAATCAACAGCACCTTTCTGAAATATGACACTTTTACCTCAAGCTTGTGGGAAACACTCTCAGGCTATGTGTGTGAGGCTATGTCATCCTCCCTGCAGCGTGCTCATTCTGGCTCCTTGAGGCGATGGTTGTAGAGGAAGAATTAGAGAAGGTACCAGAGGCTTGCTCTGGGGTGTAGGGCTCACGCAGCCCTTTCGTACATCCATAGGGATCTTCAAACTTCTGAGGGAGACAGACCCTGTTGTCTGATGGGGATTTTTGCAAGCATCCCTACAAGATAGTTTGTCTTGCAGAAGCCTTGTATGTGTTCTTCTAGTACATTTAACATTTTCATGAGGGGTCATTTGGCTCCTCATTAGTCACTAAGGTCTATTAGTGAATAGGTTTGAAACCGAGGGTCTTACTGGGGCTAAGCTTTGGTATGACAGAAGTCAGCATTCTGGTTCAGGAGACTGTGCCTTGTCAAGGCTGAACAAGAAACTTAACTTGCTAGCCAGAAAGTTGAGGTCCCATGTTGATTTTAAAGACTGAAACCAAATTGAGAGTCTCAGCTGGAAGTTGTAGCATTTTTCCAAAGCAGTCATGCTGCAGTAGCTTGCAGGGTAGTGTGTCTGGGACTGATCTGCCCTAATGGTGCCTTTTTTCAAGCTTTCCTCCAAAGACTGTATTTGTGCTCATGCTCTACATGCATGCTTAGTTGCAGATGAATTATGAACATGCATAAAAATGCAGAGGTTCATAAAAGTTAGGCACAGTAATGCATTTTAAAAGATGGTCAAATAGAAGAAAATATGGGCTTGTACAGCACCTCATCTGACATGAAATGCAGTGGAATGACCATGAAGTACCAAAACAACAAAATGAGTGTACCCAAGTATACCCCAGAGTTCCTGGGCAAATGCAGATTATAGTTGTAGTTTGCAAGCACACAGGTGAAAAAACAAACAAAAAAACCCCATGCAAACCCCACTTTCATTCTTGATTTCTCTCTCTCATTTTACTTTCTTCTAGTTTGCCCTTAATTCCTTAGGAAGTCCTTCCAGTTTATAAGCCAAGCAGTGGTTTGTCTGCAGTAATAGACAGTGGAAATCAGAGCTTGTTAAATCAATGTATTAAAGGGTTAAGAAAGAGAGGCATTCTTATAACACATTAATCTGTTTTATATAAGAACTTTTTTTAACTGAAGACTGGGAAGCTAATGATTTCCTGGTATCTCCTTCTCTGTAACTAGCCAAAGCTGAACTCATGATCTTTTGTTCAATTCCCTGTTGTATCAATTTTTTTTTTACTGTCTCCCACTCACAGAAGCCTGTAACTTGTCTATTTTTTAAATCCTTCCCTTTTCCTTCACGCTTTAAACATCCAAGTCTAACAAATCCTTCTCCACCTCCACTACTCTCTTTATAATGTTTCTAAGATCTGTCCTTTCTCCTTTATTATAACTGGCACCCAAGTAGCAGCCTTAAACCAAGCCTTTTGGCCTTGCCTGTCCCCAGCAATAAATTTAGCTTACTGATGCCTGGGAACAAAGCTTCCTGCTCACTCAAGTTCTGACCTGCAGAGCAGTACTAATCCCAACCCCAGCAAGAGCTTTTGCCTATCTCATTTTTAGCACTGCCCCTTAGCCCAACCTTTTTGGACTCATCAGTTGAACCTGGCTTGTTAGCTTCTGCTGGACTGAAACGCTGTTTTCAGCCATGACCCTCGCCCAGCAATGCCGCCTGCCCTCGCCAGTGCCTATTCTTGCCTGATGGACAGTTTCAGAAAGCAGCAATAAACCTAGCTGACAGCCTCTGCTGAGATTGAATTCTCCCCGGTGTCTGCCTCGGGACTTCCAGCAGCCAAGGTCTGACACGTCCTAGTGTCTGGATCAGCCTTAGTGCAACCTAGCTCTTTTCAAACCTAGCGCTATGCGAAGCCTGGGTCACTGCTGCCTACCCCTAACCTCTCTCAAGGGCAACCACAGCCAATATGTAGCCTCCTGATCCATTCTCACACCAGCCCTAAACCAAACTCAGCCATGGCTCCTGGACCTAGCAGCAAAAGCAGTTAACTCATCTCTGTGTTGACGCATAAACCTTTCCCTAAAGGCATGTGAGCTCTAGCCAGGATGCAATCAGATGGCCAGAGCTGAAGTCACCCAGAAGCCTAGCCAAGTGGCACCTTCTAAGGACCATGAATTCATTTGAATTACTTAATTACAGATCACATTTTAAGGAAATGAAATACAGCATAATAGTAACATTTCAAGATTTATTTAAAAATTAAGAAAAAGCTTTATATATGAAATATTTTGGTCTCCCTTTTCTTCTTAGTTTTTAGGTTTTTCTCCAGATCAGGCACTGGGGAAGAGTATCAGGGTTTTGGGTTAGCTACCATTTTTTTTTTGTTGGGGAGAAGGAGTAAGCGTGGTAAAGAGGAAGAGATGGAGAGCAATGGGGTTTCCAGATCTTTGGCTATAGGCCAAATTCTGATTTTTAAAGTAGGCAAGTACTAGGGAATCCTTCGCTACTTTTGCTCTGATCAACAAAACCCTATATTCAAACCCTTCCACTTCCTATATTCCAGATTCTTCCTCTCTCAGTTTTATTCTGTTGAGATATAGGTACATTTTTATTTTCTTTCACAATTCTACTTTTTTCCTGTCAGACTGTATTCTGTAGTTCTGTATTCTATCTTGCTTCAGTATCCCCTTTGCTTTACTAGAAATGCTAGTTACCAACTTCACAACTAATTCTTTTCACTCTTGTTCTGTAGTCTTTCCTTGCCAGTCCTCAAGTAAAGCCAATGTTTCTCACCCTTACAGAAAATTTCTATCAAAAGATGAATTTTTAGGAAAATTCTGAAGACCTGAAGAAGGACTTGTACACCCAAAAACTCATATATTTTCCCCAGCCCCTCTGTTTTAGCTAGTTTCATTAAATATCCTTCTTCTCTATGTCCTTGTTTTTAAGATATTGGACAGTTAATATTGGGATAAAAACTTGTAAGAATGAATTGACATGCACTTTAATCTATATATACACTTGCTTAGTTTAATTAGGAATACATTGAAAATATTCTATCATCTTGTGTTTCCTGTGTTCTCAGAACATAAATGTTTTCAGACTTAAAGCAAGCTTTCTTATTTGTAACATATCTGTGTCCAGTCAGGACCTAGCCACAAGGCTTCCATACAGTATATTTTAATAGCAGAAACAGAAATTGCCATGCGTCTATTTAGGACAAGGATGATGTGGCCGTCTGAAACAACCAAATAAAGTGAGAGGAATAGGATGTGGTTAGGATGTATGCGTTATACTTCCCGTTCTAGTGACAATTGTCTAATAAGCCTACTGATAAATGATGAGAACCTCCATTTTGTGCCTGACCCAAAAACATGTAAGAGAGAGGTGTTCCCTAATATTCTGTAAAAAGTGTGGGCTTCTTATCTTTCCTGTGGGTGTCTCTCCTGAGCCATAAATTCTCCTTCCTTCAGGATGCTGCATTTCCACAGTCTGTCTCCCACGTCTCACCTGCTCACTTGTTTGTTTTGTGAAAATGGGCCAGATCCCTGCCCGTGGGGCTCTGGTTACTGGCACTGCCTGGGAAGACTTTCTTCCTTAGAGTGGAGTGAATGTGGCTGAACCAGCTGTGGGAAGGCTGGGGAGAGAAATGGCCCTAACCAAAAGATTGAACAGCTTGTCAGAGTAATATGATATCTTCTTTTCTTTTTTTGGCCGCTTCTTTTTAGGTTTTTCTGGTTTCATTTGTGCTCCATGGTAAAGCAAACAGTATGAGACAGCACAGATTGCAAAACACCATCTGTAGGTTCTTTGTAAAATGGAGGAAGTGGGAGAGGAAAGAGTTTCATCTCATGCATCACTTACATCTTGCTGCAACAAATTTGTAAAAATCAATAAGATTTACAACCCTGCTCCCTTCCTCCCAGTGAATGTCAAAACCAGACATCTCATCTTTCATCCAAAAACAGGATATGAGAACTTAGGTTTCCAAAGTTGAGTATGTTAAACAGCTATCTGCAGGAACTGCACTTTGACTTGTTTAAATGCTGCTAATGAACATAGAATACATTTTCTGTTTGCATTTCAGCACATTGTGCGATGACTTTAATGCAATAGCCAGTACTGGGGCATGGTCTTACCTGGTTCAGCGCATCTTTGGAGAGAYGTTGAAGAAAGCTGCAGAAATAATGATTTCTTAGTTACGACACTGCTTTTAAAAAGAGTTTGGGCTGTACAGCCCACCCATTTCTCCCCCCTTTCCACACATGAAAATACAAACTATTTTGTTCTGTCTTTCATTCAGGCTTTAAAAAAATAGCTGTTTGTTTGTTTTTTGTTTTTTGTAGGAGAAGGGGGAGGGGAAGCACATGTAAGAGAATGAGGAAGATAAGGGGATTAGATTCCTGAAGTGGCCAGAGGAGGAGGTAGATGGTACAGGTGTTTTGTTGGCACTGCCTAAATTGCAGATTAAAGTCTTTTCTGTAGATGTGGAAGTTGTCTCCATATCTGTCAGAGCACTCTCACACAGAGTTAAATATTACCTGAAGTTACAATGAGTTGCCTGCATGTCCTACAGCCACCAAAGCAGACAATCGTCTTCACTTGTTTCCTCCCTGTAAGCATCCTAGACAAAAGGGAAGGAAGGAAAATAAGTGAGCTCAGCAGAGCCCCAGGCATAGCACCCCCTACCGCAGTGGCCAGTGCGTTAACCTTAAATATGGGAGACTGGGTGCTGATCTTTGTTGACAGAGATTCCAACTTGGCTCTCCGTCCTCTCATGTGAAAGTCCAAGCTTTTGGAATAATCAGAAGTGGGTCTTCCTGAATCCTTTCTGCAGTGCCCTTTTGGAAATATTTCATATTTGGAATAAAAGAATGAAATAGGTGTTAAGATAGAAACTGAGAGTGACTGTCTAACCTAGCAGTCATCTGATCTCCCAGGTGAGCATCACCCCTCACCATTTCTGTACACACAGATTGGAATAGCATCAATGGAAGCTGAAAACCAAGCCCATGAATTGGTGATATTCCAGCCCACAGGACACTTTCTGACAAGACTGGGGTTCAGATTGCCTCAAGCAGGGGAGTAGATTGAATCTTTCTCCTACATGTCTGCTCTGACAGCTATTAAATAGAAGGGTGTTACCAGTTATTCCTCCTCTGATGGCTTTGTTAATATGGTCATTAAAAAGTGGCTTTTTTCTCCAAGTGTCTGTCAAAAATCATTCTGAATAGTTTCAGGATGAACTAAGCTATTTTGGTATGAGTTTACTGTTCACCCCAAAACTCTCAGAATGCAAAGACACCCCCCAAACCAGCAGAATGCTCTGAGCGTTCTGGGTGGATGAAGTTGAAATACATTTGTGTCAACTAGAGAGGGATATTAACTCTAAAATGCTTTTCCCAGTTTTAAAGAACCTCAGAGTTTTCAAGTGGAATATAGTGGTTTGTCATATTAGAAAGAAGCTGAGTTTCTAACGCACATTGGATTATGAGGTTTGGAGGCTGTCCTTCTCCCAAGTACTCATGCATGGGTATGTCTATGCCTGAGGGTTTGGGGAGAGTTTTATTTCTCTGAGCACATTTCTAGTTGTACATTTTCTAGTTTCTGGATAACTGTGTGCTGAACTGATTTCACTGTTTATCAAGCTGACTGGAGCATCTGCTAGACATCACTCCACCAGCCCCCTTCACTGTGGGCTACCAGTAATCTCCTGCAGAGGTGCAGTGCAGGCAGGGGGGTGCACATAGGAGGAAACACCTTTAACTGCTTCAGCAAAATTTGCCAGAGGTCATTTGTCAAGGGCCCTTTTGTGCCCTTTGTTGCAAATGGGGTGATATTTTATCTGCTGAAAATAGAGGAGAAGCTTGTCCCTGTCACAGTCAGGGTTTTCCACCCATTCCTGTGACATCCTCTCCATCTGTTTTTAGTGGTGGTACCAGAGGGCTCCTAGAGAAGGAGGAGATGCAGGTAGGTCCTACAGCCATGACAGCCCTTTTCTAGGCAGGATCTGTAGGCGTGGGCTTTTCTGGCTGCAGCTCATGGAAATGACCAATATAAAGTTCACATACAATGGAAGCTCTTAGTGTGTTTCAGCTGGGTTTCTGCTGCAAGTCCAAATTTCTTGAACAAAGGCTGGGGAGCGAGAGAAAGAGTCAACATTTACCATACGCTACTGTGCAACAATTTCTGTAACTCAGTGCCTACACCCATAATTTTATCTTGGTTGTAGTTATCTGACATCTGACAAATAATGATCATTTAATGAGGTGAATATTAATCTGAGTTTGTAGATAGAGGGTGAGGGGAAATAAGGCACAAAAACTGGCTTGATGTTAATTTAATGACTGTCCTGCTGTTTAGATGAAAAACAGGGAATGGTTTTCATTGCCCTCACTTTATAAAGGAAACATACTTTTCAGCAAGCAGCAGTTACATTCATCTTTTGTACAACTTTTTGAGGTCACAGACAAGCGGATATGGAGTAAATCATTATTCTCATCCTTCAGAGTTTCAGATGTTTTAAGTGACACCTTGAATGAGTAAGCAAACTGTATCAATGGGTCTCTACTAGCTGTGCTTTTGGATTCAGATGGTGGAGGCTACCTGATGTGTCCTGTTTGACTAACGTTGCTTAAACTTCTGATAGAAAAAAGATGAAGAATGTGACCGATGTAGCGTATTGCCATTCTTGATATGCTTCCAGTGCAGCTGCCTTTGCAGAACATAATTTCAGGTCTGCATAAAGAAGAGGAKTAGGCTTGCACACTCACAGAAGTAGGCATGGAGGGCTTCTGCTTCCTACACAAGCACCAAATTGGGTCTTATGTGCTTAAGTGAAATGCTACTGGAATGAGAAAGGGACTGTATAAACAGCTTTATTTCTCTCTCTGTTATGTTTCAAAAGTCCATTTGAGAAGTGGACTGTATAAACAGGTTTTTTTCTCACTTATATTTCAGAAGTCCATTTGGACCCTCAGAGAATGTGGTGCCCTGCAGTCGACTGCCAAGCAGTGTGCTATATTGAACTGAGTGACTTGGGACAGCCAGTGCTGGTTGAATGCCCGGCTTGCCACCTGAAGTTCTGCTCATCTTGCGAGGAGGCATGGCACCCAGAGCACCTGTGCCAGGACAAACAAACTACTGTAGTACCAGCTGAACAGGGGTAAGAGGAAAACCCATGGAGGCCTTGTGATCTTCCAGTTCTTTTTGGCACTGGGTGCTAATTCAGTACCTCACATCAGTTTCATGGCGTGACCTTCTTCCAGCTTCTTAGGTGTATCCCTAATGCTGTCCATCTCTGCTGGTGTTTCCTAAATATAATTCCAGTGTAGTTCTTACTGTTTTTAATAATATATTTTATTTTTTTATTGTTTATTTTTACTATTATTCGGGTAGTTACCAAATTTGGGGTTTCGCTGACACTTCAGAAAGGCCAAGCCCACCGAATCTTGCTTGCATGTCAAAATTATGACTTTTACCAGTACAGAATGCCCAATATACTAATATAACTGGATCCACACAGTGCTCTTACTGTGATTAAGAACTCACTCCTGCTAAATATTTATGGAATCTCTGCATAAACGATGCTCGACTCTTGTGTAAAATGAGTGTGAAATGTCTCATTTGGTGTGAGTGAGAATTTTGATTTATGCTTATTTTTTGTAAGTGTAAACAACCTACAGTTAAGGATGCATAAGCCGTTAATCTACAGAAAGAAAGCACTTTTGTTTATAAATTATATAATGTCTGTGACCATCTATCTTTGTTTTCAGAATCAGATTGAGTTCTGTCATGTGTGTTAAAAGGTTTCTGTCATTTTTTGCAACAAATAAAAGACTTAAAATCTAAGCATTCTGTTTGCTGCAGACTTTATCAAACAGGAGTTGCCAAAGAGCTCTCCCTATAATTTTTCTTCTCCAGGTTTGATCTTTGGCCTTGGTGGAGTTTAAGTTTATTCTGTTTGGGCAACAACAGTGCTATGAGTCTCATAATCCAGTCCTGTTAATGAATTATGCAAGCTCTCTTAAAAAGTGCTATTTTTATTGCTATATGTGATATGTTTGTGTCTTTAGTGAGTGTTGATTCTATGTAGCATAAAAGACCAAAGGAACTGAGTTTCTCTTGCTTCTTCATGATCTAAATAGTCTTACACCTAATAGTGAGTATACTTCAGCATAGTCTACTGCCAAGCTTCACGCTTTCAGCACATTAAGACTACAATATTTGGCACTCTGGAAAATAAATACTACACACACTAGGCATTGGAGCTGAGTATGAGCAGTAATTGCATTCATATTTCAAATTATGTTTTCTTACTCTTCTAGGTCACTTATCGGGATGGAGATAGAGGCACCGATTAAGCAGTGCCCTGTTTGTCAGATCTATATTGAACGAAATGAAGGCTGTGCTCAGATGATGTGCAAGAACTGCAAGCACACTTTTTGCTGGTACTGCCTACAGAACTTGGATGTAAGTGCCACGGGAAAACGCTTCTAGATAAAGGGTAACAAGGGTTTGTGGTTAGAGCCTCAGGCCCTATACAAGCTCTTCAACATGTCAATATCCTAGTGAATGTCTTGGCTTGTTTCAGCCTCTAACTTCATTTTCTTCTTCTCATTTGTCCAGTGCTTTTATCTATATCAGCGTCCTTTTTCCATAAAGGATTATAGCCATGTCCCTGGGTCCAATGATAGTTCTTTGAAAGATGTGGGACAGACTGGTTGTTTTCTGGTGGTCCATTCCAGCACTACATTTTTCTGAGTCCCTCTTTTGGTGCAGTAGATAAAAACAGTTTGGTTGAGAGTCAAAGAAATAAATGTCTTCCACCTGTTCCAACCCTAAGAATCACAGCCGGTCCAAAAAAGGATATGGTACTGGATGAAGGGACTGGTTTCAAAGGAGGGAACATTAAGAGCTTGTGTAAACTACGTCTCCTTTCCTAGTACTACTGTAGTGCTGTGTTTGCTGAAGAGAATAATTAGTTAGTAGGCTTGAGGATAAAAATGGTGAATTATGAACATGGGTTATGAAGTACAGGTTGCTAGGCATTTCTCAAATGACACTAAATAGCCTGAATCTTTTGGACTTCGAGTTTCCTAACAGGATTAAGAGTAAAAGACGTAATGTACTTGTGTATATGACAGCTTCCCTTTTTGGTACAGTCATCAGTAACAACTCTGGGAGTGTGAAAAGAACTTTACCAGCACTTGACATAAAATAATTTTAAATGCTGCATGGATTTTCTTTTTTCATTTTTTACTCCACAGCTAGCAAATGATGAGATTTCCTCATTCTTCATCCTTCCTTTTCTCAGCATGCTAAGCAGGTTTTGCTTAGCATTGTTTCCCATTTTTGCATGTGTGAGCGTGTGTTTTCAACATCAGTCTTACAGCTTGCCTCAGAGTACATACTGTACACAATGATTGCTCAACACTGTGCTGAACTGGAAGACTGTCAAATTTTTGCAGACTCTGTAGACATGCCTTTATCAAGTTTTAATCAGTTCAAGAGGGAAAAAAGGAGATTGTAGTTGTGTGTTTCAAACATAGCTTTTCTAAATGAGCAAGGTTAAAGGGACTGCAGGTTTAAATGAAGGTAATGCTCACAGAACGGAAGAGTAAGGTTGAAGAATGAAGGAAAAAGCAGTGCTCATGCTGCAGCGCAACTGTCTAGGGGAGGGTAGTGCAAAGCATAGGTCACCTTTTTAGGATAAACTGTAGAGTTTAATAAATATCACTGGGAAAAGAAAAAAAGAAACAGGGATTTCCTGCTTTTTAAATCTTCCAATTAAGTCTAGGAAGAAAATGACCAGAAAGTATGGGGATAGCAGGAGAACAGAAGGTAGAAGTACCTCGGGAAGATAATCTGTCAGGTTGCTAGCTTTCAGAAATGCCTGATGTTTACAGGCCTCTTTATCATCAGCAAATTACAGTGCAGGGTCAGATTAGGTATTTGTGCAATGCATATACGTATGCTTATGCTTTTTAAAAGAGAGGAAGAGAAGACGCTATACAGTAGCTCAGGTCCCCAAAACACTACACCTTTTGAAACTGCAAGAAGTTTGTTTAGAAAATTATTTGGAAGGCAAGTGAACTTGTCTGCAGCACATAATTTTACAGCTGTGTCAGGAAAGTTGTATTTCCAGTCCAGTGTTGAACACCTCCCCAAGTTAATGTAATCTGCTCTTACAGCTTCTCCTTTTGTTTTTCAGAATGATATCTTCTTAAGACATTACGACAAAGGCCCTTGCAGGAACAAGCTAGGCCACTCACGAGCTTCAGTGATGTGGAACAGAACGCAGGTGGGTTCAGAGCCAGCCAAGCAGAGCCATCACACATGCCTGAAGCAAAGAGGTTTTACCTTTCAGTAAAAGACCATGATGATTTGATTATTTCCAGGCTTTTAACTATTATTTGTGACCTATGCAATGCTTATACACACACACACACATATATTTTATTTTCCACATTAGCTAAATAGATATTTTCCCCCTCTATGTCTTTCAGGTTGTGGGGATCCTCGTTGGGTTAGGTATCATAGCATTGGTGACCTCCCCCTTGCTGCTCGTGGCGTCTCCATGCATCATTTGCTGCATTTGCAAATCTTGCCGAAGCAAAAAGAAAAAACACAGCCCACCAACAACCTAAAACTCTGTGTCTGTTTGAGCCTTCATCTGTACAGCATATGTATGTGAGAAAGCACAATGGTTGGATTTTGTTGCCATACCTACCAAATAATGTCCCCCCCCCCCTTTTTTTTTTGGGCCAATTCTTGAGATAAGTGCCTATTCTCGACAGGCTACTCTATCACTAACAAGTCCCTCTGTGGGAAAAGTCAATGTATTTGTGCAGGACATATGGTATATGTTTATGCTTTTTAAAAGGAAAACAGGACACCATTCAGTAGTTCATACCTTAAATATGAGCCACCTTTTGAAACTGCTAGAACTTTTAAATCTTCCATCAGCTGCACATGAGTTGATCCTGCAGTATTACTCTGCCTTTGGAGACCCAGTCATTACTGCCATGCTTTCTGTTGGTACTTGGTGACACTCAGATCTTGCAGAAAGTTTTGAGTGTTTTATAAAAGGAGAGAGAGAGAGAGGCTCTATTGATTTCTTCTACCTGCTAGCTTGTGTCCTGTTGAAAGTAACAAACTGTTAAGAAAATGTATATGATAGTTTCCTGTCAGCTGTCTGCCACGGCTTTCCTTTCACCTGTACCTGAAAGAACTGGAGAATATTATAGGAATTTTGAAGGGAACATATTACCAAGACAAGAATTCTGATAATTTGCATTTCATAACTAAACTTATTATATGGAATAGTTTGGACTGATTTTCTATGAAAATATGTACATGCATACAGGTACTGAACTATATTTTTAAAAAACCCATGGTATAATACACCATTGGCATAAAGTGCTCTGTGTCACTACCAATAATTCATACTGCAACATGAACTTTATTTAATTACATTAGTTAGGTGGTTTAATTAACAGTAGTGAAAACATTCTCATCTCACTGTTGGTAGTATCAAAAAATTACTGTTATTAGAAGAAATTTCTAACGGTATTCTGTGCTTACAGCATTGAAATCAATGAGATTTATACTATTCATCTGAATTGCAGAAGTAAAGAACAACAAAACTATTTCTAAGATAGGGCTTTCTTTTCAGAGACTGGGCTACCTTGGGAAAGCTGATGTTTTTTCAGATCAAACATGGCATGTCTTCCTTGAAATATTGGGTGCATGCATATTGCCTTGTCCTTGGGCATAACTTTTATCACTAACGTGGTTGTAGTAAACTCAACATGAATCTAATATTTTAGGAAAGACCATGGTACATCTCCTATTTTGTACACAGTATATGGATCTTGTTTGTGTGCATATAGAGTGACTGTATGTGTGTAGATATAGACGCAGAGTGAATAATGCAAAATTTATTTTCTGTGTAGTCAGCATATTATTAACAGTTTACACAGGGTAGCAGGAAGAACCTTGAAAAATGTTTCTCAGAACAGGCTAAGCCACCCCCTCTTTTAAACCCTATGGACTTGCTGAAGTGAACACTTAAGAAGTGCTGTGTAAATACAAGCTCCATCCATTGGTAGATATTTCTTCTGTCCCACTCAAGGCTAACAAACTCTGTTACCGATGATTTTTAGTTACTCTGGATCTGAAAGGCTGTCCTTCAATGCACCCTTCATTTTAATTTGGTGCCTCACTACCAGTCCGACTCAGACCCTGGTATCAGTTATGCCTATGCAGATTCAGACTAGCCTCACTGAAGAGTTGGAGATGCTCCAGGCTTATTCAGGAGTAGCTGAGATGGGACTCTGCCCCATGGAGTTTATTTCTCTAATAGCTGGTGCTGCTTATAACCCTGGCCAGTGGTGGCTTTTGTTCGGGACTCCTCTCCGTGCATTTGATATCTGTGGGAACTGATACCAGTGTGCACTATAACCAGTCGTAATTCCAAACCCCTTTTGATAAGGGCTGCAAGGAGATTTAAATGATGCTCATCCTGACAGTCGTCTCAGGCTAGCCACCCACTGCTCTGCCCTCGTGCGCGCACGCAGCGCGAGGTGCCAGGAGCACGCTGCAGGGAACGGCTTCTCTGTTTTGCTTGGCTGAGCCTCAGGAACTTCACCTTCTTGGCAGCCGTAAATGTGACATTTCTTTGTTTAATTCTGCTCTCTGGTTACTCTACCAGAAGTGGTAAATGTTCTTATTTTAAGAAAGTGTAGTCTGTCGAGCAGACTAGCAGGGATGAAGGCCTTAAATGATGTTGTCTGTTTTACTTTTTAATTGATTTCTTTTGTAAATGCTGTCTGACTTTGCTACTGGTCATGACTGGAGGGCAGGCAGCACTTGCTAGTTTGGAAGGTGGTACTTATTCTCCATCTGCAGCTTTGAAGGGAAGAAGAAAGGTAGAGTACACTCTAAATATAGAGTGCAATGCAGGCATCTGTGATTTGTAATAAATAGAGAATATTTTCTGTATGTGTTTTCTTTAAGAGCAGTAATGGAAGTGCTTGGGGTTACTTGTGAAAGATTAAAGTGTCCAGCCCTTGGCTTTGCACTATTTTCTACCTATGTTTTTATGGCACTACTGTCATTTTCAGTTTACTTATGAACTTGCAGTAGAGAATCTTACTTTAAGGAAGCCTCAAGGACAAGGATATAGGAGCTGTACAGTCTCTTTAACCATAACCAGCTTTGTGATGTACCAATATTCTTTGCTAGTTAAATGTCATGGGTTTTCAAATTCTGTAGTCTTACCTGTGCCCAATACATTCTCTGCTAGCTTGGTTTCTTTCTTTGTCCTCTTCCTCTTTCCCTTGTCCTGTTTTTACTAAAATGCCTAATGGAATGAAGGTGTCGTATGTTTTTTCATTAATACTGCTGTTATGTACAAGTGCCAAGTTCTTGTCTCCATTAAAGAAATGTAACTGAAGGCAGTATCTTGCCCAGAATACACTAATAGATGTAAGGTCACCGTTTTTATTGTGATACAAATCCTACCCTTTTCAGTTCTTAAAATGTTGTCTAAATTTAATGCAAAATTCTCCATAGAGTGGGAATTTTTTTAATGGTTTGAAGGGCAATATTTTATGAAAGCATTGCACATGTGTGTAGCTGTGAAGTTTGGGAAAGTTAAAGCTACTCAGTTGATTTTAATTAACTTTTCAGTTTGAGTGCAAGTAACTTCCATCAGAGGCTACTGCCTACAGAGCAGAAGGACAGTGTGCCTTTTCCATGTGCCTGTTTCACTGATGGTGCCAGTTTAGCTTGGCTGGGGGGTACCAAAAGCAATAAAAATACCGTATCCAGGTCTTAGCATAGCCTAACAGCCAGAGTGCCAATCTAGGCAGCTAAAAAGCCTGTGTGCTGACTCCTGGCAGTGGCCTGGGCTTTAGCTGGGGATCTTTACACAAAAACTGGATTCAGATATCATGAGCTACAGGCACACCTTTCCTTGGCTGTGTAAACATTACAAGTTGACCAAGAAAGCAGCCCTAAAAATCCTTTAGAGCTTAAACTAGAAATCTTACTGATTGCTTTCTTTAAAAGGCTGTGACCACTGCATCATGTATCCTGTTTTTTCAGTGCAGGGGGATAGCTGAGCATGTGCCCTAGGTTGGCCCCAACCCGGACGGTTCCTAGGGACACGCTAACCTTGCCGAGGGGCGCCGAACGTGCGTGGCAGCATGGGCAGCAGCGGGGCCTGCTTGCCTCATTTTCCAGAAGGCACCTGTTCTGCCCCAACTGGTCACACTCACTGGATTTCCAAAGAACTGTTTTAGTAAGGACCTTTTTACAGCGTTTTTTTTTTTTCTTTTCTTTGTAAGACAAATGGTCATTATAAGAAACATATTGCAAGTGTGACAAATAATACTAGCAGAAATGTAGGGAGAAAAAACTTCCAAATGACTGGGACTCCGGCCGCTTGCAACTCTTCTAAATCAATGTAGCTGTAAATCCACCCTCTCAAACTCCATCTGCGTGATGTGTGGTGCTTGTTAGTCCTAGGCTTCATCCTCACCGCTCTCCCTGTCTATTTTCTTTTCCCTGTGGCAGGTGGCTGGTATGCAGGTAGCACATGGGGAAGAGTTCGTGTCTGCTTTAGGGCAGGTACCTCCAGGCACTGGGGGCTATGGCACACTGCCACCCTGGCTCCATCACCCATTTGCCATGTGGCCTTAAATGGCTGAGAAAGACCTTGGGCTTTTAAATTGGGAACTTTACTTTGATCATGCCTGCAAATATAGTCCTTGGAAAACGAAGGTGACAACTGGTCTGTTCCCTCTGAACAGGGGACATTCAGCCCTTCTGTAAGTTAGGCTCTAGATGTCAGAAGATCAGATCCTAAAATTAGAGGCCTGTGTAGGAAAATTGGATCTGTGCTGCAGCTGGCCACATATCTCAGTGGCCAGATATCTCACTGTAATTTCCCTGCAGGCACTGCAGCTGTGCCAAATACAGCTGAGGATCCAACTCCTTGTTCCTCAGGTCCTCATGTTAAAATGAAGATGATAATACCTGTTTGCAAGCCACCTGTTAATGAAAATTAAATAGTTCTCACACTACAGCATAAATAGTTCTCTGTAATATTTATTCTAGAACTGTAGGAGATAGTTAATGCTGCAGCTCAGTAATTGATTATTTGTTAATGGTTCATGGGGTTTCTTACCTCATAGAAGGGCAAGAGGGGTAACAGTAATTAATGTTACTACCATGCTTTAATGATGTTAAATGCTATGTACTGTTATCTGTCCAGTAACATAGCATAAGACAAAGAAGTCCAAAGAGAAGTTTAAAATGTACATAGTTTTTACTTGAATAAATAAGGAGAAACTGGATATTATCTTCTGATTTTCTTGAAGATACGCAAGTGGACAAAAATCAAGTCAATTTTCACAAATGAACAGTGAAATCACCTTTTGSCTGCTCTGTTCTCTGATACCACAGTAAGTGGTTGTGTTGTAGTGCCTGCTACTTTAAAAATTTGAAATCTCTTTTGCACTGTAAGCTCCTTCTCCCAGTCTCTCTTACCTTTCTCAGACAAATTCCTTTTTAAGATGGTATTTTTCATCCCCTATCTCAGGCCAAAGATTTTTAGAGTGAAATCAGTATATTTCTTTATCTGAGGATAAAAACCTTGCAACAATTTTCTCATAGGTTTTAATAAGAAATTTGATGCTGAGATAATGACCAAAGATAAAATGTCAAACGGCTTGTTCTAAAAACCTTATTCAGACTTAAGATGCTGTCTTAGAATACCAAAGTAAGGACTGCTTTGTTGGAGCTCTCAGGTGAAGGATCCCTACAGCTTTTGGACTTCACATGAGCGATGCTTCTATTGGTGAGTAGACTTTTTGGAAACATGCTGGAAAAAAAAAAATCTACATCCTATATATATTTTTATTACATACATCAAAAAAGATCCTGTTGCACAGTTTCACATTTTAGGGATTCAATTCCCCTAAAACTTGCTAGGGTATGCTTATACAAGAAGATAATTTTAAAAGTACATAAAACAGTTTAACAGAGTGTGTTTGTTGTAGAATATTTGTGAGCCATCTCTCTCCTGTGTAAATATGCAGGATCAGACCCTAATTTCTGTGGCTTACAATAAAGATGAGAAAATTTACCTCTCATACAACACGGAGAGCTGATTCTTCTGCAGTCCGCAGGAAGGTGGACTTATTGCTAAGATTCCAGAAAACTTCAGTCAAATTTGTATTTGTCCTCCAGTTAGTAATGAAGTGAATGCTTAATGGTTTTGTTGAACAGGAAACCCAAAGACCTATTTTGTGGCCCTAAACTCAGTTATTCGCAACCAATGCATTTTTATAATTTATGATTATATAATTCATCTATAATTTATAATTTGTAATTATAAAATACTAATTTTGAAGTATATTTTCCTTTTATCATATAATATATTTACTTCAATTGCATTCATAATGGAAACCCTTCCTCTTTTGCTTCCTGTGGAGATGGTCCTTGTGTACCTTGTAAGGTAAATTCCTCAGATTTGGTGCAGTCCACAGTAAATGTTTACAACTATATTTTTTTAGTTAGCTCAGTGTGTTTTGTTATGCTCTCCCAAGTCGGTTTTTTGAACGAGACAAATTTTTATTGTTAGGAAAAAGTAATTTCCTTAGCAATGAATTTTACTGACCATCATAGTTTGGGCTATACAAGATGATGCTGGTTGACATGGTCCCCCAGATTTAAAGAGGACATGACCACATTCTTCCCCTTTCCCTTTCCACTTCTGCCCAAGAGGTATTTTTTTTCTCCTAGTTGAGAGTTAAGGAGTTCGGTCATTTGTCTGTGCCTTCTGGATGTCCAAACAGAAGCAGCAGCTTCTGGTGGCCATGTGCCAGGAGATCCCAGGGAGGTTGAATGTGCAATGCTACAGCACATGGGCAGCAAGCTGCCTAAATTTCAGGAACCTGCCTGTGCTTATGGCTAGCCAGGGCAAGTGCAGGAGATGTGGGGCCCGTGGGACTCCTCGAAATGACTTCACGAGTGCCATCAGCTGTGCGGCACGAACCAAGTGGGGCTGGCGCTTTGCCATACTGTGTCACCGTGCCGTCTTGCTGTGCCTGTGCTTTGCCCAGGGTCTCATCAGGGAAATCCCAGGCACAAACGTGGCAAGTCCTTTCTCTAGCCGGTCCTTTCCATACCCGCCCCCAAAACTCCCCGACTTCCACAGCAAATCTTTGTTCCTTTCATTTTCCAGTCTGCTCTAATGGCCTGTTTCGGTTTCCAAGAAACCTCAGTTCAAACCAGTTACTTGCAATTCAGCCGTTTTAAACATTGTTTTGCCTAACGAACAAGTCTAGGAAGAAAAACAGGACTCTTAGATACCACACGGTTATTACCAGAATGGGTGCCAAGTATGTCACTTGCCTTGGGAAAATTCCTACTGCCACAGTGTTATGTATTTCTGAAAAAAAGTGTTTATTTAAAAAAAAAAGTATAATTTAAAGTGTCCGGGTCTGACACCAAAATGTGGTTCAAAACACTAACCCGAATAGGCGACAGCCCTGGACTCCTGCCCTACGCTGTCTGAGGCAGGTACCTGACTACTCACTGCAAACTGCTGAATTTAGCTAGTCTATTTGCAGTGCTAATGCTCCCAGCTCTTGTTGGTTTAAGGGCTCGTAGTTGGACATGATATATTACTTTCCAGTGCAACAGTGCTTGAAATAAAGCAGTGGTTTGGTAAGAGCAGGAAACAGGGCACTTCAGTATTGTGCTGGGTGAATGCCATGGTAAAGGAGCGTTTGTCTCAATGGGAGGAAGAAAACTCCTCTTCAGAGGACCAGCCTTTATGGCTGAGGAGGATTTGACTCCTGCGCTGCCATATACAGCGCTAAACTCCTCTTCAGTGTCTAAATATTGTTTCCTTGGTATCTGTTTAGGCTTACATTTTGTTTATTTGTTTTTTTCTTTTCCTCCAGGTAATACACTTTCTTCACCACTTTTATCCTGGTGAAGGGCAAAAGGGTTTGATCTTTGTAAGATTCATTAAAATATTTTTGTGTTTTTAAAGAAAGATGACATGTACAAAAAAATAAGTGCTTTTGTAAATTTTTGTTGTATGATTCAACATTTAAACATTTTACAGATGCAATTTTTTGCACTCTCTCTGCATATATTCATAAAGGATATATTTATTTTCTGTCTTTGAGGTTTACTTTGGGTTTTTTCTTCTGATGTTATAAAATGCAGTATGTGCAACATTAAAAATTTCATGTAAAGACATTTGCCTCATTTTGTTGTAATTCTCAATTTACTGCCTTTAAACAGATTCTATGAACATTTGGAAAAAGATGTTATGGAAACAACTTAAACACATCTGGGGTACTTAACAGGAATTTTGAGGACAAAAGAGGATAGAAGAGGTAGAATCAGAATATTGAATCTTAAATGCTTTCTTAAAAAATAAAAGAAATCAAACTATATGCAGTAACTCCTCCGGGTTACATATGAGCCTCTGAGATTCATGAAGACCCATATAAAGAGAGTGGGACAAATTTTGGTGTAGTTCCTGTGTGTGGCTTCAGTGGCATGCCGAAACTGTAGCAATATTGCTGTTTTCTCTCTGTAGGTAGGGTGCAGGATTACCATATGCTCTGGCTCCTCACAGCCTAGTGGAGAGTGGCCAGGAACTGGGGCATACCAGGAACAACACGGAGGAGCCTGAGCTACTCGAGACTGTGGGGGATCTGTGGGAGGCAGAATTAAGAAAACATCTGCTGGTTCAAAGCTCCCTTTCTCTTCTTTTGCTCCTCCAACCCTGCCTGTCTTTGCAGCAGAATTAGGCCTTGTGTTCTGCATTTCCAAGAGACATAATGAAACCCAGCCATGTAATATTGGGTATACATGCTTTGTTGTTCTCTCCCATACCCCTGTCCTAAATCACAGCTATGTTTCTGAGCACCAAATATTACAGCAATGTTTATTATTAAATATTTCTAACGCAGCTACTATTACTGAGCATCAGAAGATTTTCCACCTGGGTGACACATCCCTTGGAAATCCAGCATGTCATCTGTGGTTCTTTTCACCTCAATGTATTATCTGAAAGATCTTGAGAGTTTTGGCTCTGAGGGCATGTTTTTGGGGCGTGCATTGAGGAGAAGAGCTAAGAAGGCTATTTCACCTGCACATTGCCTTTGCAACAATGCCACCATACTCTTGGTGTGCCTCCTACTATTAATCTATGTTAGTAGCAGTGTATTTTGCTTAGGGACTTGCTAGAAATTGGAGGTTTCCCTCAATTCAAATGTCCAATTTTGGCTGCATTCTGAGTTTCCCGCAGGATGCAGCAGGTGTTGTTTATCTTATCCCAAGATTTCAGGTCAGGCCTGTACATTTTTCTCTACCAGTTTGTCCACAGTAAATTCAGCACTAATGCTATTTTATTTATCACAGTCATTTTATTAATTTACTTTTTTTTACAGCCAATGTTCGATTTTTGTTCTGTGAATGTGCAACAAAGCAGTGACAACACATCAGTCCTTACAGTAACATACATGACATATTGCAGCAGACTGAATGTTTCCAGCAGAGCAGTTTTCCATCAGAGGATCTTGCTGATTTAGAGGAACTAATGTTGTGGTGGGAATGTGTCTATTCTGTCAAACTTGTGATGGAAGCCAGCTGTTAGCAGCCAACATGCCTGGTACCCTGCCAGTCTACTAGCTGCTGACTGGTGGGGAAACAGTGTGGCTCCCCACCTGGTAGATGAGTGAACTGCTGGATCCTCACCTGGAAACCTAAAGAAACCAAAAACAAAAAAAAACTGTTCCAAGAAAAATTTGACATTTTTGAGCAATTTTCAGTGGAGTAGAAATTTCAGATGCCCCACAACTCCTGTGTAGTCATACCTCCTTCCATGTGCACTTGTTCTTCAGTAGAAATGGGAACTAATTAACACATTAAATTCATTTACTTAATGTGCATGGGCTACTGGCATTCACAATTACTCCTGCCAATCCAGACATCTTCTGACAAACTTTGAAAAAAACAGTTAATGCTTCAAATTTGATTTGATCACAGCTTCCACATGCAATTTTTTGTCATGAAGGCCAGTTTTTTTCAACCGACAACCTTTTATATCAGGGTTATTTATGATCATAACTCTGGATTTTAAACACCTCCCACCTCTGGAGGTTACAAAAGATATTATTCACCTTCCTAACTTGTATTTTTATAACAGCCAGCCAGCCACCCACACTCACAACACCCAGCTTAAACATTATCTTCAGCCCACTACATCTCTGTGGTTTGACAAGCATCACCCATGTCATTCTCGTAAAACACCTCCTTTGGTCTCTCAATGAGTGGGTTGTTGTTTTGAGCCAGCATGACCCTGTGGGTGATGCCTGTCTGCCCTATAATTGCTCTGTCACACTTCCTGGTGCTCGTGACTCCTTGTCGGGGTATTCACTCCCCTGCAGCCCTCTCTGCTGATGTCCTTGGAGAGCGCGCTCATGGTGGGTGACTTTGTCTGTGCTCAAAGCAGGTATTAAGGTCTGGATTCATCCTACTGATGTGCGGGGTCGGATTTAGGAAATAGGTCACCTTAGGTTCCCAGGGCGGCCAAAGGGGAGAGACAGGAGTCCCTCAGTGAGGCAATGAACTGCCTTTTGGAGATGCCTCCTCATCCCTGTGTAGAGGACGCCTAGTATACCTATGCCCCCATCTCCAATGTCTCAGTTACAGGGCAAAGTTAGTTGTGGTTAATGTGGCTTATGGTGGTGAGCAGCTATATTGTTATTACCTACTGATGGGGTATTTGATTCCCCAGGCAGACGAGCCCTTGCAATTACATTTTTGAGTGGCCTTTGAGCCTGATGCCTGCCAGGGGACTCCTTTCTCTTTCAAGCTCTACAACCCTTCCAATCTGAAAACATTTTAGTTTTTGGAAACCAGAAAGCACTGGAAATAACAATGAAAGTCCTTGTGTTTCCCTGCGATATCCCAGAATTGAAAAAAAAAACCCCAAACCAGAAAACCCAACAACCTAAAGTCACACTTTTCATAGCAAATACTTTCCATTTGTTACTAGCTTTACTTCTCGTACAGGACCACTCTGGCTAAGCTTCTTGCAATGGAGCTGGGCGTGATGCGTGTTAACACCTATGCAGTGAGCTTCATCTCCAGTCACTGACACACTGAGTTTCGCAGGTGTCCAACTTGCAAACTCAAGGCTGCAAATCTTTACTGTGATATGCAACAACAACAACAAAAATCCCTTCTTGTCATTCCTTTCCCTAAACTGAACTTTAACAGGGCTAGCAATTAAAATAGGTGCATTTTAAAGTAAGTGGCTGCGCTGGAATACCCACTAGGTAGCAAAACTTGTGTGTGACAGTCCAGTCTTTACATCTGCCTAAAGATATGCCTGTATTTTATCCAAAAAGTGAAAATTGCAGAAACTCTGACTTTTCAAACTGAGGCTGCAGAAGGCTTCCCCAGCAGGGGTACAGTGAAGCCTCTGAGCAAGAGAATCCCTGATCTTTCTCAGGCTGCAAAAGTTACTTGATTTGTCCTTAGTACTATCATGCAGTAAAGAAACCAAAAATCATTCTTAACACTCTTATTAGCACAGCCCATTCGCAGACATAGTTTGTAGTTTGGCAATTTTGTTTCTGTGAGATCCATGTCAATGTCAAAGCATCAAACTTTGAAGATTGTTCAATTAGCCAGTAATTGAATTTTTATGGGCCTTGGCTAACATACTGAATTTAAACCCAGGTGAGCGCATGGACCTGTAGTGCTCTGTACTGCTGCCTTTTACTGAAGGCAAGAGACTCCTGGCACCTCCAGCTGCTGCTCCTGCTGCAGCTCATCCTGGAAGCAAGTGCGTGGGGCAGCTGCCTTAGCAGTTGTTGGCTTTCCCTTTGTGAATATATCTAAGCACCCCATTGCTTGGTTGGGTGTAAGACTGGGACTAGCAGGTGAGGCTGTTTAAGAAAGGCTCTGTCTTGTAAAGGTGCCCAAGAGTAGATATCCAGGTATTAGAGAAAGTAGTTTGGGACTTTGAGGGTAGCTTGGGTGAGTAACTTCTGGGAAGCTTTTGTTTTTCCTTAACTGTACATGTTCTCATTTGGAGGTTTTTTGTCTGGAAATCCCAGCTGGAAGGGTAAATATGCTGCAGTGAGATATGTGACTGGAAAGAGCAAGGGGCTATTTGTACCTGTGTCTGCTTCCTTGGGTGGCTGAGGTGGGACCTTCCAGCAGAGGCTTGACTAAGCTCTATTGCTCTGCCCTCAGCACAGCAGGGCGAGGGGAATTCATCTGGATTTTGGTGGTGTTGACTCAGCTTTGCTGGCTTAATGTTTTGCATGTTTAGCTGTTGCCTGGAAGGGATGGTGTTCCTAATTGTTTTTCAACTGCAGAAACTTGACAATGCTTTCACTACCAAACTGAACTAAGTACATAATTTTATAGTGCCATTTTCATAGCGCTAATGGCACTATAGTGTTATAGTGTTTTTTTTAAACATAATCGGAATGGAAAGGAAACTTCTGGCTTTGCTCAGGTCAAGAATATGAGCCCTTAAAATGTAAAAGACCTGAGATCTCTTGGAGTGTCATCTGTAAGTTTGGACACAGCCAGGGAGGTGGCAATCTGTGTCTCCTCAGGGACATCATCAAATGAGTGATAACAGGGATGCTCTGGGATGCAGCATGGCTCGAATTCCCTTCTAGCTGTGCAAGGAAACACAGCAGGGGCTGATGCCACTGTGGTGGCCTGGCAAACATCTGAGCACTTCTGAGAGCTGTGGGTTGGTGCTGGTTTACACCAACCGGCCCTGCCTCTGGGCTGTGTTCCCCTCACCCCTGTCCCTGCGGTGGATGTGGTCTGGGGCTCTCTGCAGTGGAAAGAGGCTGGTATGCAGTGCAGAGGGTTGGGGGCGGCCACAGGAAAGTCTTTACCCTTCTCTCCCAGAAACTGTGTAATGGTGTTTCTGATAGTAAATGGTTTTCTATAGTAATGGTTTCCTGTGATAAAATTATTCTTTTTGGAATCAACTTTGAAATGTCTAAACAAATAGCTCATGTTGCCGTAGTGCTACATGTAGCCATTGTCCTTGTAAATTAATGCATTGGGTGCCCACGATTCCCAGGGCAGGGGGGGAAGCTAGGGGTGGGGGATTGCAGGTTGCTTTTTTTTTTTTTTAATTTATTAAAAGGGGAAAGTTTAGTTATCTCCTTGGTGTTGTTGAATTAACTCCCCCCCCCCCGAAAATCTGGCCCTTCTGACTCTTTTTACCCATTTTTGACTCCCTTCTGAGTTTCCACACTTAGGGCCCCAAATTGTTGCACTTGTAATGGGCAGGTCCCATGACCCAAAAGAGCAGAACTGAATATATGTGTTTTCCAAGTTCTCTAATCTGGGGTTTCAGTCTGTATCACATGCAGCTTTTGAAAAGAAAATGTTCTGCCCACTGGTTAGCTAAAGAAGTACTGTTTGAAGTCCACCTGGTCAATGCAGCAATCTTACTAATTCCAACCGTAAAGATGAGTCTGATATCTCATAAGTCATCTCCTTTTGGACAGAGGTGGGTCAGTACCTTCTTCACTGAAGTCAACTCCTTCACCCAGATTTCAGTGCTGTATGGTTTTTCTTTTATGTTTGTTCTCCCCAGCCAAGGGGTAGAGCTGTTCATGCAGTTGCAGATAAAGTGCCTGTTCTCTGGCTGGGCTGTTTTGAGTGTGGGTGCACTGCAGCGGTGCCTGGCTAAGGCACCTTCAAAGTGCAGGATGTCTAACTTGCATCCAAGCTTTGGTGACACAATCATTTTTATCCAGACTTTTCTCCTGATATTTTACCCTATCTGCTCCTTCTGTGCTTCCACTTCAGCTCTAAAGTCTAATCACTGCTTTTTGCGAGCAAGTTTAACATCATACACCCCTGACATGAATGGATGAGGTGCTCTTATTTTCACCTGCCAGAATCAATCTACTCAGTTTGCAGTCTTGATGCATTTATACAGGCCCCCAAAACGAAGTTTAATGTTATGGTTCAGCATGTTAAATTTGTCGAGGAGAAAAGAAATGCACCTCTTCCCCACCTCCCAAGCTGGTACCGAGCTGTGTGTGTACTGCCATGCCCTCAGACATGGTGGGAGGCCAGTCAAGGGCAGGGGAGCACTGAGCTCCAGCACGAGCAGGACTGGCAAAATGCCAGCTGGGGGAGCGATTAAAATTTGCAGTAGTTCAAGATTATTTGAATTTGGCATCCAGCCCAGCTACTCTAGAGGGCCAGTCTGTTGAGCACTCTGAGAGGTTATAAATTTGCCTTCCTCACATGGCCGTGCTGTTGCTCAGGAGCTCAGCTGGAGCTTGTTTATTACTTGTATGGCATGGGACAGGGGCCTCCCACAGCCCACTGAAAGGAGATCTTTGTTACAAGATTGCTCCTTTCACTTCTTCTCCCTGCCTACAAGCAACTCCTTTCAGCCAAGCCCTAATCACACCTAGATTAGCCAGTAAAACTAGCTGTGTGCTTAAAATGAGAGCAATTTGGAAATAAGCTCTCTGAGGACTGCCTCCTTAAGTACAGGGGTGGAGGCTCAGCAGGCAATCCAGCCCCTAATCCTTGTGTGGGATGTGCGTGCTTCTGCTGTTGCATTTGATGTTTTTGTGGGGTGCTGTGCCCAGCCTCCAACATGCCATGGCTTTTGCAAGGAGTGACTGCTGGGCAGGCAGCTTGCTGCTGGTGAAGGAAAAGGGTGGGAAGGGTCCGAGGTTGTGGAGGACACCTGGGAAGATGCACAAACACCCAGGTACCAGGACGGTCATGGCTAGCTTTTCCCGGTGTCCTGGGCTCCAGGGAGGTCAGCTCACTCCCTCTGAGTGCTGGACCGCCTTCCCACGTGTGGTCAAGCTCCCGGGGTGGCCTTGTCCACTGCAGCTCATGGGGCGCTGTGTGGTGTTGGGGGCACTTGCAAACTTGCCTCCTGATGGGCTGTCTGACAGTGGCCAAACTTGGACAGTGGCACAAAGGAAACAGCCGATTACCTTGCAGTGGGTAGCTGAAGGGTCCCTGCCTCAGGAGCTGCCTTCTGGAGTTGTCCTGCTCAGCTCTTGAAATCCAGGCTGTTAAAGAGCAGTGTGGAGGGAGTCCAAATGGGGCATGCAGGGTTGTCCTTCACAGACTGCGTACCCAGCAGGGTGCTGGGTGAGGAGGGGGAGCCTGGGAGCTGTGGGGATGCCTGTCTGCCCCTGTTCCCAGGGAGCTGTTGTGCCTGTAAGAGCTCTGCTAAAAGCTATTTCCTAGCAGTTTCTTGTGGGACCCCAGGGCATGTCCCTTTTCTCTGAGCCCTTCCAAAGCCCCACAGGAAGCCTAGAAGAATGAATGTTGCAGGGTAAACCTGCTCAGTTAACATAGTTGAAAAGCAAATCAGGCTCAAAGTGATTTATTAATGACGTATAACCCCTCCCCAAGCAGGTTCAAACAGGGGATACAGTCCTGCACTCCCTCTCCTGTGAGTGCAGGCTCCCCTCTTTGCCCACCCCTCCCAAGGAGATATGGGTGCTCCAGCTCCATATGCACCCGTGCTGCTCCCCACCATTTGCTAAAGCACATGCACCCTCCCCCCATCTTTAGTCGTATTTTCAAGCTGACTCTTTGCTTCAAAAACCTCCTCAAAACTCCCTGGCTACTATTTAATTTTAATTGTTGTCTTCCACTTCAGCATTATCAATTTTGGGCAAACACCCTCTTGGTGTCCCATTTGCACCCTCTGTTACACCCACATGCTCGTCTTAACAGCTCCTGTTATCCAGGCCATTTTGCCAAGGCTGGGCCGTGTGAGCCCCCTCCACAAGAGGACACCTGAGGGCTGCCCAGCTGTCCCACAGCCCCCAGATAAGGAAGCACAGACTCATTCRCTCTCTTCTGGCCAGGCTTGATGCCAAGGGAAGTTCAGTGGTTACCAAATTTTGCTTGGGTCATTTTTGTCCTACAGAAATCCAGATAACCTGAAGCTAGAGCACTTGTTTCACCCTACTAACGATTATCCATAAAGGAATGACATTAGTAAAGTGAAATAAAGAAAGGTTTTCAAACTGAGGAAGGATGTCATTGCCTTGGAAAACACTTCTAGTTTAGGTGGCTGAGTTTAACACTATTCTTGTACTATATATCAGGCAGTAGGACATTATATTGAAAACAGTGTTCCTCAAGCTGTGGCCCAGTGGGTGTCTGTAAGATGCTGGAATATGGTTTATGAAATGAGTATCGTTAACAAAAAAACAACCCCAAACCAAAAAACCCAACCCCCCACCCTGCTGGGGGGAGGTAGAAGAGCCTACAAAGCCAGTCCCGTGCATACAGCTAAGGAAATAAAGTCAGTGCGGAAGGTGGAAGTGAAGTATGTAGTCAGCAGGATGTGAAGGCATGGCACAAGACAGCCATGGGATACTTTTTGAAGAGCTTCTGTAGCCTTTAGATTGCTTTAAAAAACAAAAAAACCCAGAAGTTGCAAAATGCTGCTCTGAAATGTGGCTGCATGGGCTTCTCTGAGCATTCACGTGAATGTGGCTGATCACGGTCCCAGTGAAGTCAGCAGTGACCCTGTTTGCTTCACGGGGCCTGGTCCACTTCCCCCAAGTAGGACTGGTCCCCAGATGGGAAGCGCAGATGCACCGTGGGGAGCAGGACGTGTGCGGGAGACCCAGCCCCTGTGGCAGCTCCAGGTTGTGAAATCCACTTAAAGGGTGGAGCCACAATGATTTCATCTTTTGGGTTATCCTTTTGATATTTTTATTCTTCTTGCTCTCATTTGCTGCCAAAATGCATTAGAAACTGAAAGCCATGGACAGCTCCAAAAGATGTGTGGACTCCTTTCTGAGTACTGTTGTTAAATGGGAACAAATGAAAGGCTTTCTTGCTAGATATAAGCACATGGAAAATTTGTATAGGGCAATGGGTTAAAGAGGAACACAAACCTGAGTGCAGAGAGGGGAAAAAGACATTAAACATGCTTACGGTAGAGAAAGGCAAATGCATGTGTGGAAAACATTATGGAAATAATATTTAAGAACACTTTTTTACACTAATTTTGATAAGATGACTCAGTTCAGCTGCCAGAGTTGAAGCATATGGGATCAATAATATTAATTCAAAGGCAGAGATAATGTGTCTAAACAACAGGGGGTAATTCAGCAAGAATAAAGCATGTGTTTTGGCTAATTAAAAACAAGATCCTAAATCTAAACTCCTGGTGGCACTCATGATCACTTCAAGCATTTTGGTCACACTTCCCCATTGCGGCCTGGGTTTGGGCTGCCTCAGGCCTAGGTCTGGGGTTGTGCCTCACGTTAAGCCTTCACGTATTTCCCAGTGCCACCACTACGGCGTGTGCCAGGCTTATGCCCATGTGCCACCTTTTGTAGGAGAGCAAGCCTAAAGGGGAGCAGCACGGTAGGGCAGCTGTCAAGGGCTGTGGCTGTGTACGCTCCCTTCAGCACCCTCGTCTGCGCCGATGCTGTCTGTGGTGATGGCGTGCTGCCCTCCCTGCCCCATCATGGTGCAGTTGTATCTGGGCAGTGCCAAGGCATTTTGGACCCTGCTGATGCACGGCTGCATTTGCCTTCCAGTTAAAATCAAAAGAAAGTCTCATGGTGACTTTGCTATATAAAAAATAAATAATGATCTGCTCTGCTCCCTGCCTTTGCGCTAGGTGGCTCCAGCAGGTCCTGGCCGTGGGCAGGCAGGACGAGGGGAAGAGCAGCGCGTATCCGCGTGTCTTGGATGCGCTGTGCTGGTACCCAGCTGGGAAGCGTGTGCCCCCACCCCAGGACAGACACCTGGGCACAGGTGGCTGGTAGTGGGGGGACATCTGCAACCCACCTCCAGCACCAGCAAAATTCCCTGTGATTCCTCTTTGCCTTTAGGGAAGGCGAGTCCTTGTTGGACTAAGCATTTTGTATCAAATGTGCTCTGAGGACTTCCATAAAGTGTTAAGCAAAAGCCAATAGTCTGCCTTGGCTGGTGAAAAATGGTTTTATTTCCCCTCCCACACACATCCATATGCAGAGAAATAGAGAACAATATATGCTTGTAATTTTCATTGTCGTAAGTGAAGTACTAGTGCCAATGATAGCCAGGACTACATACAGGCTTGGTAACTGAGGTGTTATTATAAAGATCATTATATATAATCATTTTACAATCATATTTTTTTATGCAATTGTCATTATCTATTTATTTATTTATGTACATATTGTGATCTCAACAACTGAGATGACTAGTTTCTTCCCAGAAGTTATTACGTTTCAGCATATGCAAGACTGAAATATACAGTGACTGTTCAAGGGCTAGAAAGGCAGAGTGAGGGCAAGGCACTGGCCCTACGAAGGATATTACTTTGCTCGGAGAATATGAAGACTGCAATTTCAATTGCTTTGTCAAGAAATGCCAGGATTGGGGCACTAGGAGGGCTTTCTTCCCTGGGTTGTGAGGGGACCCATATGACAGTGCAGTACGGGGAGTCTGGCATGCAGTCTGGCAGTGCATCCCAACCCACTGGTATGATCCTGAGCTTGAAGGAGTTAAACCTTTTCAATAATATCACCAAAGGCTTTTTTCATCTCTGCAAGTCATGTTTTTCTCCAGGACTCATTCTCAGGAATGACTGAACCGTTTTGTCTGAAGTTCTGCCCTCCCTCCTTCTCCTGCCTCTTTCTACTGGATTATGCATATTCAAAGTGACAAGTTCCTGTAAACCTGGCACTAGATTGTGTGTCTAACAGTAGTGTCATTAGATTGCAGTATTCCCAGAGCCTGGGAGGACAGAGAGAGAAGAAAGGCTCCTTTATATCCTGTGGACTGTATAATGCAGCATATATTATAGCTTCTTTCCCAAGAAGATTTGTTTTAGAAAGTAGATGCTGCTGTACTAAAAGGAAACAGACTATTTATTTTTTAAACAGGATTTTACTTAAAAGCATTTGCTCTGTATCTTGCTGCATTTTTTTGTATCTCATTCACACCACATACTTCAGGAAAGCAATCGGGGAAAGATGTACAAGTCCAAGCTAGGAAAGAAAAAGAAAAGCCAAACACTGCATCTGATGAGGCAGTCTGCTATTTTTTTGTTGTTATATACAACACGAGTGCAACGCAATAAATCTGTGGGCACCATTGGATGCACAGTGTGCATTTCTGGTATGAGCTGGTAATATTGGGGAACAAATGCAGATATTTTCTGAGATGAAACCCACAACCCACCACCTTGCTTGTACAAAAGGAGAATCAGTATCCTTTGGGAGCATGGGCATATGATGCACGAGAGAGATCAGCAGCCGTGTAGGATCAGCCTTTGCAAACCAGCAACTTGATGCAGAAGAAACAGTGACTATAGAAGGGGAAGAGGAGCAAGAGAGAAATAATGATGAGTGTCAAAGAAATTTGACTTGTATCTCTAAAAATTCTCCTACTCTGTCATACTCAGCCATCACAGTTTATTGTAGGTCAGATTAAATCATCTCTGTTCCTGGGAAGTGAGGGAGTTGCCAGAAATGCTGCAAAGTGAGTGTTACTGATTGTTGGATGTGCTTGTTACCCTGAAACTTCTTCCTAGTTAATGGCATGAAAGCAACTTTTGCAGGAATGATTACGTGGATGAACAGATAAAAAAGGGACTGGGAAATAAAAGGCAAGCTGTAATAATCATCAGATTTGTAAAGGCAAAAGATGATGTGAAGTTGTGGCAACCTAATTTCATAAGGTGATTTAGGTGATTTTCCCTGGGTGTTGCTCAGTCTCTGCTGAGAAGGGGTTGCTGCGTGGACATTTGTAGACTTGTTTCTGCTCCTGAAGGAAATGGAAGAGTTTCTGGGCATCAGAGGTGGCAGGGACAGGAGTAAAGTGGTAGGAGAGGTAAGCCTTGCAGAGCAGTGGCTCAGGAACAGGTGGGCAATAGAGGTCACCACACGTATTCCTGATGGAGACCTGCAAATGTCATCAAGCTGGGTGTTGGAGGATGACACATAATCATAGCTTGTCCCTTGGAGAGGTGGCGTGTGGGGTGGCTGCTGCCCTGCGATTGAGGGAGGTCTCCAGGGCCTGCACTGTGCTGGCCTTTCCCTTTTGCCCTGTTGGTCCAGCACAATGAGGGGATGAAGAGCCTTGTGGTGACACAGCAGTGTGATTTTGGTGGTCTTGGGAATTGATGTTTAATCTTTTTCTTCTTCACTAACCTCTTGAGGGAAGTTTTCAGAGCCCATATTGAGGCTTCAGTTGGATGCAGTTTCCCAGAGCTGACCCCTCGCCACCGAACTCTTTCCGCAAAACAAGACTTGCTGGCCCCTGGCTTGAATATCATGTGTTTTGAATCCTTTATGGATTACAGGAAGCTGGGTTAACATCCCCATCCCACCCTGCTCTCCTCCCTGCTCCCGAAAATGCTGTGTGTGTGTGGCCAGGAGGGAGGGTGGAGCCAAGATGTCAGTCAGAACCAAGTTCCTGCTCCAAAAAGTAGGACAACCCTTCCTGGAAGGTGCAGTACCACCACGGTCACACATTTTGACACGTCTAAATACTATCTGCACTGAGCGTGTAGGTCTTCTTTATGTGGGTTTGAAGGGCATTCAAGGTCTGCCCATGCTGGGAGACTCTTCAGCCGATCTGTGCGCCGGGAGGTGGTGGTGCTGGGGCTTGCTGCCTGGCCAATGGGGCTTGCCAAATGTCAGCTCTTCACTGTGGGCAGGTGGGGAGAGAGGTGCAGGAGGGGGTGGGGGCCATGTGAGCCACCAGCGAGCAGCAAAGTGTCGATTCCCAGGCCTTCAGCAAGTGCAGAAATGGAAAAGGCATGAACTTGTGAGGTTTGGCCATATGTCAATTCAGTCACAGCAAGGTCCCCTTTGACTGAAGTGATGGGGGGGGAAAAACACCAACTTGCAATATGGTTAAGTTAAACCTTCACTCCCCTCACTGACTGTGTTACAGGGGTGGTTCTTGGGAGATGAGGAGTAAATTCAGCCAATGCAAATAGGTTACAGTCTCCAAATCCTTCAATATCTGGTATGTTTAAACATGGTTTAAGTTGCTGGGGTGATATGACTTTCTGTCAGTGGAGATAACAAAAGTTATTGCTGGGCACCTGTGGATCACTTTAGCTGCAATGTGTGAGGCTCTGCAGAAGCAAAACAAAGCAGAGTTCATTCCCTTCAACCGAAATTAAAGGAAGGCTCTGAAATGTTTCAGCCATTTCTCTGGAGCAGGGCGGGGGAAACTTCCACCACTGCTTGCAGGAACAGACCCGTTAGAAGTTTGGAAATAACCTTGCTTTCCATGCTGCATTTGGAGGCTCTTTGGGGGACTTTGCTTCTTTCCCCCTTCTGCAAGGAGCAGGATTAATGGGAATTGCTAATGATCTTGCCCCTCTGCTGGCAGTTGTCCTCCATGAAGGGCAGAGCAGAGACTTAACCTGGGGGTTTCAGGCAAGCACCGTTTTACAGCCAAATCTGCCTGTGTGGTCTGTAATCAGAGGAACAGCTGCTGCAGCGAGAGCTGGGGCCTGACCTCCCCAGCAGTTGCTAAATGAAGCTGCTGAGGGTAGCCTGTACGCAGCCTTTCAGAAAACTGATAGCTATTTATCTCTGGGTTGGCACTAAAAAATGGACGTTATCCTTTCCCTGCTGAAAACTTGAATAATTTTCTTGTTGGAGAAGGCTCTGATGGGTCTGGAAATGCTGGTGACCCCCTTCTCCTGTCCGTGAGGGCTCCCTGGGCCTGCCGTTGGATTGGAAAGGAAGGCTTGCGATGCCTGGGGTTTACTTGTTGCCAGCAAATTCAGTGCAAATGTCAGTGGGCCTGTGCTGCAGCAGGCTAGGTTAAGTGTTAGGAAGAAATTGGATGGGTGAAATCACAACATCACAACGCAAGAGGTAAGGGGGCTTCTTGCTGAGTAGGGACATAATCATCTGAAAATGCCCCACTGAGGCATATAAATAGCAGACTAACTGGGACTGAGGGTGCCGTCAAAATCACTAGGTTATGTGTCGAAGGAGAAACTTTACCAGAGAGAGAGAAAGCAACCTTAGATAGGAGGGAAAGGAGGGAGAAGCACTTAAAGACATCACAACAGGAGTCCCTTCCTATTTTTGCTTTACCTATATCATTTTTTTCATCCTTAGAAACCCAGTGCAATGATGAAAAGGAATCTGGCAATGTGAGAAAAGAAGGGAATGAGGGAGCAGAGGGCTGCTGGCCATGGCTGTGCAGTTGCCAGGTAGAAAGCATGGGTCTACAGAATGACCCCCGAAACTTTTAGCCTGTTGGCAGCATTGCTAGCTCTCACAGACCTACCACCTGCTCTGGGACTCTGAAATGGCTCAGCGATGCCATAACCCCCTACTAAGGCTTTAGTCCTGGCCAGGTGTGTCCTTGCAGCAAAAGGCTGCTGGCTGAGGATGTCAGTTCCTGCAACAGCAGGTGTTGGTTCCTCAGAGCAGAGGGAAGATGAGCTACAGGGTTTCCTCAAACCTGGGGACCCCAGCATAAATGTCAGGAATTGGGTATGGGGGAGAGGAAAGCACAGAAAAGGGTGAGTAGGTGCACATAATGCAGGATATATCAGACATCAAATAGGAATCATAATTTGACCTTTGGTTGTACATCAGATAACATCCTTCCTCTGCTAAGAGGTGTTCATCATCTCTCTTTTTATCAATGAGGGATTTGCAAGGGGGGTATTATGGGTATTAAACTGGGGGAACAGCTACTGTTCATGTGTTTTTTTTTTTACTTTCAGTGGCTGAGTACAGGAAGGATGAAACCCAGCTAGCAGGTTTCAGACCCTGCTCTGGTTGCTGAGCAAGAGCTATCGGGGAGAAGGATGCTCAGCTTTTCTGGGTTTTACTGGGTGAGCAGTCCTCTGCCTGGGCAGGAGCATGACACCAGAGCGGTGGGCTGGGCCTGGCACAGCAACTATAGTCCAGGATTGCAGGGAACAGAGAATTTCCATTTGCAGTCGGGCAATATTGGGAAAGTTTGGGAGACATGGGAGAGCTCTTAGAGTCATATGTATGTCCAACAGCCATATAGGACCAAATGGGATGATTTTACTAGGCCAATATCTGGGACTGCTGACTCTATACACACGCATGCAATATATGAAACGGTTAAATCAGAGCAAGCAATCTTGACTTGCCATTTCCAGACAACTGAGAGTTTGGTTTTGCAATCCTGGTGTAGCTTATGCAGGAGAGTTAATACCTCTCTTGAGATAGTAATGAAGTCATGCTAGTTTGCTTCCCAGCATGTGGGGGGGTGCAGGGCCTGAGCTAGAGAGCCCGTGTACCAGTGACAGGCTGTGTGCTACAGGTACAGGTGTTACAATGGACGGGCAGGCGGGCTGCTGGGAATGAGGTCATGTTCTGGTATGGCTGAGTCTAGCAATCTTTGTGTTGCAATATATGATGATTAGGTTTTTTGAAGCCTCAGCTCTGGAGGCATGTGATTACTTAAGACTCTAACCTTAAAAAAAAAAAAAAAAAAATTTTTTAATGTCCTTGCCATGCAGTAGGTTAGTCTGAGTCTATGTGAGAGGCTCAAAAACCATAAAGATGAGAAAGAAGAGCTAACACTGACCTGCTAAAAATCCCGGGAATGTAAAGCCAGTCTCTTTCCTCAGGGAAGCCTGGCTCAAAGTCATCTACAGGCTTGGAGATGGCACCGGTGCTCTGCATACGCCATCTTGCAGTCACGTTCGTTCTTTCTTTTGTGCAGATGCTTGTCCTCTCTCCCCTGTCAACAACAAAGCTGCCCCATGTGTTTGCATCTCCTTCTCTGCCACCCTCAATATTATCTTTATCTGGCCATACCTCATTCAAATCCCTGCTTGGTTATCTAGCTCCTCCTGGCTGCCTTTCCCTTCCCACTTAGCTGCTCCATGCAGGCCATTGCCCAGCTCAGCACCCCTCTTCTCATGACCAATGTCCTTGGCTATGTTTCTGCTCTCTCCTCGCTTGCCTTTCCTGCTCTAGTTTTTATACAAATACAGAAATGACAAAGAGGAAGCAGGAGGATGGCTGAAGTGACAACAGATGATGTGTTTTATACTGCATGGCATGAATTTGAGTACTGTTGTAGGCCAAAGGTTCACCTTGCTTCTGTCCCAACCTGATCATTTCACGGACACCATAAAAAATGGAGCATGAAAGTTCATGCTATACCCCAATATACCCTCTTGGCTTCTGTGGAGCAGAGCTCGAAGCTCTTAAAATAAGCTCTCAAGCTGGGCAGTAGGTCGTCATTACCTCGAGAGGCTTGCAAAGGGTGCAGCGGTTGGCGTGCATGGCACAGCCTGGTGCTTGCACATAGGAATCGGAGCTTGGGAAAATGGGTCCGTGAGCAGTCTTGCTGCCCCTAACTCTTGTGCCGTGGGAGAGTTTATATCCAGCTCATTGCCATCAATTTTAAATAGCCTAGCCCTTGTTGCTATTTATGCCCCTGGATAGGATGTACAGGGCTGGACGTGTGGGGAGGCTCGCTGCACTGAGGTAACCTTCGTGCCTCTTTAAAAGAGAACTGTAATAGATATCTCATGGGAAAACGTTGCATAATACACGGTCTTTCAGGTCACAAAAGGCATCTGCTGTGTCTAAACAAATACTGAAAACGGAGTGAAACAAAATAAGCGGCTTAGGCCAATTCGGGGCTGTCTGCTGGGCTCCCCCAGTGCAGCAGGGCAGCTTGGGCAGGCCCCCTCAGCAAGGGCCTCTCCCCGGTTGTGTCCAGGTGGAGGGCCGACTTCGAGCAAGTGAGCAGGGGGAAATCCTGTGATGCAAATCAGCAGAAGGACAGAAGAGGAAAAAGGTGGCTATAATAGAGAGAGGATAAGGTAAAAGAAAGGCTGGTAAGAAAAAATAAAGTCCTGTAAGGTCAACAAGAAGAGTAAAACCTTGCGGGCCAGTGAGTGCATGGGGAAAACTCCCCAAAAGGCCACCTAAAATTAGTGCTGGGAGAAAACAGCCCAGTTGGAGGGGAAGGAGAAAGGGATAAAGTCCCAGTGAAGGCTGGGACTGAGGGCGGAGGGGAGGGCAGGAGGCATCTTGGGAAGGGGTCTGGGTTGGGGCGTCAATGCAAAGCTCGGGTGCAAACACGCAGCCCGCCAAGGAGGGACGGCTGGAGCCTGAGGAAAGGTCACCGAAAGCGCAGAGCAAAGCACCCTGCGGCCCTTTTACACTGGGTGCGTATGACCCCTGCCGTTTCTGCACACAGTCTGGGAAAAAACGGCTACAAACACCCGCATGTGTTCATGGCAGAAAGACCACCTGAGGCGGCATTTCCTGCAGGAGGTGACTGAAAGGAGATGGGGGATTGCGGGGGGCGGGGGAGATGCAGATGGCTGAAGAGCTCTTCCAGCTGACGCCTTCCCTGCTGCCTCTACGCACACCTCTCGCCATCGCTAGGAAAGCGAGGTGGGATGAGGGAAGGCAGAAAGAGAAACTCGGGAAGGGGGCTGACCGGCCGGCTGCAGCAGCCACGCTTGCCTGCATTAGGAGGTTTTGGGGGCCGATCTACTCGAACTCGGTGTGCACGAAGGATGCCGTTTGGCTTGTCAGGCTGCTGGACGGGAGTGTGTAGCAACCATGCCCCCAAGGACAGGTCTCCCGAATAAAAGCGATCAGCCCCGGGGCGAAGGTGACCCCGGGGCTGGGGCCTGGCCCTGCCCGTCGGCAGCCGGGTCCGGGCACGGTGAGCCCCGCGGGGCTTGAGGCCCCCCAGGTTGGAGCCAGCCCCTTAGGCCTCCAAGTGTAGTTTCTTGCTGCCATCTAGTGACTTCCAGGGGTAAGCAAAAATGACAAAAAAAACTACTGGCTGTCGGAGTGTCCGGCTGCAAACAGGGCTACTAAACTTCTAGAAATAAACAGGGGTGAAATAATTCTAAAATATTGTCATCTTTCTATTTTTTTGCATCTTCTGCAAAATAACTATAGGGAGTTTTGGCATTATAAGAAAGATTTCAGTGGGTAATTAGTCATGAAGCATATTTGTCATTAAACAAGGTTATTTCCAAAGTAGAGACAAAATTAGAATGGCCTTTTTTTCTCTGTAGTATTACTGCTCTGGGTCAGAGTGGGTTTGCTTCGACTTTTTTGCTGTGTTTCTTTATAATTATGTCCTTGCGATGACCGTACTGACACTGCAAAAAGCACCTGATAAAAACTTTGCTGAGCAAGTACTGTTTAAACATCAGTGATACCATTAAAAAGGGAGAAAGACCTTTTCATTTCAGAGCTTTCAATAGTTTAAGGCTCGACTAACAGCAACTGTCTATTAGCCATATGATTGCCTTTCTCTATATAATGTGTAGAGAAGACTAAAGATAAGGACAAGTAGAGCATTGATCCGTTGTGTCAGTATATGTCATTGTGATCAGAGATTTTTTTCAGCCCTCCCAGCTCTAAGACATTAACAGGATTCTAGTTCATCGTAGTTTTTAAAACTGGACTCTTTCCAAACTTCCAGTTGGTGATATATGGAGTTTTCAAGAAATCAAACGGAGAAAGTCCTATGGGTTTTGATTAGGCCAAGATTTCACCATAATCTTGGGAATCCATTTATTAATTCTCAAATAACATAATGAAGATATTTTCTTTTTCTTTTCTTTTTCTTTTCTTTTTCTTCTTTTCTTTTTCTTTTCTTTTTCTTCTTTTCTTTTTCTTTTCTTTTCACCTTGGGAATATTTCTGGAAAGTTTACTGGGGCTTCTTCATGTGTGCTGCTGCTGTGGCCTCTTCATCCCAGAACAGACATGATACAGATAAGCAAAACTTTAGCCTGTATCCCTAAATGTCCTCAGTAAAACTATCATCTTTGCATTCTGTTAGCACCTAGCAGTCTTCTTCCCTACCTCCAAATGGTGGCTTTCAACAGCAGGGATGGAAGTGAACTACTGCAATACCACTTTTCTTTAACTGCCCCTTTTCTTTGTCCCTTTCCTAGCCTGAAGCTTCCCAGGGAGCCCTGTGATGAGAACTGTAGCCACTGAGAGCAAGAGACCTAGAAATACTGCAGGTATCCTGTTACTGCTGCTTCGGTGTGTCTCTCTCTTATTTCCAGGCACCTGTGGGAGCGGTGGTGCCAATGGTGATAAATCATTTCTGCTTCCTCTGTCCTTGGGGGCAGCAGCAGTAATTACTTGGAGTGACCCCTGCTTTCAACCATTTTGAAAACCTTGCCATAATCCCCGAAGAGCTTGAATCTTTGATAGGATGTAAACTGCTGGCACCAAGGGCAGCATGTGAAGCCAAAAAGGAATATAATGCTCAAACTACTGCACTCCAACCTGTGTATTTTTAAAACAAGGTTAATGATCTCTTGTTAAAAAGAGAACAAATGTGCCATGGTCTTAAAGGTGGTGGTGATTGTCTGTTTTTCCATCTAGTCTTTAAAACTATTTCCCATGAGCTGGTGATGATGGTTCCCTTCATTGGAGTTTGGAGGTTTGTTTTAACATATGCTAGTGATGTGTGTGTGACCTAAAAGGGAGCTGGGAGCATGCTTTGGTGGAAATGGGAGTCTGGAGCCAGGGCTGCTCATGGATCAGGTGGCCTAATAAGAAGGCAGTGGCATAAGGCTTCCTCTCTCTGAAGGTGAATCTATCTTTTGCCAAGACAGGTTTGCTGTGCATTCTGAACACTAGGGAGGTACAAAATTGGAGAGGTGCAAAGTCAAAAAGCTCCTGGAGGTTTGCAGACTACTCTCGGATGGTGAAAGTCACACTAAAACTGGTGTTGTTGGTGTGCTTTCTCCAAAGAGCAGTGCGCTTCCACAAGGTGAATGGCTGCCCTGCTTCGCCGTGCTGCAAGGCACTTTGCATTTTCACCCCTGCTGCCTGCATGTGGGCTGACCTTTCCCTTCCCTGGCACACATCAAGGCCCAACATATAACTAATAAAGCCCTTTCTAGTTTGACGAATTCCTGTTTTGCCATGATTTTTTTTCCCCYGCTGGGAAGCACAGGAGCTGCTCCTGTGGCATGTGGGGAGGCAGAGCCTGCTGCTGGCTAGGCCAGTGCACAGGCAGCGTGGGCACTCCTGGGCAGCTCCTTCACTCCTTCAGGAGTGCTTGCACCAACCTGCCAGCCTTAGCCTCAGTCCAGAGCAGCTCAATGAAATGTCCAGGGTTTATTTCTGGAGCCTTGTATGTCTTTGAGTGCTATAGGCCACGCGACTATATCATCCACGCTGGTGGAGCTGTGACTGGCCATGGTTGAAGATCGAGACACTGCAAGGGGAGAATTTTACCCTTTGGATACTTCCGATAGGATAGTCTGAAAAAATTTATCCCCCAGATACCAAACCCTGGGCATACACCACCTGGCAGGCTTAATAATTGCAAGTTACAGGGTAGAAAACACTGCTTCTCATGGGGCACTACCCAAATACTGCACTCCCGTGCTGCACGTCTGAATGAGAAACAGGGTGCAATTTGTAACTGGGAGGGTATTTAACTGCTGGAACAGTTCACCAGGGAACATGATGAATCCTCCATGATTTGGAGTCACCAAATCAAGATGAGATGCCTTAACTAAAGCAATGGTGTAGGTCAACCATAAGTAACTGGGCTCAGGGCACAATGGTCCATAGCTTGTGTGTTACAGGAGGTCAGAGTCAGCTCCTGAGTGCCCAGAAAAGGTATCCTTGTATTTTGACAAAAGCAATAGCACCTAACCAAAGCTTATTAGCTGATGGTTCACGAGTCTCAAATGTTGATGACGTCGAATCCCAGTGTTCGCCGTATCTTCCTAGCAATTACCAAAGCATCCCAATTCTTTAAATTTCCAGAGCTGTTCCTTGTTACTTTTTGCCATTTGTTTAAAATACAGGCTCAGGAAACAGACCTTGGTAGAGGTCATGCTCAACAAGTGCCTGCCCTCTAGCTGCTATGGTATGGCTGAAGACATCAAAATGACCAACTACCTTTAAGGATCTCTGCCCCCCCCAAAAAAAAAAAAAAAAAAAAAAAAGAAAGACAAATCAAATGCTGACCTTAGTGAAGTCCTATTTGGGGCAGAGAAGGGTGGGAGGAAAAAAAAAAGGGAGAATAATGATTACCTTAAATAGAAACTTCCATTAACAGCTTTTCCTCATGTTGGGAACCAAGTGAATGACAAACGTTCAGAACAGCTTCACAACCAGTGGGGTTAGGACTGAATAAAAACTTCAAAATTCCATGTAAAACTAACCAAAAACACTCAAGAAAATGCTTTACATTACCTGCATGGCATGCAGAAAATTCTGTGTGCATGCTCTGGAGTATGTGTGTGCACGTGTAAGCACATGGGTAAACTATAATCTACTGAAATTTCTTGAATTAAGTGGATGAGTAAAATACTAAATACACTAGCTTTGTCTTGAAAGGATGGCAGAATATACAAGTTGGCTAAGAAACCCAAGCTAGATTGCTCAAGGGAGCATCTTTGTGTGTAAAACCTAAAAGCCCCATGCTGAGTGTTGGATGCTAAGAAAGGCAAATCACACGCTGAAAGTCTCTGCCTGTCATTTATTATCATTTGGGCTGGAACTCCCCAAGCAGAAAGTTTGATTTAAAAGTATGCAATTTTTTGTCATGTGCGGTAGCTGGTTGAATGACTGAGGGCAACCTTCTCTGGAGGGAGAGGTATGCTATGACCTCTAGTGGTGGATAGATGCAGAAAGAGAACAGACCTGATGGTGTAGGTTGTTGATGCTGTGGTCGATTTAATTCGTGCCAGAGCAGTCACACAATGGAAAGACCACTCAGCGGCATCTGCGATGACTCGTGCACACTGATTCACTCTTCTGCTTGGTGGCAAGGGACCAGCTTCTCTCTGTTTACTGGATCATGGTGCCTTACAGGTCCTTTTAAACATCAGAATTCCTGTATTGACAGTAATATTTCATCAAGGCTTTGTGACTTCTTTCCTTTATAGGTCTGAGGGAACACTTGCTTTCATACACGAGAATGATTTAGCCTTTGTAACCCCCCCTTTCTTCCAGTGCCCTTGAGGTAGAAGGTAATGGTTGTTTACCATCAGGTTTGTCTCTGACCCAGTAGTTCTTGTGGCAAGGAAAGGGAGACAAATTCCTAAAGCAGTAATCCTAACCCCCTTGGGAGTGTTTGCTGGATTCTCCACTTCATGCCCTAAAACAGGTCTGCTATCATAGCTATACATAATATATATTTATATTAAATATATAGATATTTTTAATCACTTTATGTTTACTTATTTTATTACTGAGATGCTTCAAAAATGCCACCCTCAAATTGACACAGATGGGCATTCTTTTGGTTGGTGTAAAAGTATTTCGAGCCCCGTAACACCTTTGCTTGATTCACAGTTAAATGAGAGTCCCAAGAAGTCCTGAGTGCCTTGTGCCATCTAACTGTAGCACTAGAAATTGCTGCAGTGCTGGTCTCTGCTACCTGGAATGAAACTTCCTCCATGGACCCAAACTTCTCTTTTTCTCCCTTTTAGGAATCCTTCCTGCCATTTTCTCTCCAGCACTTTTTGGTGTATGCTAGGGATGACATGAACAAATGTTATGACTTTTGCATCTAGCTGCGGCTTGTCTGCAGTAGCAGTGCATTGTGTCCCCCTGCCTGCTAGGGCATCCGATATGTTTAGACTGTGTCATAGCATTGCATCTCCCTTCCCTTTGCATACGTTTTGCTTCCTCAGGAGACCAACCACAAAGACTTTTCCTTTTTCTACCCATCGGCATTTCTCTTCCACATGGACCAGATGAGGCACAGCCTGTCTCAGACACTGCATACTGAGGCTGTATTCCTAAAATACAGCTTGAGAAAGGGACTGTAAGTTAATGCAGACATCTCATCAGTCTTTGGCTGTGCTGCTGCCTGCCAGCCATATGCTCTGACCAGCATTTATGGGCTACCTGTCCTGGCTCTCTAACTGCAAGTGAAGCAAGTCAGAAGTTTTATTTCAACTCGATCATACATTTTGCTACTGTGGCTGGCATGGTGAGTGGCTGCTTGCTTGAAATGAAGTTAAGGGATGCTTGATACACTGAAGGTGACAAATACAGGTCATTATATTCTTGGCAAAGCTGCCCATATTTTGCATGGGTCTGTGAATCTGTAGAAAAGCAATTCTGCTGCRCTAGTCACTGACAATGAACAAATGTGAGCAACTTTTCAAAGGAGCACAGTAGCTGTGGAGCACTGGGCAGAGAATATAAATCTTCCGCTTTAAATGATTGTCCCTGTATATCGGTTGCAATGTAGAAGAGGAGGCCTGGAACAGACCTCATAAGGCCACCTACTGTTCTCTGCTTGCCCCAAAGAAGGGTCGGCTTCTCCAAAGCCTTTCCTGCCAGAGGCTTGTTTAATCACTCTTAAAAGGGGTGAAGATCCCACCGCTTTCCCCAGGCAGTCTGTTCCTGCGCTAACTGCCCTCATTGGGAAGTTCCTCCTGTGGTGGGATTCATCTTGACCAACTTCTCACTCACTTTTCTGAACTAGTTGTGCAGGCTCCCGTGATAGTCAGTGGAGCTGAGAGTGAAATTCAGTGGAGCTGAGAGTGAAATTCATCTGTAGTCATCTACGAAGCATAAAATGAATCTTCACTGACTGTACTGGTATTGACTTGCTCAGCTGAAGATGCCTACAGTGTAGACACCTGTGTTTTATTAGACTAATCCCACCCCTACTGTTTAACCTGAATTTTTCTCACTGACATGGTGCTGCAGTATCATTGTTCCTTTTCCTGGACATGAAAAACAGATTTTTTCTTTGACAAAAATCTAATTTTTGAAAACTCTTTTCACTGCTTTCATTTTTCTCTCCTCTAAAAACCTGGCATTGTTTAATCTGTTTTTTCTCATAAGCAGTGCCTTCTAGACCTCTGATTTTTCCTGTAGTTCTCTGCTAAACACTTCCCTATTAGCCTTTATTTTCCCTGAAGCGTGATGAGGAAAACTGGAGATTGTACTCCAGCTGAGGCCTTGCTCATACTCAGCAAAAGGAACAGATCCCTATGTTCAGAAGCAACAAATTTTCTCTCCATTTCCTCTGTTTCTTTCTAAAATTGGTCCTTTCAAAGTTTCCAGAAAATGAACAGTGCTTTCATACATTCCTTCCTCCAAAAACTGCTTGGAAGCTTCAGTATATCTGACTTCTGTGTGCATCAAATCATTATTGATCCCTCCATTCTTCCCCTTCCAGGACACGCACTGAAGCAGTAGGTGCACGCGCAGAGTTACACATACCTCAAGAACAATGTTTCCGTGTATAATGACTGTATACGCTGGAATAATGCACTGGAATAGTTCACTGGAACCTGTTTTGCCTAGCAGCTGCGCTGAAGCCCTTCCATTTCCTCTCTCCTCCTAGCCAGAATATGTCTTTGCATTCTGGCACCTCGTGCCATACACAATTAGCGCTGTGTAAAGCTCTAAATAGTTTGGGCCCAGGCACCCTTAGAAACTATGTGTTCATCTGTACTCTTGTGATCATTCGCTGAGATTCTTGAACTAACAGGAGAGGGTGAGTTACTATCAGGGTATTTTCCTGGGTTTAGACTTCTGAGAGTTTTTTATTGTTGTTGTTGCTCCATTTTCCTTCTGTGCAGCCTCAGCCAATGAATGTTCAAGCATAATTTATTTTCCTAACTTTTCAAAGGTTTTTAACTGGAGAGGGTAGAATTTTGTTTGATGTGTGTGAGGACAAATTTCATATGATTATTGATTGATAAATTTTATTGATAYGTAAAATATGTGTTTCCAAGTATTTTTAACTAAATAACTGATAAACTTAAGAATTATTAAAGGATTCCAGGATTTGAGTTTCCCCTTACCACAAGCTGACATGTGTTTCTTCCATTGGATGGAGGGTAACAGCTGCCCCTGAGAGAGACACCTCGGTGCCTGAACACCAGAACATGACTATCCTTTCGTGATTTTGCATGTCTGCTCATCTTCCCTGCTTCTCCAAGCACAGGAGTTACAGTATCAAAAATCTCAAAGCAGTATCTGTTTTAAGATTTGTCTCTACAAGAGAGGAATGGATGGAGAAAAACTGAAAGTAGAAGGCATTTTGAGTGAAAGCAACCATGGAACAATAGAATTGCTGTTCTGAGAAAAGAAAGGAGTGAAAGCAGCAGAAAAAGGGTAATGAACTTCAAAAAGCAGACATCAACAAGCTTGGGAAGCAGGTAAATGTGAGTCTTCTGGGAAGATAATCCTGAAGATAAATGAAGTGTCTGTTATTGAAACTGCTGTTAACAAAAGCAGGATGGTAAACTATCCCGATGTGAAAGAAAGATAAGAAACTGAGCAGGAGAGCAGAATGTAGTTGTATCAGGAGCCAAGACCTAGAAATCAAAGGAAATTATGTGATACGTGTTACTGACAGTGACTACAATAAAACAGTAAAACCATGCTGGGGTACAATGAGAAAAAAATAACATGAAAAAGCAATTAGAAAGAGACCTAGGATGCAACTTTTCTATAAATACACTGAGGAAAATATACATCTGTCTATAACTTAATGAAAAAGTACAAACAGCAGGTGATGCATAAGGGCTGAAAAATTCAACACTTTCTTGCTTCAGTTGTTAGGAGAAAGTATCTGGTCAAAATCAAGTAAAAGCTACAGAAGTTGTTTATATTCAGATCATCAGAATAAGTTGAAGAAGAAATTCACTTCAGTGATCTCAGAGGTCTGATGATAAATCAGCATGATTCCTATCTCTTAAAAAAGTGGAGAAAGATGACCATGGAAATGTTTAACCGGTTTGCCTAATATCAATGCCTGGAAAGATACTTGAACAAATTATTTAACAGTCCTTCTTGTAAGTACCAAGAAGATTTAAAAAATAGTTAAAAAAAAACAGCCAACGTGGGTTCGTCACAAACAAATCATATTGAAGCAGTTGTTTAATTCCCTTCTCTGGTGGGATAGTCATTCAAATGGTCAAGGGGAAAGCAGTGAATGTGTATAAATGTCTTGAGTAATACTCTGGGAACTGTCTTACAAGCAGCTAGCAATTGTGGTCCAGGTGAAATCACTACTGGTTGGGTCTGGAAGTAGCTGTATTCAGAGAGGAGTGACCTGTGTTTCTCTGTCACACTGGAAGACAGTTATTGGGATCCTTCAGATGTTTTTTCTCCATCCATATTTCCAGTTATTTCATTAATTCACTGGGTGTTTGAACAAATAGTATGATAAACTGAAAAGAATGATATGACTTTGAAAGAATGATGTGACCTCAGACAGTATGGGGCTCACTTTGCTCTGGCCTCAGGCTAAATCAGAAACATGGTTTCTGTCCTAAAACAGCCACTTCTTACTCTGGTAGGACATGGGAGAGAAGTATTCCTCTCTATCCTGCATTGCTAAGTCTTTGCTGGTGTAAAGAGTGCAATTATGGAAACCACATTTTAAGAAAGATAGAGACAAAAGATGGCAATACAAACAGGGAGAGACAAGGCTTAGAAGGCTAGGCAGGGCTCAGAAACACCAACCCAGAGGAAGAAGTCTTTTTAGCCTGGAGAAGTGAAGAGGAGGAAACACAGCACTAATAGATCTTTCTGTGCATGAAAATTTTTACAAATGCAGTGAAGGTCAGCTGATGTCTGTGTGCCCTGGAGACAGACTGGGGTGCAATCCACTGCATTAGCAGCAAAGGCAACCTAGAAGAGAGAGTCCTTTGTGGTATCTGCATTTTTTTCTGTGGTCGCTGCTCACCATAAAACATTCAAAATTTCTCCCCTTAGAAATGGTTTTGCATTTCTGTCCCTTCTTGCCAGGAAGGCACAACCAAGTCAGCAGGATGGAGAGTGACATGGCATTACTGCTCAGCTGAGTCAGTAAAGCAAACACTGCAAATTAAATACAAAAATTAGAAAACTAGTATGTGTGAATTGACTCCTGCCACATTTATGGTCAGCTTTCTGGCTCTTACCACTGGGCTTTTTCAAAGAGTGAGAGCACGTTTCCTTCATCTCATGCAGGAAGGAGCTCATTATTCCTTATTAATTAGGTCTTCAGTCACTAATCTGTTATGTACCTTTCCAGCAACTGTTTACAGATAAGTGTTGTAGGATCTAATTGATGGAGGATAATTAGCTCCTCCCTAATTAGAGTGAAGTGTGCTTCTTCTCACTCTGTGGATGATCGCTTATGAATGAAAGGCCACAAATGGAAAGCTCAAGATGTGCAATGTGTCAGGAACTAATTTACTTAAACTAATTTTGAAAGCTTATTTAATACCCAAATAGTAGGTTTATATACAAGCGTGTGTAACTGACTTCCATTGTTGGCAGACGTGCAGTTGTCACAGACATGAGGTTAACTTCATGACCCATTACTGAAGGCTGCACAGACTTTGGGAGCAGCGTGTCCATGAGCATCAGCAAAAATGATACATGTAGCATTTGGAAATAGAACAAAAACTTCTGGATTTTTTTTCCCACAGCTTCATCATCTCAGAAAGTTGCTTCAGGGCTGAAAAAGAACATGTTTATTGCAGCCTGCAGCCAAGCAATTGGTAAATTTTGGGCTGCCTTCTTGTTTTTTTTTTTCGATGTCTATCCCCTGAAATTGAGGAGGGATCTTGTTGCTGGAGAAGAGCTATTCAGCATCCTTTGGAAGCTGGACACTTATTTCCAAATGGGCACCAAAATTACTAGCTATTTTTCAAAAACTTTATCAGCAAAGGATCTAGATTATTCTTTCTATAACATAGCTACCCATTATTGTCATAGTAAGTATCAGTTATGTAACTTCTACTTCTCTTAAAAACGTGCCTGCTTCTGCATGTGACTGACTATGGTCTCCTGTCTGCAAAAAGAAATGGCTGGAGAGTAGCTGGGTCACTTTCTGCAGGGTGGATATTCACCGCAAAATAGAAGTGTCAGTTCTTGGGGTTGTTTGACAACTTTTTAGTTTGCTCATCGCAAGCTTCGATATGTTACCTGAAAACTTGTTGGAGAAGACATGGAGTCTATGTAATTAAAAGTGATGTGGACTCTTAACGCAATCTGTATGCAGCTACAGCCTCATATGTAGATACACTTGTATAGGGATGACACAGATGTTAGGTGTTTGACCAGAAGCCTAACGGGCTGATCAAAAGCCCGTTGAAGTTGATAGAAAGACTCACATTGACTTTTCATGTGCTTTGGATTGCGGGCTGAGAAGGCATTCCTCTGCTGGTAATGTAAAGGTAGAGCTGGAAACACCGAGGGAGCGTAAGTATGCCATGACTCCTCAGCTGGCAGCCAGGCTGCCCTCCAAGGGCTCCCCAAGGAGCCCTCAGCAGCCTCGTGCAAGAAACTCTCCCTATCCCGGCTCCCCAGGTCTGTTTTTGAGGATGGCTGTGATCAGTGGCCCTGCTTCATACAGGGAACATTCAGACGAGGGGAAAGTGTTAACCACAGAGCATTTCAGGAATTGGCCAAGTAGCACAGGAGCGGTGCAAAAAAGGCAGAGCCTTCAGTGCAAGCCCGACTGCCCGAGGGAGGGCTGCACAGAGCTGCTCTTACAGATTCAGCCTGCAGCTTCAGGGGACAAAGGACTAACAGTGCCGCTCACTYGTGTGATTTTAACATTGGTCTTGTCAATATTTGGAAATCTTCTGTCAGGCTTGGTTCCTGAAATAGTGTGACTATATGAAAATCTCAGCTTCCATCTGAAAAAGAAATAAAAATAAATAAATAAATAAATCCTCTCCTGGTTGCGAAGAAAGTCTTGGAACTATGATCCTTAAGGATTTGAAACCCTGGAAAACAAGAACACAAATCTCAGAAATTTATTCTTTTCAAAATCTTACGAGGTTCAAACCAGTTTTAAGATTTAGGAAGTTACGTTCTCCTGCAGTGCTAGTGGTCTAAAAGATATTGAGTGAGATAGAACCTGGGGAGAGAACCTGCGAGGACGCAGACGAACTTAGGATTACCTGTGAATTTCCAATGTTTCCTGAGGCTGGAACGTTGCTTCGGTGACAGTGCCCGTGTTCCCTAGAAGCCCTAATACCGTTAATCAGAAAAGAAAGATTTCAGTGTTTCATTACTTGCTGCAGCTGAAACTCAAGGAAATTACAYGAGTCTCATTATCAGATAAAGTTAAGATGCCAGTATGAAAGAAAACTCTTTTTCACTCTCAGGTTGGGAGTAATTTATTTTTCCTAGCTTAGATTTTAAAAATAAAGAGCAAACACAGAAGAATACAATAGAACTGCACAAAATGTGGGTACAACAGATCTGCTTTGATACAGTAACAGTGTCCAGCCTCCCTTTTATCTTTATAACTGTCCCTAGGCATGGTGAGAAGAGATCAGAGTGGCAAGCCGAAGAGTGCATCTGTCCGGCGCGCTGCACTCGCAGGCTCTGCCGGATAATTGTGTGTGGCAGCCTTAAAAGGAGTTGTTAGTGTCACCGGGACCTGATGTGTTGGCCAGCTCTGCTGTGTGCCTTGCCTGGCRTGCCTGCTAGATGAAGCAATACTCAAGGGGCAGATTGTAACCACGCAAACCCATTTAGAAAGCAGGAACAGACTGAGTCATAAGCTGGTCCCTTGCAGTGGTGACGAGGAGAGAGACACGCTCTGCAAGCCTTCCCCGGCGCAGGTTGTCTCCCCTGGGCATCAGCACCAGGGACGTGGGGCGGGAGGCTGGAGCCTCAGCTCGGTCCATCCTCAGCCCTGCAGGCTCCCGCGTGCCCCGCCACTGGCATGGGAAGGGGTGGCCGGGGAGCCCATTGTCCTCCTCCAGGGTCCGGCTGCTTCTCTGTCACCCTTGTACCCCACTGCTCAGGTGTGGAGCTGGGAACGGAGACGTGGCCCCAGTGAAGGAGGTGTCAGGCTATGAATAGGTTTTGAGCAGGATGGGTGGCATGCACGTGTTTCAGGGCTGCAGAAATGTGGTCTCCAAAACTAAATTGTGAGCAAACTCCTTGCTCCCAATCCTCTGAATGTTTTCCTCTGGGAAATCTCACTATGATGAAAGCCAGCCTCAACAGTTCAGTTACGTTCTAGGCAATGGCTAGTTTCCAGTGGGTTTTTGAAGCCAAAGTTCAAATGTTTTTCTTTCCCTTGAAAAACACAGTGCTGACTAACTCAGCCTTGTTACAAGATGAGAGTTTACTGAAACAGGATATGCCAGCAGGGATGGCAGCATCGATGTCCCTTCTCCCTCACGCCATTAAAGAGAAATGCAGCTGCCAGCTCAGGTGCCCGAGCCCAGAGCAGGACTTAAACAAAAGAGAAGCCCAGGTGGGGTTCTTGTTTTCCTTCTAAATAACTTACTAAGTACTTGGCAAAACCTCTGGGAGTCTCAGTGGTGAAATGTAAAACCTTCCTGCCCCCTTTAGTCCCCAGCCACATCTGAGCAAGGGTATGTGACTTTCTGAAGTAAACTGAAACATGCTAATTGGGAAGTGTTGTGAACTGCACTCTGCTGCTCTTTCCAAATGTCCTTTTTTCCCCCCAAGTTGAGAGTGTGCAGGGACTTGCTTTATAGCCCAGAAGAGGACTGGAGTTTCAGTGTTAATTAAAAGCAAAGGGACACAATGTATTCCTTGGCTGAGGTTTTGAGGGTCTCCTCTATATTCAGTGTTTTTTCGCTGTGTTGTTGCCATGAGTGGTGCCAACGCATGGAGGTGCTCTGGGGGCCACTTAGCAACAGTCTGCTGACATTGGGGAAGCACTAAAAAGAGGGGAAATGGGGAACATCAAGAGGGACTTCTGTGATTGTCCATCACCTGTAGGTTGATACACACTCCAGTATTACAGTACCCAGGTCTCAGCTCTGAGTGTGTAGGTGCAGGATGGTGCATGTGGCTGGAGGAGAAAGGTGTGATGGGTACACAACGGGCACTTGGTGCTGTGCACAACCTGTGACTTGCAGGAAAATGAGCTTAAAAGGGAGAGAAAACAGAAATGTTTCATTTCTAAAGCACCAAAGTGAGATGCTTCTGCAGCTTCAGGACACTGACATTTTTTAAATCAGTCYGACTCAGCCTTGCCCTAAGACCAGTTCCAATTTTAAGGAATCCAGAAGTTTTGGCACGAAAATGCTTTGTAAAGTCTTTTTGCAAACTGTTCCCTCCCTGCTGCCACCCCAGCATGGTTGCCCCAAGCACAAAGTCGCCTACCCTTCAAGCTAAAGAAAGCTCTGTGGATGTTCATCATAGCGGTAACAGGACTTTTCAACTTCTCTCATCCAGTGACAATTAAGGAAATTAGCCTGGTTTTGCCAGGTAGGCTAAATGTAATGTAATGACCCAAACCAAAAGTTGAGGTCTTTAAGATTATTCCACTTAGGAAGAAAGACTGATAATGAACTCAGGTACCTTTGAAGTAATATCAGATTGTACCTCCTGTGTATAATATTCTATTTTCCTGAACTTAATAGCAATCAAACATTCAGGAGACAGTATCTTCATTCAAAATCCCTATCACCTGTAGCTTGTACCCTGGCTCAAAACCCCTGTTCTCCATACTCCTCATAAAGGCTGCATACCAGCATACTTCACATGATACATTTGTATATCCCTCTGCACCTGAATCAACTTGTCTGCAACTCCTTCTGTCACCTTTGCACTTTGAAACAGAGCCCAGCTTTTCCCCTTTTTCCTGAGCGCGCTTCACTTTAATTTCTAAGGTGTCTTATATTTACCTTCTTTTAGGAAGATGAGTATGCTTAGCTTAATTCTTGCAGGAATCTGAAAAGAAGTTACATCTACCAATTTCCACAAGACTTAATTCAAATGATAATGTTGTATGACTTTCTTTTTTCCTGGTTGCTTTAGGGAACTCCTACACCTATAGGAAGCRTGCATGCATATTTGGATATCTGACTTAAATTGTCAGCATTCTTTTTTTTGTAATGGGAAGGAGATCTTAAATGTTAACATAACTGCTCCAGAGAACATAGCTGTTGCAGTTATGTACCCTGTGGCTTTTCAATTGCARCCTCACTGGCCTCTCCTAAGGTGAACATCCCCTTTTTCTAATAGGGATTAGACCAAGCCTAATCTGTATTTAGTGCAAGTAAAATCTTTTGGCTACCTGCAATTCTCCTTCAGCATTACTATGAGCAAGGGGCCTGTATCCTTTGCTGTGCTTCCCTCCCAGGCCTGGGGCAACTCGCAGCGTATAGGGAAGCAAGATCAGAATACAGGGAGGGAAAATAGGCGAGTGATGTAGGCATCTCTACATGCACACTACTGCCCCTTAAACACTGCCTGACACGTTAATGAGTAATGACCCACACAAACTGAGGAAACAAACTGTAAAAGTAGCCTTTAGAGCAGGCAGATTGCTCCTTTCTTTGGCTGTAGCATATAACCAGCTCATCTCTAAGGCTTTGTTTTATTTATTTATTTCTAGTGCACGAGGTGCAAATGAAAGGCAAACAATGTGGGTCAGGTGTGATAGTCTTGGATAATTAACAGCTGGAAATAATTACCTGCTACCAGGAAGAAGGATGATGGATGGAAGTGAGGAGCAGCTGTATGGCATCTTCAGCTGGCTGTGATGACTGGGGATGAGAAATGCCCACAGAAAATGCTTGGAGGGGCTCTGGGGCTGAAGCAAAATGCGAGCTCTTAACAGTGAATGCTGGTAATAGGTCACGCTGCAGAGGCCTACTGGGGAAACTCTTCTAGGGATGCTTCTGCCCTTATTGTGAGCCCTTATGCTTCCTTCTGGAAAATCTAATATTAGCCTTGGCTTCCAGCAAGACAGATATTTTTCTAAGGGACTGTGGGAAGCTGCTGCTGCTTCACTCTTTTTATACTGGGATTGCGAGTGGAGGTGCTCTGCTGTCTTTCAGTATGGCACAGAGCAGGAGCAAAGTGCTGCCCAGGAATAAAACTGGGTGCTCCCAGCAGCAGGCTCTGCTCGAGGGGGCCAAAGAAAGCAGCTCTATCGCACTGTGCCTTGGGGGACAGGTTGCCTTGCAGAGCCCTTGCTCTCGTGGAAAGCAGAGCCGAACTTGTGTTGCAAAAATGGCACCCATCGTGGGGTGGTACATGGCCAGGACATTTCTCTTAGCTGCCAGCTTCTCCCTGTAGCTATTTCCTCACAGATGGGGCTCAGGAGAGGGAATGGGGGAATTGCGGTCACCAAAATGCATGAGAATCTCCTCCGTAGCCAGAAGGCCAGCAAAAAGCCCAGGAAACTGTTCCCCTTAAATAGTTAAATGGCTGCTTCTCGACAAGCACAATGTCACATTGAATTTGAAACAGGGAACTTTTTATATTTTCCCCCTGATTGTGCTGGCACCTGGCAGATGCCTATTTACCACAGGCATCAATACACATAGTAATCAAAGGAAATCAGAGGCACAGATTAGCAACAGCTGCAAGTCATTAGTGGCAGCCATGGGAAAGCACAGCTCTGCACCCAACTTTGAAATAACCAATATGAGTACTTCAGAGCACGAGGGTTACCGCAGGGCACTCTGCTAACATGAGAGAAAGCAAACAATTGCCTTGCTTGTCTCTCAAGATAGCTTTTTCCCTTCCCAAAGGCAGTGCTGCACGCTCTGTGTTATCAATGAATCAATCACACTTTATTGGTCAATTGAACATTAACTCTTTGGGAGGCACATGTGTGCCGATTGGAAACGGCTGGAGTTGGAAGACAGAGTTTCTACCTGCACGAATTTCTAGTGCTTCTTTTTTTCTGTGCTGTGTGCTACTCTGATTGCTGGTATCTTTGGCATAGTCTTGAAATAAGTAGGAGCTTGGGATCTCTGAAAATCAATGCTAATTTTACAGTAACTGTATGTTTCCACTGGAGCTAGCTAGTAGGGTAGCTGACCAAAAAACCTATTTGTATATCAGATTTCTTTAATCAATTCAGTTTGGACCAGAATAGAGTTCACATTTTATACAAAAACTTGATGTTGATTGAAATTTCCATTGCAGATTTAGGCAGCTTGGATTTCTATTTTGATCAGTCTCCGGAAAAGCTGATTTTGTTTCACAACATCTCCGAGTCTTGCAGGAGCAGGAAGCTGTTGCCCTATTAATAGAGAGAGCAGCATCCAGCAGCATCAGCGCACAGTAGCTGGCTGGCAGTGCTGCCATGCCTGTGCCATACCTACCCTCCTCCCTCACTGGGCAGCACCGTTGCTATTGCAGTAGCAGCACCCAGGCTCGACGTGTGGTGTTTGTGGCTGGTGGTCCTCACCAAGCACTTTTCAGATGCAGCAAGGAGTGCGGCATGCCTTATAGGGCTCACAGTACCTTTCTTTTTTCAAATCCAGGAAATCCAGCCTTTTTGTCTTAAGCCACTCCTCCCCCCTCCTCCATAATGAACCAAAACCCGCAAGAAAATCCCCTGCCTTGCCCAGCTCTTGGCCACCACCACCACCACAATGAGGAGGTGGGAACGTGTTAGGGGCACAGCACCACTAAGATGGACAAATRCTGATCTCCAGGACTTCAGGCTACCCTGTGAGCTTTCTCTGTCTTTTAGCAGTCTACAGGGCACAGGGAGGTGAATGAGAGGAAAAGGAATGGGAGCAAGGAGACTAGTTGCAAAGGGGCTGGACGAAAGACCAGGGAAACGGCTAGGAGAGATGTCCAATTGGGGCAGACTGGGAGAAGACAGAAGGACCTCTATAGAAAGGCTGTTCTTTCTGGTCCCCCACAGTAAGCCTGGCCCCTCTTAACCTCTGGCTCTCATCCCACCCTCTGAAACCTTCACTTATTCTCCGCTCTTCCCTCCTGCAGAAGACACAGACTGTATTTCCTATCTGCAATCCCAAGCCTCACTTATCAGTCCCAGCTTCCTCGAAACTCCTAAGTGTTCTCTGCTGATGTTGGAAAAGTTGAATTTTGCTTCTCCAGGTACAATAGATAACATTTATGGCAACACAAAAGTGAAATTTAGCCTTCTCTCCCAAGAACTCTTCAACTGGCTCTGTAAATAATGTGGAATATGCAAACAGAGCATTAAAGGTAACAAAGGGAAGTAGAGTTTTAAGATGAAGTAGAAGTGAATAGTGTCAAAAGATAAAGCACACTGCAAGTGTTCACATCTCTTGGTGGTAAGATGAAAGCAAGGGGAAAAAGAGGGGTGGAGGAATGTTAGCTCTGCCACTCCCTCACTGCCACAACTGTTATCCATCCATAAACTAATGATTTTATGATCACAAAAGTCTGTAGTGAGGAAGACAGGTACTCCTAGTGGGAGCTTTATTCTTGTTAGCTGCATGAAGTAGGATACCTCTGTGCATAGTGAGTGGGGGAAGCAGAGCGTTTCTGGGAAAAGTCCAGGTAAGCGATTGTTTTTAAAGGAGCTTTTGTTTTGCTCTTAGCTTTAGGAAAAGCAGTAGTAGGTTGCCTGGTTCTCTTCTTGATTTATGCTTTCTCTGTCTCTAGCATCTACCTCTGCTAATAATTAAGAATAAATGAAGACAGAGTCTTGTAAGAAAAAAAAAAAATTTAAGGGGGAAACTTGTTTTGTTTGCTTGTCTCTGTCTTCTATTTTCAACTTGAGTGTTTAGTTGCTTTACTTGAAGAGGTACAGACTACACTGATTTTATTCTAATGCTTTTGAGCAAGTTTTTCCTCCCCTGGTTCAATTCACCATTGTCTTGCTGACAGGCATTCAAAGTATGCTCAGCTTACTTGGGCTGCAGGCTGCCTAGGTGATCTGTGCTTTTTTAACGCTGCTATTTCTTCTGCCTCCCATTTCAACCTCAGAGGTTTAATCTAGCCAAATGCAATCTAACAACCTGACAAAGAAGATGAGAATCTATGCTTACAACATAAGAGAGTTTTTGTTTTAGAAAGTGGCAAATAGTCTTATGCATACTATACCTGCAGGAAAAATAATTTCTCTCCTCTTGATGTTCCCTTCTTTTGTACTTAAGATTGCTGTCTAAGCTCACACTGGAAAGAGTATAGTCCCCCTCTGAACTACTAGGAGAATTGGTTCTGGTGTTCAAAGAAAGTTTAAAGAAAGGCTCGAAAATGATGAGAGTGTAAGAAAATGTGCTTATGAGGTGAGATGCAAGGTGCTTAATGCATTCAATGTATCAAAAACAGGTTGAGGAATGACTTGATCACTCTGTATAGATACTCATATCTGGAAAATGTAGATACTTTTTCAAGAGCTGCTTCTGTGGAAAAACTAAAGGCAGGGACTTGAAGTTAGATGAGTTAATTGTTGGTAAGAGGCAGAGAGAGTTTCTTGCATGTGTGAATAAGGCTAACACAAATACAAGAGCATCTCAGTAGAGAAGAGCTTCACTTGCATCTTTTAAAAATAAAGTGTATTTCTTTCTCTCCCCTCTGCTTTCTTTTGTGAGGTTACATGCAGACACAGTGATTGCTGCTGGCTGTAAGGATCCCTTCGTTCATCCATGTCTTCATGGGCCTTCAGGAAATGAGGTTTTCCCCAGACGTGATGGCAGTGCCATGATCCCTTTCGGGACACCAGGCTGCAGAACAAGTCTTGAGCTTCACTCTAATTGCTTGCCAGGAAGGATTTTTCCCTTCTTGTGTAATTTGTAGGACATGTTCTCTTGTTTTGGCTTTTTTGGACCTGTGAAAGTCCTTGTGAGCTGTCCTTAGTGGCAGAGCTCTGGCTGGGGGAACCTGTACTCTGATGGTGTGGCTGGTTATGTACTGCTTGCTGCTCAGTCAAAATGATATGTGGGGTCAGGCTGCTGAAGACCTTAAAGGCTTTGCTCGCCTTCCTTTGCAGTATGGGACATGAAGTGCATCTGGATGACTGGAAAAAGGCAATTCAGCAGTTTAATTTCTGCCATCACAGGAGCTGTTGGACTTGGTAGTGCTATGAGTCCTTCCAGCTCTCTGCTTGGGATACATAAGTGGCAGTGTAGGCTCTTGAATCAGTTTTTAAAAATTCCTAAAACAACACTGTGCGAGTAAAATGGAACTGCCTGGTACTTAGGAGAAGGTACCATCTTTCACAATGAGGTGCTACAAGTACCTGTTGTATTTTGTCTGCGTTTGAACAAACAAGCAGTTCCTGTGGATTATGTAAACATCATACATGTAGAATCCATAAATAAATGAGGTTGTGCTCAGAACAGTGGAAAAGACTACATGTCATCTCTCTTGTGATTAATGATTTTTTTTTTTAAACCCTGAAATGAAATTACTTGTGTATGAAAAGAGAGAAGAGAATCCAAAGACAGGATTTGGAAAAAGGCAGTATACTCTCATGTTTTCAGCACTTAAGTTTTTAAGCATTTCCCCTGAATCTGCACCAATGTAAAGCAAAGAGCTGTGCGTACAGGTCTTACAAGCCTCTGAAGGAAAATGAGACCTGGATTAGTGCTAAGACAGTTTGGTCAGTTCCTCTTTTAAAGTTAAAATCCGAACTTCATCATTGCAATTGCTGTTCTTTCTTCACCGAAGCCTGCAGGTAAAAGAATATGCAATGCTTCCATCATTTTAGCTCCTTTTGTGCTTTCAAGGTTACGCTAAGCACTTAATCTTGCTCCTGTTAGCTAGGAACTGAAACTCACAGTAAAGTATGAGGGTGGGTTTACTTGTATGAGGTCAGTCGCACAGGGCTCACTAACTCATTTCCCAAAAGGTGCTTGATGGGGACCAATGGTTCTCATCCAGCCTAACCTGGTGGAGGCAGCCAGAGTTGGCTGTAGTTGGTCTCCCTTGCTTCAGAGACTGAAGAGGAAACTCAGGTTTTTGAGTTTAGGTGCAGTGAATAATGTCTAAGCTGGATGGCTAAAATTGCTTGAAGAAGATGCTATGAATACCCTTCTTTATGTAATGTTGGCATCTCTGATCAGGAGCATGTTGAATGGAGCATCTATACTGACTTAACTACTTTTCACTTCTGTCAGAGGGTGTACGTATATACCCCTTCAGGTCAAGAGAAAATGATTTTTGAAGGAATCTCACCATTAAAATGACTAGCTGTCCGGGATTAAAAAAATAGAAAGATTCCATTTTCCATTCCTGACAAAGATCTTTAAGTCTCTACAAGCACAAATACTCAGAAAAGACTATCTTGTTCCTTCCAGGGAGCTGTAGTGTCTTTGACAAATCATAGTTTTTCCTTTAAATAAAGCCCTGGGGTGCTTTGCAAGATGCTCTTGGTTCTGATTCACTGTGTGAGTGTGTATGTATGTGCAGGGGGAACGAGGCCATGTTGCACGTAGCCCTAGAGGCCTCATTAAATTGTGATGTGTGGTGTCACATTTCAAACCAGTGCTTTTTGCTGTCCCTAGTTTAAAACTTGATGCAAATGATGAGTAACTATGGTCCAGAAGTTGTCTTGACAAAAAACACGTACAAACAATGGCTGAAATGATCTGAAACACCCACTCATTTTATGTCCTCTGTTCTTTTCCGTTGCTTGGCTCCAAGACCATTGCACTTGAACGTTCTGATGTGTGAAGCACCCCTTGCCCCCCGC